>NW_020664487.1:12502856-12576578 GCF_002925995.2 Terrapene triunguis | reverse complement strand
AAGAAAGCTATCAGATTGGTTTGACATGATTTGTTCTTTACAAATCCATGCTGGCTGTTCCCTATCACCTTACCAGCTTCCAAGTGTTTGCAGATGATTTCCTTAATTACTTGCTCCATTATCTTCCCTGGCACAGAAGTTAAACTAACTGGTCTGTAGTTTCCTGGGTTGTTTTTATTTCCCTTTTTATAGATGGCCACTATATTTGCCCTTTTCCAGTCTTCTGGAATCTCTCCCGTCTCCCATGATTTTCCAAAGATAATAGCTAGAGGCTCAGATACCTCCTCTATTAGCTCCTTGAGTATTCTAGGATGCATTTCATCAGGCCCTGGTGACTTGCAGGCATCTAACTTTTCTAAGTGATTTTTAACTTGTTCTTTTTTTATTTTATCTGCTAAACCTACCCCCTTCCCATTAGCATTCACTAGGTTAGGCATTCCTTCAGACTCCTCGGTGAAGACCGAAACAAAGAAGTCATTAAGCATCTCTGCCATTTCCAAGTTTCCTGTTACTGTTTCTCCCTCTTCACTAAGCAGTGGGCCTACCCTGTCTTTGGTCTTCCTCTTGCTTCTAATGTATTGATAAAAAGTCTTCTTGTTTCCCTTTATTCCCGTAGCTAGTTTGAGCTCATTTTATGCCTTTGCCACTTCATGGTGGTGCTCTGAGGTTAAAGATTGTAAGATCTTGGCAGACCCTCCTACCCCCATGATTCTAAGATGCTCAGATACTAGTGTAATAGGGGTCATAGAAATAGACAGCAAGAGATTACTAGCAGGCTGACTCAATGGTTTGTATGCATTTGATGGTTTCTGACCTGTTGCAATATGGAAATAGTTCATCCCAATATCTCCATATTGTTTTAGGCACTGTCAGCTGTAAAGCAATTTGGTTTAGGTTCATAAACTTCACTGTGATTATATTGATATATCACTATATAAAAGAAAACAGTTAAAGGGTCAGATTTCTCTATCCTTTCTTGTGCTGAGCAGCACTTCACTCTGCAAGTAGTTCTGCTGGTGTCAAAGGGCCTACTCGGAATAAATATTACTCGTTCTGAGAAATGATGGCAGAATCTGTCAGTTGGGGTTTTAGGCTCAAGATTTTCAATGCCATCTATGGAAAGTCAATTCTCACTAATTTTAAGGGCAATGTGTGTCCAGCTGCTTTTGGCAGCTTTGAACTCATGAAGGGAAGTTAGGTATGGGAAGTGGTCCATGAGAAGACCTCTCTAGTAAGCTGTGGTCTGCTCTAAAAAACCACACACACCACAAGCTTTTGCTCTCTTGTTTTCAGCATAGACATGGGTATTGTGAAGTCCTGAGTTCTAATCCTAGTTCTGGCACGGACTCTTTCTTTGGCTTAGGGCAAGATGCCCAGGCCCAAAGCGTGTCTGGTTTATGTGGATCCATATGTAGGCACAGGGTAAAGGCAAAAAAACTTCCGCATCCTGTGCTGGGGGTCAGCCAAGGTGTGCTCTGGGCTCATGCTGGCAAATCAAAGGAAGCGGGATCCTGGGTGGCGGGTAATGGACACTGGGGCTAGGCCTCCCCAAACCTCTGCTAATGGTCCCTGCCACAGCCTTGGAGCTGGGCCACGGTGGGGGCCGGGCCACGGGCTGCTCCAGGCACCTCCCGGCTAGGCTGGGGCTCAGAGCTGCGCCAGGCACCGGCCAGGCTTCGGAGCGGCACTTGGACCAGCTGGTGAGAGCTGGGAGCCAGAAGGGGCAGAATGGGGGTGGGGCCTCAGGCAGAAGACGTGGGGCAGGGAGCTAGCCTCCCCGAACAGGGGGGTCCACGAGCCACTCAGGAGCAGGATGAAGCTGAAATGAAACAGCCAGTGGAACTCCACCCTTTCAAAGAGTAGTGGTGGTTCTGCACCAGGGTAAACTCTCACTCTAGTGACCCACTCCTCCACAAAGCATTGAGCTGTAGGTACTACCTAGCCTTTCAGCTCTCTGCCTTCCTTGTCCCATCTGCAACATGAGGTTGTTAGCAGCTGCCTGCCCCACAGGGATGCTATTCAGATTAGATCATGTTTGTCAGATCCCTTTGAATGACCTAATGTGCTATGTAAGTGCTAAGTAGAATCATTATCCAACCAAAATGCCCTTACGAAGCATTAAAAGTGACTACCTACCACCTTACGCTTCTGTTTAAAAGAAATACTATTTTAAAATTGCCATCATCCCCAATTTTACAGTACCGGTTATGAGGTTTCTAAAAGCAAGCTTGCACAATTCCTTCTTTCTTAATGCCGTAGAGGAGAGAGTACTAACAGAAAATGTATTCCTTTCCTTCTTCCCTGTCCCATTCCTCTTCCAGATTTCCACTAAGAAAACATTTTGGTTCATAAACTCCATTATTCTCCTCAGCACACAGCCTCCCATGCAATTCACAGCTCTGAAAACATTTTCACCAACAAGAATATCAGTGCACTTTACCTAGTAATACATTCTTCCCACTTCCTTGATACAGAACAGTGAAACTACACAATAAGATACAGTAACTTAAATCCTTGAGCTTCCTGAACACATTTTGCATAATGGAAACTCAGAACAAAGCTTCATATGCTCATTACTAGGTTTGCCTGAAGCTAAAGATTCTCCCTTCTATCCACCCAGTATAAATGAAAGTGTCTAGAAAACTTTGCTTAAGACCCTTTAAAAATGAAGAAAGCAATACACATAGTGGACCAAACCATGACTTCAATTAGAGCTTTACAACACTGCTGTAGAAGGTGGTGTTGTTTCCTTGGTGTTAAGAAGGGCAGATTTTGACCCCAGAACATGGCTATTTTCAGTTGTTCAAATGTCTTTACCAGTAGAGGGTGTATGTAGAGCATTCTCCCATTCATTCTCTACCTCTGAGCCATGTGTTTTCTCTGAAGCACTTAGAGAGAGGACCTCACCAGTCCAAACATTTACTAAAAATCACTCCTCTCGAGAAGGTTAATGCATCAGTGACTTATACAGGTTGAACGAGCAGAGATGAAATATTCCTTTCCTGACCATGTACACTTCAGATACTGCGAATATATCTGGACAGCCAGAGCTGCAGCCACTGTACATCACAGTGGTCCAACATTTAATTCTTGAAAGTCATCTCTTTTGCTAATGTTTGCATGTTATTTATTTTAAAACCCTTTGACAAATCTCTGCTTTGTTCAAATAAACGATTTCCCCATTTTCATTTTGAAGGAGGACATATTCTTTCATAGAATCATAGAAGATTAGAGCTGAAAGAGACCTCAGGAGGTCACCTAGTCCAATCCCCTGCTAAAAGCAGGACCAATCCCCAACTAAATCATCCCAGCCAGGGCTTTGTCAAGCTGGGCCTTAACAATCTTTAAGGATGGAGATTCCACCACCTCCCTAGGTAACCCATTCCAGTCTTTACCACCCTCCTAGTGAAATAGTGTTTCTTAATATCCAACCTAGACCTCCCCCACTGCAACTTGAGACCATTGCTTCTTCTTCTGTCATCTGCCACCACTGAGAACAGCCGAACTCCATCCTCTTTGGAATCCCCCTTCAGGTAGTTGAAGGCTGCTATCAAATCCCCCCTCACTCTTCTCTTCTGCAGACTAAATAACCCCAGTTCCCTCAGCCTCTCCTCATAAATCACGTGCCCCAGCCCCCTAATCATTTTTGTTGCCCTACGCTGGACTCTCTCCAATTTGTCCACATCCCTTCTGTAGAGGGGGGACCAAAACTGGACGCAATACTGCAGGTGAGGCCTCACCAGTGTCGAATAGAGGGGAATAATCACTTCCCTGCTGGCAATGCTCCTACTAATACAGCCCAATATGCCGTTGGCCTTCTTGGCAACAAGGGCACACTGCTGACTCATATCCAGCTTCTCGTCCACTGTAATCCCCAGGTCCTTTTCTGCAGAACTGCTGCTTAGCCAGTTGGTCCCCAGCCTGTAGCAGTGCATGGGATTCTTCAATCCTAAGTGCAGGACTCTGCACTTGTCCTTGTTGAACCTCATCAGATTCTTTTGGCCCAATCCTCCAATTTGTCTAGGTCACTCTGGACCCTACCCCTACCCTCCAGCGTATCTACCACTCCCCCCAGCTTAGTGTCATCTGAGAACTTGCTGAGGGTGCAATTAATCCCATCATCCAGATCATTAATATAGATGTTGAACAAAACTGGCCCCAGGACCAACCCCTGGGGCACTCCGCATAATACCAACTGCCAACTAGACATCGAGCCGTTGGCTCTCTTGGCTTGAAAAGGAGGTAGATAAGGTTGATTTTGGTTCTAAGCAGGATTTTGAACATTATTATATTTGGCTTTGTATATTGGCCAAGAAACTTACTGATCAGAGGCACCAGTGATGGTGGTAACCGAATGTTGTTCCTCCTAACGGGCTGAATTCTTTCTTTGTCAAGGTGGTGTCAGCACCTGCTAGTTTATACTAGTTTCATGCTAGATCAGAAAGCAAAAGGTCAAAGTGGAACAAAAAAGTGGACGAAGCATTGTCCATGTTCCCAGGTAACATCATTTTCTGATTAAAATTAGTATACACTTGTCTTGCAAGAGCTTAGTCATGGCTGTGTAAGCCAATCTAGGAGCTGTGCTGTAATTAGTTTGAGAAAAAGATATAAAAGCCATTAAATATATATTCAGCATGTTAGTTCATGCCTTTACTAAATAGGATAAAGAAAGATAGCTTCATACTTTCCTGTAAAACAGCCTGGCCGCCCAAACACAAGGCCAGTTAATGGTTCCAGTTACATGAATGCCAGAATCTTTAGAACTACTAAAATTAGGAAACTATTGAACTTTAACAGGAGTTTTGAATTTTCAGAGAGTTATCCAAACAAAGCTGCATCTCTTGCAGAAGGATATGTAACAGTGGGTTGAAAAAAAATGCTATCTGACCATTTTTGAGCAAACCGAATTTTCATTTTCATGGAATTTCAGTTTTACAATGAAATAAAGAAATATTTGTTGTTTTGGGGGTTTTGTTGGAAAACTAATAGCAACCACAATGAAAATTTCCCAGGAAAACTTTAATTCACATCAAATCAATTTTTCAATGACAAATGGGTTTGATAAAAAAAATTCCACAGCTGTAATATGCAGCTAGAGATGGGAAGATTCCCATTTTCTTCAATAAGCTTTGGATCAGACCTCAAGAGGAGAAATTCTGGTCTTAGGTATAACCTGTGTAATTGCAGAGTAACTCCGTTAACTTCAATGGGAGCTGCTGAGAGCTCTGCATGTTTAGAAATCAGGCCACAGAAGGAGCTAAACGTGGACTAACTTTAGGCTCTCGTTTTTGAAAATTCTTGGCCTAAATGACTACATAAGATGCAAGGCAGTGGAGGAGAGTGGAGAATCAGATCCAATGAGTCTAGGAGAAAAAAAATCCATGTTTTTTATTTTCAATTATCAATAATAATTCAGTCACCTTTTATATTAATGGTACACCGTTTATTAGCCCTGTACAAACTATTCAAATTGGAAAACATTAACCAAGAGGAGTAAACCTACCATTTCAACGTTAACAATTGGAGGGAGTTTTTAACCAATGTTTTTTTCTAAACAAAAAAATTAAAGCTTGAAAAAAAAAAATTTGAAATTGATATTTCCACACAAAAAATCAATTTCAATTAAACCCCGTTTTCTCACACAGACGGTTTAATTAGAAGTTTTCTGCCTAGCTCTGCACACTGATATTTCTCTTTTTATATACAGCTTTTTTCAGCACAAAATACTCACTGGAATAAAAGTCCTTTACAGTAGCCATACTCTTCGAGATACTGCACAACTATAATTTAAAAGGCTTCATATACACACATCAAAGGGGTTCTATGATTTACATGAGTGAAGCTGGGTTAGTTTGTTGTGTCGGCTCAACCTGAAAAGGTGTGTGTGTGTGTGTGTGTGTGTCTGTGTATGTGTGTGTATATATTATATATATTAGGGCTGTCAAGCAATTAAAAAAAAAACAATTGCAATTAATCGCGCGATTAAAAAAATGTATCATGATTAATCACACTGTTAATACTAGAATATCATTTATTTAAATATTTTTGGATGTTTTCTACATTTTCAAATATATTGATTTCAATTACAACACAATACAAAGTGTACAGTGCTCACTTTATATTTATTTTTGATTATAAATATTTGCACTATAAAAAAAAAACAAAAGAAATTGTATTTTTCAATTTACCTAATACAAGTACTGTAGTGCAATCTCTTTATCATGAAAGTTGAAGTTTAAAATGTATAATTATGCACCTAAGAACATAAGAACGGCCATACTGGGTCAGACCAAAGGTCCCTTTAGCCCAGTATCCTGTCTTCTGACAGTTGCCAATGCCAGGTTGCCCCAGAGGGAATGAACAGAACAAGTAATCATCAAGTGATCCATTCCCTGTCTTCTATTCGCAGCTTCTGCCAAACTGAGGCTAGGGACACCATCCCTGTCCATCCTGGCTAATAGCCATTGATGAACCTATCCTCCATGAATTTATCTAGTTCTTTTTTGAACCCTGTTATAGTCTTCACAACATCCTCTGGCAAAGAGTTCCACAGGTTGACTGTGCGTTGTGTGAAGAAATACTTCCTTTTGTTTGTTTTAAACCTTCTGCCTATTAATTTCATTTAATGACCCCTAGTTCTTGTGTTATGAGGAGTAAATAACACTTCCTTATTTACTTTCTCAACACCAGTCATGATTATATAGACCTCTATCATATCCCCCCTTAGTTGACTCTTTTCCAAGCTGAAAAGTCCCAGTCTTATTAATCTCTCTTCATACGGAAGCTGTTCCATACCCCTAATCATTTTTGTAAAATTTTACAGCCTGCAAGTCCATTCAGTCCTACTTCTTGTTCAGCCAATTGCTCAGACAATTTCACCTGAAAGTGAGAACAAGCATTCTCATGGCACTGTTGAAACCAGTGTGGCAAGATATTTATGAGCCAGATGTGCTAAAGATTCGTATGTCCCTTCATGCTTCAACCACCATTCCAGGGGACATGTGTCCATGTTAATGACAGGTTCTGCTCAATAACAATCCAAAGCAGTGTGGACCGACACATGTTCGTTTTCATTATCTGAATCAGATGTCACCAGCAGAAGGTTGATTTTCTTTTTTGGTGGTTCAGGTTCTGTAGTTTACGCATCATAGTGTTGCTCTTTTAAGACTTCTGAAAGCATGTTCCATACCTCATCCCTCTCAGATTTTGGATGGCACTCAGATTCTTAAATCTTGGGTCGAGTGCGGTAGCTATCTTTAGAAATCTCACATTGGTACCTTCTTTGCGTTTTGTGAAATTTGCAGTGAACGTGTTCTTAAAATGAACATGTGCTGGGTCATCATCTGAGACTGCTATAACATGAAATACATGGCAGAATGTAGGTAAAACAGAGCAGGGGACATACAATTCTCCTCCCAAGGAGTTCAGTCATAAATTTAATTAACACATTTTTTTTTTTACGAGAGTCATCAGCATGGAAGCATGTCCTCTGGAATGGTGGCCAACGCATGAAGGGGCATACGAATGTTTAGCATATCTGGCATGTAAATACCTTGCAATGCCAGCTACAAAAGTGCCATGCAAATGCCTGTTCTTACTTTCTGGTGACGTAAATAAGAAGACGGCAGCATTATCTCTTGTAAAGGTAAACAAGTTTGTTTGTCTTTAGTGATTGGCTGAACAAGAAGTAGGACTGAGTCGACTTGTAGGCTCTAGAGTTTTACATTGTTTTGGTTTTTTAGAGTGCAGTTATGTAACAAAAACAAATGTACTTTTGTAAGTTGCACTTCCATGATGAAGAGATTGCACTACAGTACTTGTATGAGGTGAATTAAAAATACTATTTCTTTTGTTTATCATTTTTACAGTGCAAATATTTGT
This sequence comes from Terrapene triunguis, assembly GCF_002925995.2. Lineage (NCBI taxonomy): Eukaryota > Metazoa > Chordata > Testudines > Emydidae > Terrapene > Terrapene triunguis. The sequence continues at coordinate 12,568,697 of NW_020664487.1, read as the reverse complement.
AATAAAAAATAATGTACACTTTGATTTCAGCTACAACACAGAATACATCTATGAAAATGTAGAAAAATATCCAAAATATTTAATAAATTTCCATTTGTATTCTATTGTTTAACAGTGCAATTAAAACTGCGATTAATAGCGATTAATTTTTTAATCACGATTAATTTGTTTGAGTTAGTCACGTGAGTTAACTGTGATTACTTGACAGCCCTAATATATATATTTCCTTTGTTATATATTTGATGGATCACCTAACCATTAAAAAAAGTGTTTTGAAAATAAGACCCTTTATAAAATGTCTATATTTCAGATCTCTGCCCTCATGATTTTTTGGGCGGGAGGGGGTGGTCAAGAAGATGGAGACACAATCCGCTTTCCTATTAAAGCTTTTAAATGTATTTATTTCAGAGGACAGTTCTGCCACGGCTTAGTATCCACTCATGATCCTGAGCAGGTCACTTAGCCTTCTGTGCACCTCACTCTCCTCCATCTGTAAAACAGGGATAGTATTTCCCTACCTGTGTAAAACACTTTGAGATCTATAGCTGTAGAGTGCTGTCAAGGTGCGACCGCGGAACCTCATAATGCCAACAGAGGGGTTACAGAAATCTCATGAGTCTGGTGTGTACATTGTAGCTCAAAGAAGACTATGTGAAGTCTCAAATGAAAACCAGTTTCACGCTGACCATTAATATCATTGTAAAATATATGTACAGACAGGAAGTAAGGAGTATCACACATACACACTGAAAATATGGTTGTTTTTTTTTAAATCTGTATCAACTAAATTCACCACCAAAGGTGAAAAAGAAGTTTTCCTCCGGACAGAATATAAGAAATGTGTTTCTGTCAGGACATAAATTAAGCACTGTAACCTAACAGAATGTGTGCCCAGGCAAAGGGTAACAAAGGTGTGAAATCAACAGGAATTGAGTCCACGGGAAACAAGCCCTGGGAGTTATCCTGTCTCTGAATAAAGACAATGGACTGTGGTGGTATTGCTATGAGGCAAAGAAGACAGCCTGGTATCCTGCACCTGCGAAGCTAATGGACAGCACACGTACGTTCATGAAAACAGGACCTCAACCAGCTGTGGTTGAAAATGTTATAGAGGACTTTGGGCGAGAAGCTTCTTCAGACAGGAACTTGGCTGTTAAGTTTAGTCTCTAGAAAGTGTGTTACGTTTTTGTTTTGCATGTAACCATTCGTTTCTTACTCACAATCACTTGAATCTTGGCTACCAAACTTATTCTTGTTTTTACTATAAATATATTGAAGCGCTGTGATGTTCAGCATGGTGCAGATCCTGCGTTGAATCTTACGAGCTGGTGTGTTCTGTTCCTTTGGGAACAGCAGACCTGATAGTTCTGAGAGAAGCCAGTGTCAGGGGCTGATATCACAGGGGGGAATGCTTCAGGGGGACTCAGGGGTGCACCTATTTTTAACCTGCAGGCAAAGTAAGGGCTGGCATAGCCAAGAGAAGAGGGCTTGAGTATCTAAGAGACTGGGGGTGTTCAGAAGCCCACACACACCTAAACACCAGCAAGACTCTCTCAAGCTAGAGGCAGGTGCCTCGCAGTCCTGGGTACCCCAAGACCCATCAGAAATGGTGTTCTTATTAATATTTATCCTGGCTGGTTGCAGTGCAACACCACAGGTGACTGAGCCAACCAGAAGAATTTGTTAGTTCTTTTGTATGGCACAATCTAAGGCCCCGGTCCTCAATGACTTACACCAGGATTATGCAATGTCGCTGAAGCTGATGAGGCTACTCACAACGTGTAAAGTTAAGCATGTGTGTAAGTCTTTGCAGAATCGGGTCCCTACTGTTTTAAAGTAACAGTGGTGTGGGCACTTTCTTACACTTAAAAATATTTCCTGCCCCCCGTGTCACAGCCGTTCTATTATCTGCCAGTAGCAGTGTGAAATCGAAGTATCTGGAGGTGTGACTGTAGTTGTATGAGTTCTGCAGTGGTGTACATATAGCAAAGTGAAACAATTAAAGGGCCGATCCAATGCCTACTGAAGTCCACGGACAGGCTCCTGACGATTTCAATGGGCATTGGAGCAGACCCTAAGGCTAGGAGAACACGTTCTCATGCTTGTGGCAACAGACACCTGTTTTGACACAATTTGGAAATCCTAACAACTGCATCAAAAAGCCATCCAAACCCAAGCCCCAGCCTCACGCCGTGCTCCCACAGTGGCTTCAGACCCAGTACTAAGTCGCTGCAGAGCACGGACATCTCAAAGAGGGTCAGCGAATACACATGGTAGTAAAAGCCTTTGCGGCGGCATTACACAATGATAATCAGTTCGGGAAGCCTGTGCTTTCAGCATTGGACACTAAATGAAATTTCAAAGCCACAAAGCAAAGCAGGAAGAAAGTATTATCCTGGAAGCAGGGATCCAGTGGGGTAATACTACTACATAGCTCCTCGATAGTACTTTTCATCCATCGCTCAATAGCACTGCCAGGGAGCTCGCGTGAGCAGTGGGGTGTGGAACAGATGCAGAGGCATAGAGCTCTGCATGGATTCTGGGAGCTGAGCCATTTGCTCAGCCAATGGGCCCCACATAGGACCCATCCCCAACAGAGCAGAAGCAAACACACACAAGTGCCTCTCTAGATGGGGATAACAGGGTTGAGTACAAAAGATTTTTAAACCCTGGATCTCACGTTAGACAGTGACCCTTTAAGAAGGCTAGAAGACAGATCATTGAAAACATTCCCTTCCTCCTCCTCCTCCTCCTCCTCCAGTTATAAATATTTTTTTAACTTAACTGAAGGATTAGATATCAGCACCCAGGTTTGTGATGCACTGTGTCATCGACATAATGAATCCCTCATTTCCCTCTTTTCCACTTCAGTCAAGCTCTATCAAATGCCCTCAAACCATTACTGTAACTGTGTGATGACAGTTTAATTAGATCAAGACTTTGCAAGAGGAAGAATACTGGAAACAAAGACAGTTATGGATTACAGTCTGAGCCTTCACTAACTACCCTTCTTCCACCCCACCTACATCAAGTGCTACCTCAGGAATGCCAGGAGAGAAAGACATTTCCCCCCCACACACACAGATAATGTATCCCATTTGAGGGTTATCAGTTAATCTAAATGACAGGGGTTACAGTGTCAGCCATTCTTTCTGTCTCCATATTTCTGAGAACCAGAATACTGCTTTTTGCATTCCAGGAAGGCATGCTGAGAATGAGCAGTCAAGAATGGTAATGCAGAGACACCTAGGGTGAAATTCTGACCCCAGGGAAGTCAATGGCAAAACTCCCAGTAACTTCAGTGAGGCCAGGACTTCAGCCCTGGGATTTTCATAAAGAACAGAAGAACACATTCAATGGGGAGGCCACTATTTTAAGAATACACCTCTACCCCGATAGAACGCTGACCTCAGGAGCCAAAAAATCTTACCGTGTTATAGGTGAAACCGCATTATATCAAACTTGCTTTGATCTGCCGGAGCGCGCAGCCCCGCCCCCCCGGAGCACTGCTTTACCACGTTCTATCCGAATTCATGTTATATCGGGTTGCGTTATATCAGGGTAGAGGTGTATTTATAACTAATAAGCCTGTAGTGCCATTCAGCTGAGCATCTCCGAGAACTTGATGATCATTCACAGACTCCAAGGCCAGAAGGGACTGTTACGATCAGGTAATCTGACCTCCTCTATAGCACAGGCCAGACAACTTCCCCCCCCAAAATTCCTAGAGCAGATCTTTTAGAAAAAAACATCCAATCTTGATTGAAAAATTGCTAGTAATGGAGAATCCACCATGACCCTTGGTAAATTGTTCCAATTGTCCATCGATTAATTCAGGCTTGCAGCACTACCTCTGAAGGAGCTATCATTGTGTCCATTTTACAGGTATGTAAATTAAGGCACAAAGGATGGAATTCACAAGGGGGGGGACTTAGTAGTTGCAATGCTGAGCACTGCAGTTCTTAACTTTTACATGCCTGTGACACAGCCTTGGCAAAGGATCCCCTGTTCTTTGCAAACATTTCTCATCTCAGACCTTAGGAACTCACTACACTAAACATGTCTAGCAGGATATTTATCTATAAAAGGTGACATGCATGGTGTCTACAAGAAGCTCATAACTTGTCAAGATTCATAAACTTTGTGAGATGCATGTACAGGTAATATTTAAGGAATAGTGTATTTATACTGAAAGTACGCTTTATGGACCTGGAGTAGAAATTGGTCACTGGGAGACGGTATATCTGAGTAATGGCCTGTCTGGGTAAGAGGGGGACTTGTCATCCCAACCTGTTTGGCCGGTGATGCAATGCAGGCCTCAATTGTTTAGCCTTGCACAATACTAAGATTTTGAATGGGAAACCATTGGAGGCAATGACAAACAATCAAAACCATTTAACAGCAAAGAAGAAACTTAAGATGGGGGTTTGCCCTATCTGTGAATAGAAACAAAATGCCGTTTCAATATAACAAACTAGGGAGAAGCACTCTTTATCCTTTCAGTGAGAAAACCTGTTGCAAAGCAGGGGTCCTTCATTAACGTTTGGATCCTGGTTCTTGTGAAACTAGCTAGCTCTGCAACTGACAACTTTGGGCAGGAAACCTATTTTATTAGATATAAAACTATTAATAGTAACTATTAATAAGTGTAGACCCAGGTTCATGTTTTATGATTTTGTTTTTGGTTGTTACTGTTTGTTTTCATCACTCTCTCTTGTTTCTGGCTCAATCTTTATTCTCTGTTAATTAAATCTACCTTTGTTTTACTGTAAGTGGTCACAAGTGCTGTGCAGTTTAAGGTAAAACTGGTAAACTGAGGCACACTACACCTCTGGGGGCAGAGAAGCTGGAATCTGAGAGTAGCCAGTTCAGGGGCTGGCTATCATGAGGGAATGAGTCAAAGTGCACCTATTGTTAACCTGCAAGGCAGAGGAAAGCGTTTGAGTGGCAGAAGGGCTGGTAGCATCAGAGAGCTGACACCCAGCCACCACTGGAGGCAGGGTGTAATAAGGTAACCCACAATCCTGGGTCAAAGTGCCCTGCCACCAAGTGGGATTCATGATCTGGAGTTAGGCATTCAGACTCCCTATACAATGCATGGGGAGAGATAGGTGCCTAAAGCGGGATTCACAAAAACCTGCAATGTGAGCAGGGAGCCATTTACCTAGCCAATAGGAAGTGCCAATGATAGGGGTAGACCTGAAGTCCCCCCCCCAGAACAAGAGAGACGGGCGTCTATTTCTGCTTGGTATCCCCAGCCATGACTCCTTTCCTGAAGTTAGACCCCTAAGCCAGAGCAATTGAGGTGCTGATGCCTCCCCACCCCAATAACTTTTAGGCCGCTGGTTAGAGCACTCACTCAGGATGGAGGAGACCCAGGTTCAATTCCTCTCTCTGCCTGATGTGCAGAAGGGATTGAAGGCGGGAGTCATCTCTCCACGAGAAGACCCCCATGGTGGATCGGGCGCATATACAGGACTTTCTAGTACTCTGCGGCTGTGAAGGCGGCTGCAGAAGCAGGAGGGAAGCCCCTGATTGTCTTGGATCTCCTTGCCACTGGTCAGGGTTTTCCTCCTGTCAAGTTTTGTGTGGTTACTGCCTGCGCACCGGTTTCCCCATGTTAAAAGATTTCACGCGCAAGCCTCTCTCTCCTAGGAGGGTGCCCCAACCCCCAGGCTATGGCAGAGCTCTTTCCATCTCTCCTGTCGAAGCTGTTCCACTTTGTACAACTCCATAAATATGAATTAGATCAGAGAGAGAGAGACCGGCTCTCTGTGCTGGTGGGTAGCGCAATCACCTGGGAGGCAGGAGACTCAGGGATCAGTCCTTCTCAGCCAGTGGATATTACTTATTTATATGCAGTGGAATGGCTTCAAGAGGGGAAATTGAAACAGCCCTGCCTCAGGGTACCCCATCACCCAAGGGTAAGGGCACTCCTTAGGAGATGGGAGACCCAAATTCAATCTCTTCTCCAAGGCATCCAGAGGGGGGAAATTTAACCCGGGTATCCCATATCTTGGGTGAGGGCCCCTAATCACGGGGCTAAGATTTGTTAGCGGGAGAAGGGAAGCACCACCTCCTCCTCTGGCCATTCGGCATGGGATTAGATGTTCTCTTAGCACATCGATCAGCTTGGGCCCCAAAGGCAAGCTAGGTGTGGGAATGTCTCAGCTCCTGGGTGGTGTCAGGACCGAGCTAGCTGTGTGCACGCCCAGTCACCAAAATTTAAGTTTCCACGATTAAAGTCTCTGAAAGGCACATAGGTGCTAAGCTAGGGGGAGCGGGGCATGGTGAACACCAGCGGTGCCTAAATGTTGGACTTGGGGGCCTACCTTCCACGTTAGGCACTTCGGGCTGCCTTGTGAATCTCACCCAGGGAGGAAGTGGTTTGCCCCATTTAGTGGCAGAGAACAGACCTTAGGGATTTTGACCCACCATAGACCCCACTGCCAAAAAATAACCAGTCACAAATAAATGTGACCTTTGGCACTAGTTTCTGTGGGGCAGCACACTAGTCAGTCGATAGAGTTCAGAAACCCAGAGCTAGTATGTTTGCAGAGCTTGTGCCAGCATCTTAGTTCTGAGAACAGTATAACTACAGTTATTCTACAGTATAACTGGGTAATTATTTAACTGCTTTTCAAGTGCGTATTTAATCAGCACTGCTCCCTCCCACCAGTTGTTATTTGATGCTCTTAATGTCGTACATTTTCTGCAGTATTCCCGGTTCCTTTACATTTCACGTGTGCTGACTCACAGAAAGTCACGTTGGCATTGCTCAGTGAGTTTAGATGCAGGGCTGTAAGATGAAAGGCATTTGCTGTTCTACTGCCACTATTCCCTACCTAGTTTCTAAACTAATCTGCACTCATATGTTGTTAGATGTTGGGAAAATTCCTGCTCTGTCCTGTGCGGGTGCATTAGAAGGGAAACTGTCTCTTCCTCACATGCTATTTCCCATCTAGCACTATCAGGGCTCTGTTACTATAGTAGTGGAGTATCTCAGTCTTTACTGTATTTATCCTCCCCACACCCCTGTGAGGTAGGGCAGCGTTATTAACCCCTTTGCACGGCCATGGAGCTGAGAGATAAGTGACTTGACCAAGGTCACACGGGAAAGTCTGTGGCAAAGCTAGAGACTGACCCTGGGTGTCTCGATGCCCAGCCTACTGCCCTAACCAGACCATGCTTCCTTTTGACACAGCACACAACAGCTAGCAAACAAGCTCACCACAAGGGCCCTGCTCCTCCCTCACCTGGCAGTCAGCAGCAGGCACATGTGACTCCTTTTCTGGAGCAGCAGGAAGGTGTGGTTCCAAGGCCCATGCTCCCCACTTTCTTTGGGTCAGCCTCCTCTGCACACCAGAGGCTGCTCCATTCCAGCCACCACAGGACTGTGCCGTAGGGCTTGGTCCAGAGGCCACTGAAATCAATAGGAATCTCTCCATTGACTCAGCAGGGCCAGGATTTCACATACAGATTGAAGTGATGCAAAAGACAATCAGGTGTGTCCTTTTCCCCCATCCATTAACCTAAGCTACAACTACAGGGTCAAACGCTGCAGTCCTTAGGCCTCATTCTCCATTCACCTACACTGCTGCAAGTTGTGAGTAACTCCACGGAGCTATAGCTGGAGAACAATGGTCTAAGGAAGAGGGGAGTGAGCAGCTTGTGAAATCCTGATGCAGGAACGTCTCCTGTCGGAGCCACTGATGCTTTGCCTGAGCCCATTACTGTGATTCTTGTACGTTCTCCACTAACCTCTCCCTGTAAGTAACTGATTTTTAATTGCTTACAAGACACATACTTTGCATTGCACGTTGAACATTATTGTCACTAGGGTCAGGTGAGATGGATTTTCACTTAATTATCAACCTATCCTGCCTTGGGGAGAGCCAGCAGTACCACACTATGGCCATGTTAACAATATCTGGACCAAATTCTGTTCTTATCTAAACCAAAGTAAGTCCAGAGTAACTTCATTGACTCTTGTGCATCGCACTTATTCCAGTGGGACTGAGGCTATGTCTACACGACACTGAAAGAAAGCATTTCTGCTGGTGCTGGAATGCCACCTCCCCAAATGACGTTAGCTATGCTGACTGGAGCACTCTTCCAGCAGTAGAGCTGCATCTACATTGGATGGGTTTGAGACATGGCTATGTGGTTAGGGGAGCGGTTTTTCACACTACTAGCCGACAGAGCTATGCTGGTATAAGTTAGAAGTGTAGCCCACGCCTGAAAGCGCAATTTGGCTTTCTCTGTTACTGTGCTTTTATAGTGCTTGATGTTTCCTGTCCTCATGAAACTCATTTTGAATAAATGTACTCACAAGAAACTCACATGTCCTCTCATGTTTAAGAGCTTCTGTTTTTAAATTTTAATGAACATCACACGAGAGGAAAAAACCACACACACATTCAAAATTAGCTTTTTTGGGGTGCTTTAGAGAAGAATTTCACTTCTCTATAGCCCAACTGGGACTGCAAGCCATCCAGATAAGCTTTTCAGTGTATGCAGCTAATCATGTAACTCACAGCTCTGAAAGCAAGCTTTTTACCTTTTGTCTTCTGCTGGGCTTTTCTTTTGAATGTATAGCACATTAATGGGAATGCACTATTGAACTACCTTGCATAATACAAAGGAACTTTGCTTAAATTATACTTGAATTACTAGTAAAGAAGCTGAGGTGGTCTCACCTCCCAGGCTTTTATGAGCTAAGGCTGCGATTATTTCACTGAGGTTGCGATAGTCACGGATTCCGTGACTTTCCGTGACCTTCGTGACTGCTGTAGCGGCTAGTGCAGCTGATGTCAGGGCCACCCAAGCAGCTGGCCCTGGGGCCAGCTGCTTGGGCACCCCATGGCCAGCTGGTTGGTCCCAGACAGTTGGCTCCAGGGACTGCGCGAGCAGGGGCCGGTGCAATTGGTCCCAGGGATTGCCCAAGCAGCAGTCCTGGGGGCGGCCCTGGGGCCAGCCACACTGGCCGCTGCTTGGGTAGCCCCGGGCAGCTGGCTCTGGGGACTACCATAATAGCAGCCAGTGTGGCTGACTCTGGGGAGTGCCTGAGCAGCGGTCCTGAGGGTGCCCTGGGGACTGCCTGAGCAGAAGCGGCCCCAGGGGCGCCCAGAGGCCGTCTGGAGAGCAGTCCCTGGGAGTAGCGGCTGTGGGGAAGTCAACCACCAGCACTGGAGCAGGGCCTCCCAGAGCAGCAGGGCCCCAAAAGTAGAGATTTAGTCAGGGGTATTTTTGGTAAAAGTCATGGACAGGTCACCGGCCGTGATTGTTTATTTATTGTCCCTGACCTGTCCATAAATTTTACCAAAAATACCTGTAGCCTTACTAATTCTTAGCCTTACTAATAAAGGTCTGGTTTTTCTCAAGCAGGGCCGGCTCTGGCTTTTTTGCCGCCCCAGGCAAAAAAGCCTCCGGCCGGAGCGGGGGGCGGGGGCGGCCGGAGCCCCGGTGGGGGCTCCGCTCTCCCCCCGGCGGCCGGAGCCCGGGGAGGAGGGCGGCGAGCCCCGGTGGGGGCTTGGCTCTCCCCCCGGCGGCCAGAGCGCCGGGGGCAGGGCGGCGAGCCCCGGCGGGGGCTCGGCTCTCCCCCCCCCGGCGGCCAGAGCGCCGGGGGCAAGGCAGCGAGAGGGCAGCGTTCCCCGGCGGGGGCTCGGCCCCCCCACCGGTGGCCAGAGCGCCGCGCCGCCCCCCTCCAGGTGCCGCCCCAAGCACCAGCTTGGGTGCCTGGAGCCGGCCCTGTTCTCAAGTATTCGTTCGTTCCCCCATTTAACATATACCTTGCTTGCTTCTGCACAGAAAGACTGTAGATGGGGTGACCCACCATTGGTGCAGCCTTAACAAGTCTGGGCCTAACAATGCTTTTGTCTCTAGCACCCCCTGCTGACTGTCACTCCTTTCTGGCAACTCAGCTTCTGGCCAGATCACTCTTAGTTCCACCTCTTCCAGAGTAACAAGAGGTCTGACAAATATTAGTCCCAATCCTTATATCTGGTCTTTGGCCTTCAACTCCAGGCCCCGTGGTCTTTACACCCCTTCACTCAGGGCTCTCAATAGTCTTTATTCCCTTCTCAGGGGCCACATTACTACCACAGGTGAGAGGGTGAGGAACCAAGGCCCTCCTTCTACACTGAGACCATACACCCTGTAGCCAAGGTCTGCTTCATCAGATTCCCTGCTGCTGCCTCCCTGGTCTCCTGCCTACTATAGCCTGTTTTTCAGGCCTTCTCCCCAGCTCCTTGTCAGATCCTTGTCATGAGTTACACATCCCAGGGCTGCGTTCTGGGTCCACCACAACCCTCACCTCAAGCAGAGTTCCACTCCCCAGGCCTCCCTGCCTCTGAGTCCTATCCTTGCTGGGCTCTTCCTGCTCCTAGGATCAGCCTCTGCCTGGGTGAGCCAGTTCTTCCTCTTTACCTCAGGGCCCTGCACAAGCCTTCGACCCAGCAGGATATCCCACCTCTGGCCAGTTCCATCACAATCTTTTCTGTACCTGCTCTGCTGTTTCTCCCTGTTGCTCTGCCGTCTACCACCAAGACAATGGCTGCAGGGTTCTCACTGACCTGTGTTCCTTCCATGACAAAGAACCAACTCCTCCCCAGCTGGGTTTGATCACCAGCTATGGCCAACACCCCGCCAGGTGCCACCCAGTGAGGGAATTGGGCCTAGGCTCCTGTCAACCCGTGGCTAACCAGTGTCGGGTTTACTCAAAAGGCTCCTCTTCTCCCTCTTCCAATGCTCAGTGTTCTCTATACGAGACTCACATTCTGATCCAAACTCAAGCGTGTGGCTGAATTACTGGCATTGAAAGTCCTCCAGGTAAGTGTACATGGCGTGTGGCAGTTGTCCATAGACATACCAAGATGCAATGGGACACATTAAGGAGAAGATTTTAGTCTTAAGAGCATAAGCAAAAAGCTCTGGGATAGCTCAGTGGGTTGAGCATTGGTTTGCTAAACCCAGGGTGGTGAGTTCAATCCTTGAGGGGGCTGTTTAGGGATTTGTGGCAAACATCTGTCAGGGATGGTACTTGGTCCTGCTGTAAAGGCAGGGGACTAGACTCACTGACCTTTCAAGGTCCCTTCCAGCTCTATGAGATAGAGGTATAGCTCTATATTTAAAAAAAAAAAAAAATTATGTGGTAGCCTGACTCCAGAGAAAGGTTCCTCCTGACCCCAATTAGTTAGAAGTTGGCTTATGCCCTGAAGCTTAAGGGTTTAGATCACTTCCAAAACTCTGGTTTTTTATTATTGTTTTGGTCTTAAAGTGGTTTTTTTATTATCCAATCCTCTTTGAATCTTTTGGCCTCAATGATATCCTGTGGCAATGAGTTCCAAAGGCTAATTGTGCATTATGTGAACAAGTATTTCCTTGTATTAGTTATGAATTTCCTGCCTTTCAATTTCTTCAATTGCGCCCTTGTCTCTGATTTACAAGGCAATGACTAGAAGACTTGAACTACCCCCCCTGCAACATTTTCCACCTTGTCTCCCGACTGATTGTCCAGGGTGTGAAACATGGCATGCCCCTTATAGCAACACAATGGCCCAGACCATTCCTCTCCAGTCGTGGGGGTGGAAATCCATGTTGGGGCTGTGGAAGGAAGAGGAGTGACTAGAGCATAGTCCCCTGTTGAGTCTGAGGGATTGCATGCAGAAATCCCACTGGGCACTGTTGCTTGAAGCAGGGTTAACTCAGGGAGCCAGCAGAGAAGCACATGGGGGCAGCCCTCCATTCAGGATGACTCTGACCTCTGAAGTCTACAGGTGCCATAGTGTTGGGAAGCTATTTCTGTCTAAGCTAAAGCAGCCCCCTCGGGCTTCCCTATGGTCATGGCAGTGCCAGAATCTTTGCAGTACTGCATGCCCACCTCTCCGGACCCCAGCCCTGACTCCGGCTTGTCCCTTGTGCCAGGGTTTGGGAGGCAGTCCTCGGAGGGCAGTCTTACAGCTGTCTACTACAGCGCCTGCACCAGGGAAGTTGTCCTCCAGCTGAATACAGGGCTTTGATGGCCACTTTACAGTATGCCATGTTAAAACGGTTGCAATAAAGGGGCCAGTGGGGGGTTAAGTATCTCACTCTATAAATTTGCCGATGCCTTCTAATGAATGGAATATATTAGACTTGTTCAAATGTGGCTGGGTGTGACAAGAGAGAGATCAATTCGCCCTCTAGTGGCTGCAAACGCAAAAGAATAAACCACCTACGCAGAAGGGACCAAATTCATCCCTAGTGTAATGACACCGATGTCAATGGAAGTTACAGCAGAGATTAAACTGGCCCCGAGGATCACTAAGTGCCTTATAGCCATTAATAAGTTAAGTCTCATAACATGCCAAGGAAGTAAGCATGCACTGCTATTCCCTTTTTACAGACCAGGGAGAGCGATGCCTGGGAAAGGGGACTCGGGAAGAGTGGGATCTGAGTGTCACTGATTTCCACATCAAATCAGTTCAGATTACAAGTACAAAAAAGTGTTTTGTTTTTATTTATTTTAAATATCCCTAAACCCTGCCAATTCACCTCCAGGTCTGACAGTGAGGTCAGGTTCTTCCTTGCTTCTGCACCATTACCAGGAATGAAGATTTCACAAGGCAAATTCTGCCTTTATTTACAGCTGTGCAACTCCTTGATCATCAGTGGGGTTGCAAAGATATATGTGAGGGTGTAATTTGGCCCACAGTATCTAATCAATCCTGTGTACATGCCTAAATCTTAATGCAACCTTTAAATGAAATGTAAGCCATCCTGATCAGTATTAGAGAGAGTTAAACATTTGGGTGTGTTTTGGTGTTTGTTTTTTCAAAACTGCAAAATTCTGAAGGAGCAGTAAGAAATTCAAAAGAAGCTTGTGAATTTTCTTTATCATACTTATCTGGCCCCCTACTATACATCTGCAAGGTAGGGGAAATGCAGACAAAGAGTCTAAGTGACTTGCTAGAAAGCTTTTAGCAGAACAGGGAATCAAACCCCAGTCTCCTAAATCCTAGGCAACTATCCTAACTACTGGACCATCCTTCCCCTCTTTGTTGAGTATCTCTACTTAATACTTTTCTGGGTCATGTCATGGATGCATGCAGAAGCCAGAGACACCTGTGTGTTTACAAGCTGCATAAAAGTGTTATTAGTAATAAGGCCCTAAAATTGCACAAGGCAGCTCTCCCTGTGGGTGCAGTGAGAGGTACAGGGATTACCTTTTTATTTGCCTCCCAGCACAGTTTCCATTAACAGCAGAATTTAGTTAGCCCCCATCATTTAAATCAAAAGTGTGTGGTTGTTACCCTAGGAAACCTAGCAGAGGTCCATGCGGGTATAGTTCCTGCCTCATATGTTCATCACCATGCATGGATGGAGAAAGGGTACCTGGAACGTTCTCCATGGTGCAGGTAGCAGAAAATGATCCCAATTAAGTTGTTGGATGGGGCAACATTGCAGAGACTGGGGACGTGAAACTCCAGGGCCATGGCCTTCAACCATCCTCAAGGGCCCTTCACCTCTGTTGTCTTTAGTGAGGGGTTGGTGGTCTGCTCCACTGCTGCTCCTCCTAGGGCTGTCATCTTATCTCCTTGTTTCTTGGGGCACCAGGTGTCACTCCCTCAAACAGGCCCTTATGGAGCCCAGTATGGGCACTTCTACTGCAGTCAATGGGCTCTTGCAAGGGGACAGCAAGTGCCTGCCAGCCCAGGGGAGTGGCAGCTGAGGAGCCATCTCACTTGCTGAGGAAAGGGAAAAGATAACCCCTCCCCACAGTTGCTAGGATAACCACTGAGTGCCCCTAGAAACCATGAGCTAGGAGTGATTATCAGGCATCTCCTCCCCAGCAGACGGTTGTTAGGGAACCATAGGCAGTTCTGCGGTGGCTCAGACAGCAGCAGTGGGACAGGTCCCTCGCTACCCCAGAAGACCCTTCTGTATTGGAAGAGGCAGTACCAAGTGGCCTCCATACTCGAGTCTGTAGCAAGGGCACCGGCCTCTTGTCTGCATTTGCTCCTTAAAAAAGCCTGTGATGCAATTTGCATGAAAGTGGTATAATCCCAGGTCAGTCAAAACAAAGCTCACCCACCTCCCAGCTCCCCGAGTCCAGCCATTATCTCCTCCCAGTGCATCAGTTATCACACTTACACCTAACCCACCACTGTCCCAAAACCTGGGAAAACCGAGGCCTCCGGGCAGACAGCCTTGTGCTTCTGCACTGCCTCCTGTAACTCCCTCCCTCGACTCCCATGGCAATACAACTCCTGCAGGATCCATGCTCCCAGGGACTCCCCTGAACCCAACTCAGGAATGGAAGTCACCATGTGGTGTCCACACTGCACAAGATAATGTTACCATTGTTTTGCCCCACTGTATGGATGGGGGAACAAACAAACAATCATCCCTCAGTACATACAAAGCCCTGTCCACCTGATGTAGCCATAGGGGAGTTTCTGCAGGGTTAGGTGAAAGGGGACAATTCCAGAGTCACAGCCCCCCCCCCCTTCTTCTACAATGACCCTGTCCTGCCCCAGAGTCCCCACCACTCAAAGTGAAAGGGACAATCCAGTTGCTGATGTTCCACACCAAAGCTAACATGGCCACACTGTACAGATGTTCATTCAGCTACAATTCAGCGTCCACTTTGGTGGGTACTATCTGAGCAGCTGGACCAAGTTAACATCAATATGGGAACCTTAGCATTCAATTTTTGTGACTTGCATGCATTCAAATTCTGAGCCTCACTACTGCACTAATGTTGTCATTGGCATTTCATGTTATTCATTCCGCTAAGCTGAACAGGCCGGCCACTTTTTAAACTCTTAGCAGTGTCAGTAGTTTCACTACCTCATGCTTAAACATAAAGGCCTAGTCTACACTACGAGTTTAGGTCGAATTTAGCAGCGTTAAATCGAATTAAGCCTGGACACCTCCACACGACGAAGCCCTTTTTTTCGACTTAAAAGGGCCTTTAAACCGGTTTCTTTACTCTACCTCCGACGAGGGGATTAGCGCTGAAATCAGCCTTTCCGGGTCGGATTTGGGGTAGTGTGGACGGAATTCTACGGTATTGGCCTCCGGGAGCTATCCCAGAGTGCTTCATTGTGACCACTTTGGACAGCACTCTCAACTCAGATGCACTGACCAGGTAGACAGGAAAAGCCCCGCGAACTTTTGAATTTCATTTCCTGTTTGCCCAGCGTGGAGAGCACAGGTGACCACGCAGAGCTCATCAGCACAGGTAACCATGATGGAGTCCCAGGATCGCAAAAGAGCTCCAGCATGGACAGAACGGGAGGTACGGGATCTGCTCACCATATGGGGAGATGAATCAGTGCTAGCTGAACTCCGTAGCAGTAAACGAAATGGCAAAATATTAGAAAAAGTCTCAAAGGCCATGAAGGACAGAGGCCATAACAGGGACGCACAGCAGTGACGCGTGAAAATTAAGGAGCTAAGGCAAGTCTACCACAAAGCCAGAGAGGCAAACGGAAGGTCCGGGGCAGAGCCGTAAACATGCCGCTTCTACGCGGAGCTGCATGCCATGCTAGGGGGTGCAGCCACCACTACCCCAACTGTGTGCTTTGACTCCATCAATGCAGAAGCACACAACAGGGAAGCGGGTTCGGGGTACGAGGAAGATGATGATGAAGACAATGAAGATAGCTCACAGCAAGGAAGCGGAGAAACCAGTTTCCCCAACAGCCAGGATATGTTTATCACCCTGGACCTGGAACCAGTAACCCCCGAACTCACCCAAGGCGTGCTCCCAGAGCCTGAGGGCGCACAAGGGACCTCTGGCGAGTGTACCTTTGTAAATATTACACATGATTTAAAAGCAAGCATGTTTAATGATTAATGATTAATTTGCCCTGGCAATTGCGGCCAGTACAGCTACTGGAAAAGTCTGTTAACGTGTATGGGGATGGAGCGGAAATCCTCCAGGGACATCTCCAGAAAACTCTCCTTCATGAACTCCCAAAGCCTTTGCAAAAGGTTTCTGGGGAGGGCTGCCTTATCCCGTTCGCCATGGTAGAACACCTTACCACGCCAGGTCAGTAGCACGTAGTCTGGAATCATTGCATAACAAAGCATGGCAGCGTATGGTCCCGGGGTTTGCTGGCATGCAGACAACATCCATTCCTTATCTCTCTTTGTTATCCTCAGGAGAGTGATATCATTCACGGTCACCTGGTTGAAATGGGGTGATTTTATTAAGGGGACATTCCTGCTCGGCTGAACAGAAATATTCCCCGCTGTTAGCCACGCGGTGGGGGGGGAGGCGTGAAGTGATCATCCCAGAGAATTGGGTGTGGGGGGGAGGGGGGCTAGTTGGGTTTGTGTTGCATGTTAACCCGGAAACCTCAGCCCCTCCTTTTACATTGCAAACCCATTTTAAATGGCCAACCCAACGGGTGCTTGGTATGGGAAATGAGGGCGCTGCTGTTTGAAACCATTCCCACATGTTATGAAGGTTAAAAAAGCCAAAAGACTGTGGCTTACCATGGCTGCCTGCAAGCCGAATTCTGTTGCCTGGCACTGCGTGAGTGATCTCTCATACCAAACCGGCAGGCCCTCCAATATAAGAGGAAAAATGCGACCTTGTTACGAAAGCACATGTGCTGTGTAATGTGAACAGCAAAATTTAACATGAAAGAGTGTACCCATTGTTCTCTAAAATGTGTCTTTTTTAACCACCTCTCCCTTCTCCTCCACCAGCTGCAAATGTTTCTCCTTCACAGAGGCTAGTGAAGATTAGGAGAAAACAGCGGACTCGGGATGATATGTTCTCGGAGCTCCAGATGTCCTCCCACGCTGACAGAGCACAGCAGAATGCGTGGAGGCAGTCAATGTCAGAGTGCAGAAAAGCACAATATGAACGAGAGGAGAGGTGGCGGGCTAAATCGCAGGCTGAAGAGAGCAAGTGGCAGGCTGAAGAGGATAGGTGGCGTCAGATTGCTGACAGAAGGCAAGAGTCGATGCTCCGGCTGCTGGAGCATCAAACTGATATGCTTCAGCATATGTTTGAGCTGCAGGAAAGGCAGCAGGAGCAGAGACCGCCGCTACAGCCCCTGTGTAACCAACAGCCCTCCTCCCCAAGTTCCATAGCCTCCTCACCCAGATGCCCAAGAATGCGGTGAGGGGGCCTCCGGCCACCCAGCCACTCCACCCCAGATGATTGTCCAAGCATCAGAAGGCTGGCCTTCAATAAGAGTTAAAGTTTTAAACTGCAGTGTGTCCTTGTCCTTCACTCCTCCCCCATCCCTCCTGGGCTACCTTGGCAGTTATCCCCCTAGTTGTGTGATGAATTAATAAAGAATGTGAAGTAACAATGACTTTATTGCCTCTGCAAGTGGTGCTCGAAGGGGGGAGGGGAGGGTGGTTAGTTTACAGGGAAGTAGAGTGAATGGGGGGGGGCGGGGTTCATCAAGGAGAAACAAACAGAAGTTTCACACCGTAGCCTGGCCAGTCACAAAACTCATTTTCAAAGCTTCTCTGATGCGCACCGCGCCCTGCTGTACTCTTCTAACCGCCCTGGTGTCTGGCTGCACGTAATCAGCGGCCAGGCGATTTGCCTCAACCTCCCACCCCGCCATAAATGTCTCCCCCTTACTCTCACAGATATTGTGGAGTGCACAGCAAGCAGCAATAACAATGGGGATATTGGTTTCGCTGAGGTCTATCCAAGTCAGTAAACTGCGCCAGCGTGCTTTTAAACGTCCAAATGCACATTCTACCACCATTCTGCACTTGCTCAGCCTATAGTTGAACAGGTCCTGACTACTGTCCAGGCTGCCTGTGTACAGCTTCATGAGCTATGGCATTAAGGGGTAGGCTGGGTGCCCAAGGATAACGATAGGCATTTCAACATCGCCAACGGTTATTTTCTGGTCTGGGAAGAAAGTCCCTTCCTCCAGCTTTTGAAACAGACCAGAGTTCCTGAAGACGCGAGCATCATGTACCTTTCCCGGCCATCCCACGTTGATGTTAGTGAAACGTCCTTTGTGATCCACCAGGGTTTGCAGCAGCATTGAAAAGTACCCTTTTCGGTTTATGTACTCGGTGGCTTGGTGCTCCGGTGACAAGATAGGGATATGGGTTCCGTCTATTGCCCCACCACAGTTAGGGAATCCCATTGCAGCAAAGCCATCCACTATGATCTGCATGTTTCCCAGAGTCACTACCCTTGATAGCAGCAGCTCAGTGATAGCGTTGGCTTCTTGGATCACAGCAGCCCCCACAGTAGATTTGCCCACTCCAAATTGATTCCCGACTGACCGGTAGCTGTCTGGCGTTGCAAGCTTCCACAGGGCTATCGCCACTCGCTTCTCAACTGTGAGGGCTGCTCTCATCCTGGTATTCTGGCGCTTCGGGGCAGGGGAAAGCAAGTCACAAAGTTCCATGAAAGTGCCCTTACGCATGCGAAAGTTTCGCAGCCACTGAGAATCGTCCCACACCTGCAACACGATGCAGTCCCACCAGTCTGTGCTTGTTTCCCGGGCCCAGAATCGGCGTTCCACGGCATGAACCTGCCCTAGTAACACCATGATTTGCACATTGCTGGGGCCTGTACTTTGGGAGAGGTCTATGTCCATGTCAATTTCTTCATCACTCTCGTTGCCGCGCTGCAATCGCCTCCTCGCCTGGTTTTGCTTTGGCATGTTCTGGCTCTGCATATACTCCAGGACAATGCGCGTGGTGTTCATAGTGCTCATAATTGCCATAGTGATCTGAGCGGGCTCCATGATCCCAGGGCTGTGGCGTCTGGGCTGAAAAAAGGCGCGAAACTATTGTCTGACAGAGGGAGGGAGGGGCAAGTGATGACATGGCTTACAGGGAATTAAAATCAACAAAGGTGGCTGTGCATCAGGGAGAAACACAAACAACTGTCACACAGAATGGTCCCCCCCCCAAAGATTGAACTCAAAACCCTGGGTTTAGCAGGCTGTTGATTTCACGGAGGGGGGGGAAGCAAATGAATACAGAACAAATCTGGTCCATATATCTTTTACATCTTAGGCTGGCAGCAGACGGTACAGCATGACTGATAGCCATCGGCATCTTCTGGGTGCTTGGCAGAAGATGCTGCATTACGATTGCTAGCCATCATCGTCAAGACGGTGCAATAGGACTGCCGGCAGGACTGAGTCTCCAGGAGACAAAACATGTCTGCCCAGGCACCTCTGACCGAACTCACTGAGGAGTACGACAATGACGGATACCAGTCGTAATACACCATCCACTGCCAAAAGGCAAGGAGCTGCTGCTGTGTAGCAATGCAGCCCCACGTCTGCCAGCACCCAGATAGCCGATGACGGCTACCAGTCATACTGCACCGTCTACTGCCAAAAGGCAATTAGCTGCTGCTGTGTAGCAATGCAGTACCACGTCTGCCGGCTGGTGACGGTGAGCTGAGCTGAGCTGAGCGGGCTCCATGCTTGCCATGGTATGTCGTCTGCACAGGTAACCCAGGAAAAAAGGCGCGAAACGATTGTCTGCCATTGCTCTCACGGGCGGGGGGGGCCTGACGACATGTACCCAGAATCCCCCGCGACACTGTTTTTGCCTCATCAGGCATTCGGATCTCAACCCAGAATTCCAATGGGCGGCGGAGACTGCGGGAACTGTGGGATAGCTACCCACAGTGCAACGCTCCGGAAGTCGATGCTTGCCTCGGTACTGTGGACGCAGTCTGCCGACTTAATGCACTCTGACAAAGTTCCTCCTCTATCTTGGTGGGTCCTGTGCTTATTGGCGGATTTTCTTGCCTCAGAGATTCACCATGTGGGTTGGGGAACAGCCCAGAGACCTTCCCCTCTGGAGGAACCCACAGTCCAGGTCAATTGGGAGGTTTGGGGGGAACCCAGGCCCGCCCTCTACTCCAGGTTCCAGCCCAGGGCCCTGTGGACTGCAGCTGTCTATAGTGCCTCCTGTAACAGCTGCATGACAGCTACAACTCCCTGGGCTACTTCCCCATGGCCTCCTCCAAACACCTTCCTTATTCTCACCGCAGGACCTTCCTCCTGGTGTCTGATAACGCTTGTGCTCCTCAGTCCTCCAGCAGCACACCCTCTCACTCTCAGCTCCTTGCGCCTCTTGCTCCCAGCTCCTCACACTCCCACCACAAACTGAAGTGAGCTCCTTTTAAAACCCAGGTGCCCTGATTAGCCTGCCTTAATTGATTCTAGCAGCTTCTTCTTAATTGGCTCCAGGTGTCCTAATTAGCCTGCCTGCCTTAACTGGTTCTAGCAGGTTCCTGATTACTCCAGTGCAGCCCCTGCTCTGGTCACTCAGGGAACAGAAAACTACTCATCCAGTGACCAGTATATTTGCCCTCTATCAGACTCCTGTACCCCATTGGTCTGGGTCTGTCACAGCACTTAGAGCATTTTATGTGGGGACACACACAATCGACTGTATAAAAACGATTTCTATAAAACCGGCTTCTATAAATTCGACCTAATTTCGTAGTGTAGACATACCCAAAGAAAAGCCAAGAGGTTGCCTGCCTTTAAAAGCACAGGTTTAAATCTTGAAATGGGTGGTGGTAAAGCATTGAAAGAATGCTCATGGTTTTTATGCCTCGTCATATGTTGTGCTCCTATTATCACGAGGATAATACAAAAATAATCTATTACAAAATTAAAATTCACATTGAAGCACAAATGTTCACAAGACCTGTTATCACTAGAGACATCAGGAACATCCTAGATGTCATCCCAGATTCTCTAGATGTTTAGGTGAAATTATTTTTGAAATGATTTTTAAAATTAGCAAGGAAAAATACTGTTAGGAATTGAAATATTATTGATATGACAACATGAGAATTCAAATGATCCTAGACTTGGAGAGATTCTGATGCCTTTATTTGTGCTGAGTGGCACCTTCCCCCCTGAATAGTCTTGCTGATTTCAGCAGGTCTACTCACATGCTTAAAGTTAAGCACATGCTTAAGCATTTTTCTGGATCAAAGCCAGTGTTCTCAGCAGCTAGCATGATCAAGCCTATAGTACTCAGTTGTGCAACACTTACTATATTGTGAGTTGTCAGAGACTTCAATGGAATTATGTGTGTCAGTAAATGACCACCAATATCAGTAATGATTACACAATCAGGAGCAAAGGAAGGACTCTTAACAGTGGAAGCATTTAGTTTTACAATATATCAGTAGCTACCACTGGGCAAAAAAATTTTGAACAAAAAGATTTGTAAATGAAAAAAAGCCATTTATTAAAGACAATTAAATATTTCATGAAAAATAGTTGATATTGTCAGTTATTCTCTGAACTATTTTTAGGATTTTTTTTAAATTAAAAAATAATGTTGAATTTCTCGTTTAACAAAAAGCCTAGTTTTGGTAAACAACTTTTTTTATAACCATTTTCAATAATATTTTTGCTGTAGCATTATTTGTTTTTAAATCAAAAACAAAATCCAAAAACCTAAAGGTGTGTCCATTTCACAAGGAAACTATCAAGTTTGGGAAAATTGAATGAAATTAGTTATTTTATTTTACTTTACAATTTTTATTGAAATAATTATCAAAACAGTAGTGACATTTTTTGTTTACCAAAAATGGTTTTGGTAAATGAAAACTTGATAATGTTTTCAATAATTTGATTTTAAAATTGATTTTATTTGGGGAAAAAAGAAAAATGGGTCTCTTGTTCATGAAAACAACTTCAAAGATTCAGAATTGGTCATGAATAGTTTTGTATTTGACTAGTTTTAATAATAAGCTGTCTTATTACATACAAAGATGGGTTCTTTTAACATCGTTACTCTTGCAACTTTTAAAACTTCCACAGCAAAGAGAATGACATCGAGGTGTAAAATGGAAAAAGATGAAAGATCCAGCACAAGGGAATTTCAAACCTGATAGCCTGAGGGTTAAGCATAGACTGTTAAAAGAAGAATCCAATTAAACTTTAAAACAAGGATGTACCAAATTGCCCAACTGTAATAAATTCATTCTGTACAGATACATTAAAACAACAATCCATAATAAATACATGTGCTTCTTAAGCACATCAAATTAATTAAAGTGGATTGTTTTATTTAGAGTTTAAGAAAACTCATCTCATTTGGGTGGTGACCTTAGCTGTGTTAGAGTATCTAGGCCACTACCCAAGGATGCAGAGACATGCAGTATGCAACAACTCAGAGAGGCTCACTTCATAAAAAATTAAAATTTCTGTATAAAAAAAATAATAAATAGAGCCCTGCATGGATACAAAAAGATGTATCTGCAGCCGATCCGCGATTCACAAAAATTGTCTGCAGTTATCTGCCGATTTGCAGGGCTCTAAACAGCTCCACAGGTCACCATGCAGCAGTGACGCAGGGCTGTGTCAAGCCCCCCCCCCCCCGCCCCACTTCTCCCCAGAGACCTCCTGCTCTGCTGCCCACTCCACTGACCCATACCTCCTTCCCCACTCCGGGCAGAGAGACTACAATTCTTTCTATGCAGCAGATACCCCTGGATTTGCAGGGCTCTAATAATAAAAGCATGGATCGAAAGCACGCCTCATTATTAGTCTTCAAAGCCCGGGCCTGGAGCTACTATGTGTTTATCAGCTGATTTCAATAATACTCCAATGTTTTATTAAACTTCTGGTTGGTCACCAGCATCTGGCGAAATACAGGCCACCCCAGGGACCAGACTTGCTAATGAGCTCAGCTTCCATTAGGTACTCAAATGAAGTAGCCAGACTTCCAAAAGGAAGCACCCTTCAGCTCCCTTCAGAGCAATGGTAACAGCTGGGTACCGAGCACTCTGGAAAATCCAGACACTTGCGTGCCTAAGTGGGAGCAGCTGGGTGCCGAGCTCACTGGAAAATCTGGCTAAATATGTGGCGCGAAAAACCTCTTAACGTCATTTTTCCCTGTAAGTCAAGGCTCACTGTGGCCTCAGTGCAGCAACGTGCTTAACCAGTAGCTTAATTTTAAGCACAAGAGCAGTCCCAGTGAAGTCAATGAGACTACTCATGCTTCAGGTTAAGGAAGCAGTTCTGGTCTCCTATGTTTAAGAAAGATGAATTCAAACTAGGACAGATGAAGAGAAGGACTACTAGCATAGTTGCCAACTCCGTGGGTGCACCGGGGCTGGAAGTGGGGAAGCAGGATACTGGGAGGAAACACAAGGAGGAGGGTGCCTCCTGATTCATACTGAGAAAGTAGAGCAATCGGCTAGTTATCTTAGGTGCCTGTACACCAACGCAAGAAGCCTGGGAAACAAGCAGGAAGAATTGGAAGTCCTGGCACAGTCAAGGAACTATGATGTGATTGGAATAACAGAGGCTTGGTGGGGTAACTCACGTGACTGGAGCACTGTCATGGATGGATATAAACTGTTCAGGAAGGAGAGAAGTTGGAGGAGTTGCACTGTATGTAAGAGAGCAGTATGATTGCTCAGTGCTCTAGTATGAAACTGGAGAAAAACCTGTTGAGAGTCTTTGGGTTAAGTTTAGAGACAAGAGCAACAATGGTGATGTCGTGGTGGGCATCTGCTATAGACCATCAGACTAGGAGGATGAGGTAGACGAGGCTTTCTTTGGACAACTAACAGCAGTTTCAAGATCACAGGCCCTGGGGAACTTCAATCACCCTGACATCTGCTGGAAGAGCAATACAGCAGTGCACAGACAATCCAGGAAGTTTTTGGAGCATGTTGGGGACAACTTCCTGGTGCAAGTGCTGGAGGAACCAACTCGGGCCGTGCTCCTCTTGACCTGCTGCTCACAAACAGGGAAGAATTGGTAGGGGAAGTAGAAGTGGGTGGCAACCTGGGCAGTAGTGACCATGAGATGGTCAAGTTCAGGATCCTGACAAAAGGAAGAAAGGAGAGCAGCAGAATACAGACCCTGGACTTCAGAAAAGCAGACTTTGACTCCCTCAGGGAACTGATGGGCAGGATCCCCTGGGAAGCTAATATGGAGGGCGGGGAAAGGAGTCCAGGAGAGCTGACTGTATTTTAAAGAAGCCTTATTGAGGGCGCAGGAACAAACCATCCCGATGTGCAGAAAGAATAGTAAATATGGCAGGCAACTAGCTTGGCTTAACAGAGAAATCTTCAGTGAGCTTAAACACAAAAAGGAAGCTTACAAGAAGTGGAAACTTGGACAGATGACGAGGGAGGAGTATAAAAATATTGCTCGAGCATGCAGGGGTGTAATCAGGAAGGCCAAAGCACATTTGGAGTTGCAGCTAGCAAGGGATGTGAAGGGTAACAAGAAGGGTTTCTACAGGTATGTTAGCATCAAGAAGGTCAGGGAAAGTGTGGGACCCTTACTGAATGGGGGAGGCAACCTAGTGACAGATGATGTAGAAAAAGCTGAAGTATTCAATGATTTTTTTGCCTCAGTCTTCACAGACAAGGTCAGCTCCCAGACTGCTGCACTGGGCAACACTGTATGGGGAGGAGGTGAGCAGTCCTCAATGGTGAAAGAACAGGTTAAGGACTATTTAGAAAAGCTGGACAGGCACAAGTCCATGGATCCAGATCTAATGCATCCAAGGGTACTGAGGGAGTTGGCTGATGTGATTGCAGAGCCATTGGCCATTATCTTTGAAAACTTGTGGTGATTGGGGAAGGCCCCAGATGATTGGAGAAAGGCAAATATAGAGCTCATCTTTAAAAAAGGGAAGAAGAATCCGGGGAACTACAGTCCCCGGAAAAATCATGGAGCAGGTCCTCAAATAATCCATTTTGAAGCACTTGGAGGAGAGGAAGGTGATCAGGAACAGTCAACATGGATTCACCAAGGGCAAATCATGCCTGTCCAACCTGATTGCCTTTTATGATGAGATAACTGGCTTTGTGGATATGGGGACAGAGGTGGACATGATGTACCTTGACTTTAACAAAGCTTTTCACATGGTCTCCCACAGTATTCTTGACAGCAAGTTAAAGAAGTTTGGATTGGATGAATGGACAGTAAGGTGGATAGAAAGCTGGCTAGATGGTCAGGCTCAATGGGTAGTGATCAATGGCTCGATGTCTAGTTGGCAGCCAGTATCAAGAGGAGTGCCCTAGGGGTCGGTCCTGGGGCCGGTTTTGTTCAACATCTTCATTAATGATCTGGATGATGGGATGGATTGCACCCTCAGCAAGTTGACAGATGACACTAAGCTGGAGGGAGAGGTAGATACGCTGGAGGGTAGGGATAGGATACAGAGGGACCTAGACAAATTAGACGATCGGGCCAAAAGAAATCTGATGAGGTTCAACAAGGACAAGTGCAAAGTCCTGTGCTTAGGACAGAAGAATCCCATGCACTGCTACAGGCTGGGGACCAATTGGGTAAGCGGCAGTTCTGCAGAAAAGGACCTGGGAATTACAGGGGATGAGAAGCTGGATATGAGACAACAGTGTGCCCTTGTTGCCAAGAAGGCTAACGCCATGTTGGGCTGCATTAGTAGGAGCATTGCCAGCATATCGGCGGAAGTGATTATTCCCATCTATTCGGCACTGATGAGGCCACATCTGGAGTATTGCGTCCAGTTTTGGGCCCCCCACTACAGAAAGGATGTGGACAAATTGGAGAGTCCATCAGAGGGCAACAAAAATGATTAGAGGGCTGGGGCACATGACTTAGGAGGAGAGGCTGAGGGAGCAGGGCGTATTTAGTCTGCTGAAGAGAAGAGTGAGGGGGGATTTGATAGCAGCCTTCAACTACCTGAAGGGGGGTTCCAAAGAGGCTGGATCTAGGCGGTTCTCAGTGGTGGCAGATGACAGAACAAGAAGCAATGGTCTCAAGTTGCAGTGGGGGAGGTCTAGGTTGGATATTAGGAAACACTATTTCACTAGAAGGGTGGTGAAGCACTGGAATGGGTTACCTAGGGAGGTGGTGGAATCTCCACCCTTAGAGGTTTTTAAGGCCCAGCTTGACAAAGCCCTGGCTGGGATGATTTAGTTGGTGTTGCTCCTGCTTTGAGCAGGGGGTTGGACTAGATGACCTCCTTAGGCAGGGCCGGCTCTGGCTTTTTTGCCACCCCAGGCAAAAAAGCCTCCCGCCGCCCCCCACCCCTGCGGGGAGCGCGGCAGGGGAGGGCGGCGAGCCCGGCCAGGGCCCCGCTCTCCCTGACCAGCCGGAGCACCGCGGGGAGGGCGGCGAGCCCAGTCGCTGCCCCGCTCTCGGGCCGGAGCGCCGCGCCACGCCGCCCCCCTCCAGGTGCCGCCCCAAGCACATGCTTGGTGGGCTGGTGCCTGGAGCCGGCCCTGTCCTTAGGTCTCTTCCAACCCTAATCTTCTATGATTCTATGGCCATAAACAAGTTTATACCTGAAATTAGATGAAGGTTTCTAACCATTAGAGGAGTGACGTTCTGGAACAGCCTTCCAAGGGGAGCAGTGGGAGAAAAAACCTAACTGGCTTCAAGACTGAGCTTGATAAATTTATAGAGGGATAGTATGATGAGACTGCCTACAATGGCACGTAGCCGATATGTGACTGCTTGCTGAAAATATCCCCAATGGCCAGTGATGGGACACTAGATGGGGAGGGTTCTGAGTTACTACAGTGAATTCTTTCCCAGGTGACTGGCTGGTGGGTCTTGCCCACATGCTCAGGGTCCAACTGATTGCCATATCTGGGGACAGGAAGGAATTTTCCCCTTGGTCAGATTGGCTGAGACACTGGGGGGGTACCTTCCTTTGCATCATGGGGCACGGGTCACTTGCAGGTTTAAACTACTGTAAATATTGGATTGTCTGTAACTTGAAGTCTTTTAAACCATGATTTGAAGACTTCAGTAACTCAGCCAGAGGTTAAGGGTCTATTACAGGAGTGGGTGGGCAAGGTTCTGTGGCCTGCAATGCGCAGGAAGTCAGACTACATGATCATGATGATCCCTTCTGGCCTCAAAGTCTGATTCTAAGGTCAGGAAGATGAGCATTTTCATGCTTAAGTGTTTGCTGGATCGAGGCTGTAAATCTTAGCGCTTGACACCTTGTCATCATTAAGACCCCATGTTGCTTTTTTGCAAAAGTGGGGTTTTTAACCCTAGTGCCCTGGCCAAATTCCAGTGTAAGTAATTGTCTTTTGCTGACATACACTCTCCCTGCAGTTTTAAATGAATACATTATTCTAGTCACTTCCTGTCCTGTTTTGTAATCTAGATGTACACTGTCACAGTTGTAATATTCCAACCCAGAGGATGCTGCATTCACAGGTGAGTGAAATGACTCCTGTACAAACTTTGTAAAGCTTTTTGGATTCTTAAGGATAAAAGTAGCTAAAAGAAATTAAGCTTTTTGTTATTGCTACAGTTGCTTGAAAAACAAAACATTGTTTGCTTTTGCCATTGAAATCTGACAAAAATGTGAATTTCTATTTTAATCTCAATGGTTATTACTATTTGAACATGAAACTGCATAAGTATTAATAGACATAGAACTGTCCTAAGGCCTAAAAAAGAACTACATGATCTGCTGTAGGAGCCGAGAGATTGCGTTAATTACTTAAAGCCACTTCCCTTCTTTGTGTAGTAAAAGCCTGATAAATAATTAATTGTTTACCAAAAATATTCAAGGAGGGCTTGAGTTCACGGAATCACTGTGGGAGTAGAGATGTGTGGAGCCACCCACTTTAAGTAAGGATATGTGACCGGGTATATAAACACCTCACTGGCCATGAGGGGGTTAAGGAACAGTTATGGGCTAAGCAGGCCCCACCCTATGCCCTTACTGAGCATGCTCAGGTTGGAGGTACCCAAGGTTAAAAGTCAGCCAGGCAGCTCAGTCTGTGGTTGGCAAGCCAGGAGGAGGAAGTACCCTGAGAGCTCCCCAGGAGGACTGCACTGAGCCTGCATTGAGCCAGTGAGCAGGGGAGACACAGCACCCATTCGCTGGGACAAGGGCTGGAAGCCCAGAAGGCGACGTTCTCCAGAGATGGGAGGTGGCCGAATGGGACACAGACTAGAGTAGGAAAAGGCCCAGGGAGGCTGACACTCTACAGAGACAGGTGAGCAGTCAAACCAGCCTTACAGGGCCCCGGGTTGGAAGCCGGTGGAGTAGGATGGGCCCGGGTTCCCCTACCCTGCCTGCACTGTGGCCACTGGGAGGGGCTGCTGCCTCGTCAAATGGTAGCTGCTGGTTGGGAGTCCCCTACATCACCACCCCCTGATCATAGGGCAGGAAAAAAAGAAGCACCTTCTGACTGATGGGCATCTCTGATTTTTTTTTTAACGCGTTTGATTGTTTCATAGCTGCTGCCCACATGTCTCTCTTCCCTGCGTGCACCTCCTCTTTTGCTGGTGGAGGGCAGCACTAGCTAGCAGCATGGTTAGGTATACTTGGAGTAACAGATCTCCCACATGCTTACCGCATCTTTGGAAATATACAGAGTGCCTCCACAAGAACACAGAGGGACAAATTTCAGGAGAGGAATGTTGACAGAGAGTTGCTGTTCTCCATGACATTCTCTTCAGGATCCCACAGAAATGTGAGCTGGAAATCCTGCAGCATTCACGGTCACCCGACACAGCCCTCTCAGGTGGCAAATAGGGTAGTGCATAGGGAGAGAAGCAATGGTAGGGAAAGCTCCCTAGGGATGGAGAAGAAAGCTATTCCCAGTGAGAGCTTGGTGCTTCCTAGGTTGAGGTCGGCTTCCCACTCTGCCAATATGGAACTTGCAGGTCTTACCCCTTTCACAGTTTAGAGCTCCTAATGGAATTGATTGAGGAATGCAGTGTTGTAGCTGTGCCAGTCCCAAGATATTAGAGAGAGAAGGAGGATGAGGCAATATCTTTTATTGGACCAACTTCTGTTGGTGAGTGAGAGAAGCTTTTGAGCTCACACAGAGCAATTCTTCAGGGCTGGATGGTAATAGCATTGTAATTTTCTTTCAAATATTAAAATAGCAAAACTGTTCTATATTTTAAAAGAGCTTTTGTTGTAAATAGCTTTCCACCCTGTCTTTTTTCCCACACACCACCATTCTTTGTTTCCTCCTTTCAGAGGAATGCCCTCTGTTCTGTAAAATTTCACAGCTCAGTAGCCCAATTTGCTCGTTATTCTACTTTTTCAAAGTAGCTCCCAATCTCTGTTAATTCCTTTTTTCTGTAACTCCGAATACCTGAAGAAGAGCTCTGCATAAGCTCAAAAGCTTCTCTCTCACCACCAGAAGTGGGTCCAGTAAAAGACGTTACCTGCCACACCTTGTCTCTCTGATTGAAGAATGGCATTTCTGACCCACACAAAATGCCAATATTTCAACATTTGTTTTCATCCCAAATCAAGCTGGAAAGTCAAAATATTGAAACTTTTCACAGACTCCCATGATGCACTGTGGCAGTGCAGCAGCAGGGAGAGACCACTGTGCATTGTGGGAGATGTAATCCACCTAGAAAGCAGGGCCCGCAATGGAGAAGGCAGGCACAGAATCATATGTAGGGCTGGAAGGGAGCCTCCCTGTGCTGAGTTAGGACTAAGTAAACCTACACCATCTCTGACCATCCAATGACACGGATTTCACAACGTCCCTTGTGTAACAATGTGGCCTCTGGCAGGACACAACTGAGAGTGTCAATTCAGGACAAATTGCTTAGAGTACGGCAGTTACAGCCCAAAAATGGAGTTCCTTTACGCACACCAACACAGCCAAACAGAGAAGACTTCGGTTTTACCTCACTGGCTAACCAGAAGTCATACAAGCAATTCCCTCAGATATTCCTGTTCCCTTGTATCACCACCAGCACAACTCCTTATGGGAACAAATGGTTATGAAAACCAATACCCCAGTAAAAGAAAAAAGGTTCTTCCAATCCCAAAGGATCAAGCCCCAGACCCAGGTTAATATACCAGTTAGATCTTACCCACAAATCACTCTGTTACCAATCCTTTAGAATCTAAATCTAAAGGTTTATTCATAAAAAGAAAGAAATATAGATGAGAGCTAAAACTGGTTAAAGAAATCAATTACATACAGTGCTGGCAAAGTTCTTGATTCAGGCTTGTAGCAGTGATGGAATTAACTGCAGGCTCAAATCAAGTCTCTGGAGTACATCCACAGCTTGGATGGGTCATTCAGTCCTTTGTTCAGAGCTTCAGTGTAGCAAAGTTCCTCCAGAGATAAGAAGCAGGATTGAAGACAAGATGGAGGAGATGCAGCAGCCTTTTATAGTCTCTTGCCATGTGGCCTGTGCTTCCTTTGTTCCAAAAACAAGCTACCCAGCACATGGCATGGAGAAACCTTAGGGTTCTGTCCATAGGCATGTCCCTGCATACCTTGCTGGGTCACAAGGTGTATCTGCCTTCTCTCAATGGGTCAATTGTATAGCTGATGGTCCTTAATGGGCCATCAAGCAGGCTAGGCAGTACTGACGCCAAATTCTCTGAGGTGCCACCCAGAAGCATAGCACAAGTTTGAAATACAGACAGTATAGAGCCAATACTTATAGCTTTAAATACAAAAATGATACATGCATACAGATAGCATAATCATAACCAGCAAATCATAACCTTTTCATAGACACCTCACTTGACAACCTTTGTACAACATTTGGTGCCACTATATGACCTTGGCTGCAACCATGATCTATACGGTCACAGTTCATGTCAATAACGTCACACCTTGGAAACCTGTTCCAGAGCTTTATTACCCTGACAATTAGAAAGTTTTTCCTAATATCTAACCTCGATCTCCCTTGTTGCATAGTAAGCCAATGGGACGACCTGGAACTACAACTCCCATGAGATACCACAATAGCTCTGGAAGATGCAAGAGGCTAATTTTGACCCAAAAAGAGACATTGTTTTGATTTTCCATTGGAAAATCCTGGCAAAATTGTTCTTTTCCCAAGGAAAAATATCAAGTTTTAATAAAACCCCATTTTCCATTAAAAAATGTTTTCTCTGAAATTTTCCAACCAGACGAATCTGCCAACCACCACCAGTCTTAGAGGAGGCAGTAGCTAAAACTCCATAAGCTCTGCAGTGCAGCTTTGAGGAAGTTGTTTGTCTCCCTCCCGGGTTTCTTCCATGGAGGTCCTCTGAGCACTGAAAATGTGGGGAGAAAATACACTGTCCATAGAAAACACTGTGTTGCCTACTGGAGGGCTAGACAGGCGCGCAGAAGAAAGGCCATCGTTTATTACTAGAAATACTGCCACTCAAAACTAAATTTCCTAAGCAACTCTGACATTATACAAGAGAGACTCCTTTAGTCTGTACAATATAACAAGTGTCCTCACAGAACAGCCAGAGAAACAGATTCCATATTCAGGAGTTCCATAGATTCCAATGCCAGAAGGGACTATTATGATCATCCAGTCTGACCTCCTGTATAACACAGGCCAGAGAACCTCACCCAGTGATGCCTGCATCACGCCCAATAACTTCTGGTTGAGCTAGAGTGTTATCCAGGTGTTGAAAAGAGTACAGCTTTGGTGATCAGGTCTCCTTATTACCTTACTTTATTGAGACAAGTCACTGTAGACAACACTTGCAGGCCCCCAATCCTAGGAGCTTTTAGAGAGATGGAAATCCTAGATGAGCACATACATCTAAGCCATTGAAAAAGACTTCCCTTAAAAAACAAGTGACTAGCTCAATGGAGCAGAGTCTTTTCCAGGAGCTTTTAAGTATCGACTTGTTATGGCTGTTCTTACAAAATCATGCTTGTGCTGGAGCCTCAGACATGCACACTTCTCATTTACGAGAGCTAGTCAACAAAGACCTGCAATCCCAGGAGTGATGGCTATTATTAACATGAGTCGATATTTTTGAGACACCAGACGAAAGGCTTCCTTGGAAGCATCAAGGAATGAAAGCCCATCAGCAGGATTGCCAAGTTTCCTTTCCCTCTCCAATTTTAGGAGCTGGCTTTTCAAGGATATGGTTGTAAATGACTAGGCCAGTGGGATGTAGACCCAGAAATGTAAATGAGCAGGGCAAAAAAAAAAACCCTCAATATGTGTTAAATACAAGTGCCCCAGAAAACCAGTGTTTCTACTGGAAAAGATAGGAGCCTACTGTTCATTCACAAAGAGGCTTCAGCTTGATCAAAATAATGTTTAAGGACTGGCGTTCAGTTTTACAGCTGCTATGCGTGAAGGCTGAGGTCTTACAAAGGAAATAATGTGTCATTTTCTTATGGGAGAAATCTTGGGTTGGTATTATCTAAACCAGTGGTTTTCAACTGATGGACTACAGCACCCTGGGCGCGGGGGTGGGGGGAGATGGTCATGAAAGGCAATTGGATGGTAGCAAAGCACTGAAAGTTTCATTTCAGTGTAAAGCAAAGAATCTCATTCCCCATACCCCCTTCCCCTTTGAGGATCAAGGACTCTGTCAGACCCCCAAAACATGTGCACACACATGAATTATACACGCTTATCCTTATCGTGGTGAACAAGGAACCGTCTACAAAATGACGCAGCTTATCAGTGGTAAACAGCAGACACCAACAAACACTCTCATCAGGAACAAACAAGGACACCTACTAACAACCGAAAAAGAACAAGAAATGCGCTGGACAGAGCATTTCAAAGAATTGCTGAACAGGGAGCCACCTAAAGAGGAAGCAAACATCCAGGAAGCAGAAGAAGATCTTGATATCAACACAGACACCCCAGCTAAGGAAGAGATCATTCAAGCCATCAAATCCTTAAAAAATGGGAAAGCTCCTGGCAAGGATAACTTGAATGCAGAATTGTTCAAGGTAAATCCTAAGTTAGCAGCATCTATCCTGGCCCCTCTATTTACATCAGTCTGGGAAAGGGAAAAAGTGCCAGATGAGTGGACCGATGGGGTTATAGTGAAGATACTAAAGAAAAGAACTCTCAGTGATTGTAATAACTAGTGTGGTATCACACTTTTATCTGTGCCAAGCAAAGTATTGTGTAAGATCATAATCCAGTGTACATCAGACGCAGTTGATAGCTTCTCAGAAAAGAGCAAGCCAGTTTTTGGAAAGCGCGTGGATGCACAGACAAGATCTTCACTCTACGAAACATAAGAGAACAATGTTTAGAATGGCAACAGCAGCTCTACATAAACTTCATAGACTTTTTGAGAAAGCTTTTGATAGCATTCACAAGACCAGCGTATGGTGCATTCTGCAGGCATATGGAATCCCTTTCCGTATAATCAACATAATCAAAAGCTTTTATTTCAACTTTACATGCAGTGTTGATCACAGTGAGTTCAGTTTTGAAGTCAAAACAGGAGTACATCAGGGGTGTCTCATGTCTGCAATCTTCTTCAAGATTGCCATCGACTGGGTAATGCAGCATACAACAGAAGACATGCCAGGAGGCATTAAATGGACACCCTTCTCATCCCTTGAAGACCTGGCCTTCTCAGATGATCTCGCTCTCCTATCACATACCCAACACCATATACAAGAAAAAACAACTCGACTCAACGCATTCAGCCACCAAATTGGACTGAAAATCAATTGCAATAAGACAGAGATCATGACCTGTAATATTGCCTCACCATCACGGATAGAGAATTATGTTCTCATCAATGTAGAAACATTCACATACTTGGGCAGCACCATCAACCAGGAGGTAGAACAAGCCAGGACATCCAAAACAAAATCAATAAAGCCAGGAACACCTTCAGGAGCATAAATATAGTCTGGAAATCATCAACATACAAAACCAAAACCAAACTCAAGATTTATCAGAGCTGCGTACTTTCAACATGACTTTAAAGTGCAGAATGCTGGGGAATGAGAAAGTATGACATGTCCAAACTGTCTTCATTCCATACAACCTGCCTCAGAAAAATCCTCCGAATCTTTTGGCCCAGAACAATCTCAAACCAAGTTCTATGGACACAGTGCAGCCAAGAGGATATGAACACCACCATTGCCAGGAGCCGTTGGAGATGGATTGGCCATGTGCTTCGGATGGAAACTGATTCCATCACCAGAGTAGAAATAAGATGGACGCCCGAAGGCAAGCAAAAACGAGGCCGCCCGAAAACAACATGGCGAAGAGCTGTGGAAGCCGAGCTGAAAAACCTGGGGCACAGCTGTGGAACCACTGAAAGACTTGCCAAAGACAGACAGGAGTGGAGGAGCTTCGTCACTGCCCTAAATGCCAGAGACATAATATGAACATGATGATGATGATCCTTAGTACATTTGTGTTCTTACTTTTATTGTGAAGGGGGCCATGAAAGCTTTTGGACTTCAAAGAAATGGTCATCAGTCTAACAAAGTTGAAACACTTGCCTACAAGCAAGGAAACTTCTTTCTGATAGTGCACAGATAGTGATGTTCACCATCAGTCACTGAAGGAAAAGCCCCAGAGAGCGCATAGGTAGGGGGAAGTCAGAGATCAGGATGGGGGGCCTAGTGGTTGGAGCAAGAGTCACACGTCTGGAACCAGAGCTGAGGGTCAGAGCCTGAAGCCAGCTACCAGAGCTGAAGTCAGAGGTTAGGAATCAGAGCCAAGAGTCAAAACAGGTTACATGGAGTGAGGCCCAGCTAGACCCAAAGCAGGACCCTAAGGCTAGCACAAGACAGGCACTGTCACAGGCAGGGTGAACATTGCAAGTATCAGTGAACGGCTGCTGGGCTTAGGAGCAAGCCAGCTGGCTTCCTTGGGCAAGGAACTGTATCGGGGTCTGTCTGGTGCAGCCCAGCTGTGCTTGTCAGGCTATCCAGAGACTGAGCTTGTCTAGCTGCAGGACCTTATTCCTACCAGTGGATACGTGAGGTTATGTGAAAATGGTCCCTCAGCCTCAAGGAAATAGCATCTGACACCCCCCCGCACACAATTACCAATAGCATCTTACACCTGCTTTGCACAAAAGTAACAACACAAGGGGCAAGGCTGTGGACAAGCAGGCTCTATACATAGACACGTGTTGTCAGCAAGCCAGGAAAAACAGTCCCAAATCCCCTGGGTGTGTTAACCTCCAAGACATGCTGCAAAGCTCGTCTTTTCCAGGGAGCTAGTGTAGAGGGAGATGGGGCACAAAGGGGGAGTGCTCAGTATGATGAGATATTTCCTTTGATCAAGGCTGTGTGGACAGTCTGTTTAGCTATCCTCGTACTTTGTGGGGTTGCCACTGGTTCCTTCTCGTTATATCATCTGTGAGTGGGATTTTTCAGAAGAGCTCAGCCTTGAGCTAACTCTGCTCCCATTGAAGCCATTGGGAGTTCTACCTTCGTCTTCAATGGGACAAGAGTTCTCTCAACACTGGGCGCATTTAAGAATCCCATCCTGTGTTTCTACATGACTGTCGCCATTATTGGTGCCTGGAGTGTGAAACAGGTCCCTTTCTGTCACTACTGTTACTAATAGTGCAATGATTCAGTTTCATCGGGGATTCGATTTGACTTAGCGACAGCCTTTGCTCGGGAGAGACCCGGATCATTATTGGGGTACATTGGGGGAGTGAATCAGGAAGCTTTCACTGCATCAGTCTGCAGTCTGATTTGTTTGGCTTAGTGCTAGTCCCTGTTTGTTTGAAGACAGAAAGTGGACTTCTGGCTTGTGAAAGCTATTGGAAAGTTCTCTTTTTTAGCCTCAGATCAGGTGTCGCTTGGGCAGTACTACAAACTTCCCACTCCTCATTGTACTCCAACTGGCTCCCGCATTTAGCAGGAGGCACCCACTCCAGATGGCAGGGCAGTGAGATTTCTAGATCATTCCATCCTTGTGCTTTCCAATGAGAATGCCAGCGAGCCTGTCAATTAATGCTAATGGAGGCGATACCTGTCATCCAGGAACTGGATAGAGACCAACTCATGTGACTTAGGCCACCAATGGTCATGATTTTCAGTTACTTTCCATGAGCTTATAGTAAAATAAAGATCATACAGGGCCCAAAACCATCATGGATACAGCGCTAGGTCCTCGGCTGGATTTCGATCAATGAAGCTATGATAAGTAGCAATAAAAGAGTCTTCAAAACCTTGGCTCTGTAAGTGTCCCATTCAGTTGGTTAAAGCATGCATCTGAAATGCAGGAGACCTCTGTTCACAGATCTTCTTCCTTTCTGGAGGAGAGGGGGGAATTGAACCTGGTCTCCACCATCCCCGCTGGTGCTGAGCACTCTAACTATGGGGCACCACCACCACTACCTCCGCCAGCCATTTTGTGTGGAACAAGGCAGGGGCCTAACTCATTCCAGCAGGAAATGCCTAATGTGCCTAAACTGCCTGACTCCAGGTGACAGGTTCCAGTTTGTGGATCGCTAAGCAGAGACGGGTGCCTCCTGGCAGCCTGGACATTGGCACTTATCTCTGAGAGCGGGGCAGGGCTTAGCGCACTCACTGTCAGGGACCAAGGCCTGTAGCTGAACCAGTCTCCAGGCAACCTAATGAGCACACCTGGACTGTAGCAGGCTGCCTGATTGGCTGCACTCCCTGATTGGGGAAAGAGTCAGCTATGGCTCTGACAGCACCTGTGTCTGCCTTGGACTTGCCTTCCCCGCACTTCAGGTAAGCTGGCTCTGACCCTCCGCTCGGGTTCCTGACCTTGGACTCCCTTTCCTGGCTACTGATTCCTGCTCCAGCTACTAGGCATGAGCCCCTGCGTTCTGGTCCTTGAAACTCTCCTCTTGTCAGTATCTCCCATTGATCAGCTGAGGTGGCTCCCCACTTAGCATGCTGGCTTCTGTGGATCACGTTTGTAGGCACCTGTTTGTCCAAGGCACTGTATAGGAAGCCTAGGTGCCTACCTTGGCTTTGAAGTTTGCAGTGCTGTTCCTGGATGCCCACTATTGGAGAACCTAAATCCCTTTGTGGTTTTCCCCCAGGAGCCTTCCATTTTGATGCATGAGGCTTTTGCTCTTAGACGATCTCTCTGCACATACTTTCCTTTCAACTCTAGTGGCATTCATTAAATCCCCAAATTAAGAAAATAAAATGTTAATAGCTCTTCAGAAAGCTGCTCTGTGCTACCCAACGCTCCTTAGAAAAGATAAGTACTCAGAGCAAACCCTTAAAGGGACAGAGTGGGATTTTCAAAAGTAGCTATGGGAGTTAGGATCAAAATCTAACTGAAAATCGCTGGGATTTGTGCTCCTGAATCACTAATATGCTTTTGAAAATTCTGCTCAGAATGTTAATTCAAATCACCCATTTCTCTCAAAGTTTTTCATTTACTAATATTAACACTCTTTAAAGATAACTAAAACCAAAAGAGAAGAGCAAAGACATCTTGTCTGTTCCCCCAGCACTCATGCACTTTGTGCATCTGACAGCACTTGAGTGTCACAGAAGTGCTGCTGGTTGGGGGGGCACTTTGGGAAATCTGACCCGTTAGAAGTAGGGCCCTACCAATTTCACAGCCATGAAAAATGTGTCATGAACCGTGAAATGAGCCCTTCCCTGTGATATCTGATCTGATCTCCTCCTTGCTGCTGGGAGTGCCCCAGCCAGGGGACTCCTAGCTGCAAGTCCCCTCCGGGCTGCTCTCACGAGAGGGGGGAGATCAGACCCACTTCTGAGTTCCTCCCTCTGCTGCAAGAAGCTCTGGGGTTGAGCACCAGCCCCAGAGGTTCCTGCAGCTGGAGGAAGCTTGTGGCAGTGAGTCCAATCTCCCCCTGCTGCTGGGAGCACCTCACCTGGGCTCCTAGCTGTGAGTCCCCACCGGGCTGGGGAGGGGCAGGACTTGTCCTTTCCCTGCAGGGCTGCTGGGGGGTGGGGAGAGCAGCTTCACCTCAGGTACCTTTTGGGTTGGGACCCCCACAGTTACAGCACAATGAAATTTCAGATGTAAACAGCTAAAAACATGAACTTGACCAATTAAAAAACCCTCTGGCCATGAAATTGATCAAAATGGACCGTGAATTTGGTAGGGCCCTAGTTATAGGTGAAGAGTTCTTTATCTTGTCCCGTTGTGTATAGTCAGTTTTACATCTGTCAATAGTCAGTTTCACTTCCTTTCACTTTGTTCACTGCATGAACAAACTGATCTAATATGTGCATTGCTGAAACAGGTGCTTTTCAGCAAACAAACAAACAAACAAAAACAGGTTTTTGTTCTGGTTTGGAATTTACCAAAAAAAAAGTGAAATGGCAGAATTTCTTGTCAAATGGAAAATCTGGTTCCTGCCCAGCTCTACTAGATAAGAGCAGCAGTGTATATAGTTGGGTCCCTGTGACATCTGCAGTAGAAGACAGGAAGGCTTATAGGGGCTATCAAACTATTTAAAGGGATGCTACCCCACACGCTACAAAAAGAGACGGTAGAGCTGTTTCAGGATTCTTCTACTGAAGGAACAGCAGCTAGACATGACTTGTATTGGAACTGCAGGGCTAGCATGGTGCCTGCTTCTGGAAAAGTCCGTTCATGTTTGGGGAGGAAATAGTTCTTAGCACTGAGAGGATCTCA
This sequence comes from Terrapene triunguis, assembly GCF_002925995.2. NCBI lineage: Eukaryota > Metazoa > Chordata > Testudines > Emydidae > Terrapene > Terrapene triunguis. Next base: position 12,530,409 of record NW_020664487.1, on the reverse strand, counting down.
TCAGTAACATTCCCTCCAGTGTTCAGAAAGAGTTTGCAGAAAGGCTGGAGGTTCTAATTCTTGCAAACGTTCCAAAACACTTTGTATACTTTTCTCTCTTTTCCTCCAGTGTGGCCCCCTCTAGCTATTCCCCCTGAATGTAAGGAAGCCACTAATGATTACAAAATTTACAGATTATTAATTAAAGCTAACTTACATCCTAACTCCAGGGCCTGGCCAGCCTGCCTGATATTCTTTAATGCAGCTAATGTGCTGCACACACGGCAATGACTCCCCTGTTACTTGTCTGTGTATTTAAGCAAATAAGATAATAATGTCTTGGAATTTCTTATTCAGACAGAAATGAAAAGAGGCATCTTTCTTTTGCTGCTTTTGTTTCTCACTAGACATTCGACAAAGCCTTTTGTTTGCTTTCAGTTTCCTCAAGTACATGAACACCTGCTGAAGGAGGTGCTCTGCCACATGTCATTTTCAGTAGGAGACAAGACGGGCTCTGGAACTGGTGGTAGGATTCAAACATGGTGACACTCTTAACCCATAAGTGAAGGTTTGGGGTCACTCTGGGGTTTTGTTTCACTTTGGACCAGATTCTCATACCCTTACTCATGCTGAATAGTACCTTACTCGGTGAGTAATCCCATTGAACTCAATAGGGCCACAACTGGAGTAAGGAATGGGTACAACATGAGGAAGGGTTTTGCACCTTGTCTACTCAAGAAATTATTCTGGAATAGCTACTCCTCATTAACTGTGGCTACGTCCTCACTACGGGGGGGGGGGGGGGGGTCGTCGATTTAAGTTACGCAAATTCAGCTACACGAATAGCGTAACTGAATTCGACGTATCCAAGCTGACTTACCCCGCTGTGAGGACGGCGGCAAATCGACCGCTGCGGCTCCCCCATCGACGGCGCTTACTCCTACCTGCGCTGGTGGAGTACAAGCGTCGATTCAGGGATCGATTGTCACGTCCCGACGAGACGCGATAATTTGATCCCCAAGAGATCGATTTCTACCCGCCTATTCAGGCGGGTAGTGTAGACGTAGCCTCAATGTGTGGACACGCTTATTCTGGAATAAGCATCCACACACGGAGTTAGGCAGGAATAGTTAATGTGCTTCAAATTCCCCCTTACTTTATTCTGGATTATCCAAGCCCTAAGACTCTTATCCTTTGAGTTAGTCTGAGCTTTCACATGCAGCCCAATGTAATGGGTGGCACATAACTGCACCCCTTGCCCCCCAAAAATCAGATCCTGAAAGCAATTGGGCTTGACACACACTTGGCAGAGGTGTGAGCTAAACTTAAGATTTACCAGCATTTTTGTGTCAGTTATGAGTGGTTTGATTTTTTTCTCCCCAACATACAATTGTGCAAGTAAAGCTCTAATGTAGCTGCAGTTATACCAGTTTAACTGTGCTTCTATCAGTATAGCTTATACTGACTGGGGGAATGCTAAGCACTACTGTACTGATATAACTATGTCTACATTACAGGGTTGTGCTGGTATAACTATACTATCAAAACCTTCCTAGCTCAGACATAGGCCAAGGATCAGTCCCTCTGGAGCTCCTCACTTCCCTGTGGCATGGGGAAGATGCCCATTGTCAGATGCAGTGTGCTCCCCACACTATATATGCCAGCTGGTGTGGTGTGCGGGAGCACTGGTTCTTCCTATTCCTTAGCCTATCTGTTTCTGAAGGGGGGGCCTGTGGTGAGAAGACTTTGTTCCCCTTTGTACCCAGACCCAAGAACTGGCAGCTCCTAAACAATGGGGACAGCCCAGGACCCAGCCATCATCTTGCTCACAGCAAGAAACTAGTGTTTGCCTGCAATCCTGACCTCAAATGGAGTCCCAGCATGGCCTGCTGTAGGACTTTGTTGAGCCACTTCCAACATCTCTGCAAACATTTTCCTTCAACAGCAGCCCAGCAAGCCATTGGCTTCTATTTGCATGACTGTACAAATACTTTTTGCTGTGAACAATGTAAGAAATCATTGCCTATTGTGTCTGAGCTCCCGTAGTGTCTACTTGAAAGAGAACCAATTCTGATACAGTAAAACATTGTGCAGGAAACCTAGTTCTATTTCATTTTTTATTTTCTTCTTCTGTGATCTGGTGACACAGAGTAATTGACACTGTATGCTGACCTCTTGCACAAATATTACTGTTTCTGAGTTGTCTGAAATGGAATTTCCTCACTTTAATACCACACCGAGTTTTCTGTAATATGCTGAAGAGGAAATTGGTGGGGACCCTCTTAGGCAGCCACTAGTTCCATCACCAGGCAATGACAAGGTGACCACTCATAAGCATTTCACTTAGCAGCAGGAAGGCACCTTGCTCACACAGTTCCCTAACACTGGGCTATCAAATTAACCGGCTTCTGCCCACTGAGAACACTGGGCATTTATGTAGCCACTCAGATCCCAAAGGACCCTACATCTCTTTGCAAATATGTCTGTCTCTTCACTGAAGGAAATGACTTCCACTGACATGCAGCTGCTGGGGTGACATGTAGCAGCTCCAAAACAGTACATAGCAACACTAAACACAGAACAGTAACAGAAAATAATTTATCAGACTGAAAATAGAGAAGGAATCTAGATAGACAGGACATAATGTAGTCAGAATTTAAGGCTGGTGTAAACATGCTTTTTGTAGCCATATAACTATATTGATTAGGAGGGTGATGTTTTTTACCAATATAGTTACCATGATACAATCCCTAATGTGAACACGGTTAGTTATACTGGTGCATATCTCACACTTAGGCCTTTCTAGTCCATGTACGTCACGGGGCAGTTAATGGGGAGTTCAGGCTCCGTCTGCCAGTGACTGCCTTATGAAGGCCCCATCTGGGGTAACTGACTGTGGCAGGGGCTGATTCAACAAGCACCTGGGCCTAATAAAGGCCAGTTAATGGGAAACTCCTAACTGGGACAGGAAACTCCTGTAGAGTGGAGCTCCCATGAGAAGCCTGAGTCAGAAGACTGAGTAGGGAGCCTAGAGAGGGATCTCTCCGAGGAGCCTGTAAGAGGCGCTCCTAAAGAGGAGAAGCTCCTAGCTGGAGGGCTGCTGTTGGCAGGCACCCAAGAGGGTTTGGCCTTAGCCATGGGTCTCCCAGTCACTGGCTGGAAGCCCAGCCTGGCAAGGATCACCCCTGTCCTTGGAGCAGAATCACAGGGGATGGACCTCCCTGGACCCCTGACTCCAGAGAAGGATCCTTCTCTGGTAGAGGCAAAAGGCCTACCAGCAGGGGCAGAGAGACACCCCCTGGGGAAAAGCCTGGTTAGAGGCGAGCACTGGACTCGGGCGGGGACAGATGGACTAAAAATGACTCTGGTCACCCAGCTGAGATGTGGGGATGAAGGCTTGGTTCATATTCTGTGTTGGCTTTTCTGTTAATCAATTAAACTCTCCACAAGGGCAGGTTCTTTAGCATCTAACAATCTGTCTGGACTTGTTGATACCCTGGGTGAGGGAAAAATCAACTAAGGGCCTGCCCTCAAGGGGGTGAGCTGGGTCAGCCTGGAATGATGACAATGCAAAACACAGGGCCTTCCACACTGCCTTCCGGAAAAATCTGGCTAGAAATCTGGCATGCCATGAGAAGGCAGCAAATCACCAGAGAGCATTCCATAGGTGGAAAGTGCTTGAGATGAGACTACGGTTAAAGGCCACCATAGATGATCAGCATCAAGAGAAGATTGCATCAGAGTTTCTTTACTGGCAAAATGTTCTGAAAAGGCTCATTGCCATTGTGAGAATGCTTGCTACCCAAAACCTAGCACTGCGTGGCACTTCAGATCAGCTGTATGTGCCAAACAATGGAAACTTCCTTGAAATTGTGGAGCTGATGGCTGAGGTTGATGCTGTACTCCAGGACCATCTAAGAAGAGTCACCACCCAAGAAATATACACACACCACTACCTTGGAAAAACAATTCAAAATGAGATCATACAGTTACTGGCAACAAAAGTCAAACACAAGATTGTGGCAGATCTGAAGCCAGCAAGATATTACTCTGTTATTCTGGACTGCACACCTGACATCAACCATACAGAACAAATGACTTTAATGGTGCATTTTGTAACAACAACAGAACCTAGTGAAAATGTCCCTGCAATGGTGACTGTCAGAGAGCATTTTCTAGAATTTATTGACATTGATGATACTACAGGAGCTGGTATGACAACTGTGCTTCTTAAAAAGCTGGAAGATACAGGAATTGCGATAGCTGACATGAGAGGTCAGGGCTACGATAATGGTGCCAACATGAGAGGAAAGAACAGAGGAGTGCAGACACTGATCCGAGAGTTAAACCCTCAAACTTTTTTTGTCCCATGCAGTTCTCATTCATTGAACTTGGTGGTCAGTGATGCAGCATCAGCTTCTAGTGAGGCTGCTGAATTTTTTAATGTAATTCAAAGCATCTATGTATTTTTCTCTGCATCAATGGCAATTTCATCGATGGCAAATTTTGAAGCAACATCTGGGAACATCCTCTCTGACACTGAAACCACTGAGTGCCACACGATGGGAAAGTCGAGTGGAGGTGATAAAGCCTATCAAACACCAAATTGGGAAGATAGATGATGCAATAGTTGCCATTATGGAGGATAATGCTATGACAGGAACTGTTCATGAGAGAACAGTGGCAGAGGGAAATGGAATCACCAGAAACATACATAACTTCAAATTTCTGTGTGGCTTAGTGTTGTGGCATGACATACTGTTTGAAAGAAATGTTGTAAGCAAGAGACTCCAAGGTGTTGACCTTGATATATCTGGAGCAATGGAACAACTGGACAAAGCAAAGTCATACCTACAGTCTTACCGGTCAGATGAGGGATTTCAAACCTTTCTGAAGAGTGCACAGAAGTTGGCAGAGGAACTTCACACTGAAGCTATTTTCCCACCCATTCACGAATACAAGAGTCACTGAAGAAGACATTTTGATTACGAGGCATGGGATAATGCCATAAGAGACCCCAAACAACAATTCAAAGTTGAATTCTTTAACCAGGTGCTAGATTGTGCAATACAGTCAGTTGAAGAACGTTTCATGCAGCTCAAGGAACACAGCAGTATATTTGGGATGTTGTATGATATTCCAAAACTCCTCACTATACCTGAAGAAGATCTACACCAGCAATGCAGGGCACTAGAGACAGTGTTGACACATGATGACGTGCGATATTGATGTGAGTGATTTAGGTGATGAACTGAAAGCCTTTTCAAGAATCATTTCAGCAGGATCAACTGCAAAGGTTGTTCTGGAATATATGTGCATAAATAAGATGACCACCCTCTTTCCAAATGCTTTTGTTGCTCTGCACATACTTCTAACACTTCCTGTAACAGTTGACAGTGGAGAATGCAGCTTCTCCAAGCTGAAGTTCATAAAAACACATCTACGCTCCACAATGACACAGGAGAGGCTGGTCGGCCTTGCAACTATCTCAGTAGAGCATGAGCTGGCCCAGACTGTGGACCTTGAGGAAGCAGTTCAAATCTTTGCAACCAAGAAGGAACGGAAAGCACCACTTTGATTATTCAAACAGATAAAAATGCCAGTGTTTACTACGCAGACAACAAAAGTTACATTTGCTGTTCACGCATTTGAAAGTTACGTATTACTTAAAATTTTTGAACAAGGCATTTTAAATTGTTCTCCTTTATTGGGGTAGGTAGCAGAGCAGTACCATGAGAGGAGTAGAACAGGAAGAAGGCAGAATTGAGACCTTTCAAAGTTTTGGCCCAAGCGAGGGGGCACCGGGGCATCATTTGGGCTCCCACCTCAGGTGCTAAAATGTTATGGGCCGGCCCTGGGCAAGTCCCTGGCCTCAAGAGTTCTGAATATAAGGCAAGAATTTTCAAAGGCCCCTAAGGGATCAAGGCACCGAGCTCAATGACATTCAGGTGTCCAACTCCCTTCAACTCCTCTGAAAATCTCACCATAAAAATAGCCAACACACAAAGGAGAGGGGAAAAGACTACATTTGGGGGGACATGCCCATTTGCCCCTAATTTTAATCCTGCTCAGCCCTTAACTTTCTCCTACTAGATATATATTCCTTTCTTCCTTTTCTGACCCAAGCCCTCACCACTTACCCAAGCGTTAGCTCCTACTCGGAGTCTGTTTTTGAGGTTCATCTTCTCCTTTGCCATTCTCCCTCCATTCTTTTTTTCCTGGCCTCTCTCGCCACAGCTCACAGCAGTTTTTAGAATGTTAAGTCAGCTGATGTCAATACAGCTCTTGGTGTGTGAAGGTGTCTGGTTCATGCACCCTGCCTTATAGCTCTGCATCTTCTTCTCAGGCATCTGGGATCCACCTGTGGCTGATGGATGTAGCTTTCTCTACTGCACATCAGTGCGGGCATCTGGTAAGACGCCAGATCTTGCAAAAACTTCTGTGGGATCTTTAATGATCCCAGGTTCTCCGGATCTCAGACAACACCTCTGTTGCAGGGTGCTTGACCCCTTTTAGGGAAAATGGCACAAGCTCTACCTGTGGCACAACTAATTAGTAGATTCCCAACCTGAAGGGGGTGGGGAACTACAGGGTCCAGTGATAGCTTAATGGACACCTAGACCTCAAAAAGGCTGTGAAACATCAGTCAGGGTTGTGGAACCATAGGGAGCAAGCTGGGTTGCTGCGCAAGGCCCTGAAGAATGTGAAGGGACTTCTGGGAATCAGACTGTGAGAAACCAGGGGACGGCCATCAGAACAGCAGAACAGTTGGTTTCTCTGAGCCAGATTGAAACTAAGAGCAGGGAAGTGAGTGGATAGACATAAGGGAGCTGAGAAAGTGGGCAGAAGAGGAACCCAATGGGGGAGAAAGCTCCAAAGTGGTCTGGACCAGATGTGACTTAGCCAGAGGGCTAAGTTGTGGACAGAAACAGGCCACTGCAGGGCCAAGGAGGTCAAAGCCCCTGTAATGCCGTGCTCTGATGCCAGGGAGTGCTACAGCAGTGAGTGAAACTGCCTACAATCTCCTAGATATATTCTGATCTCAGAGTGAAAAGTGCCTGCTCTATATAGTAATAGGAGGGAACTTACAGAGATAGAGTAAAAAGGGAAGATTGGAGCCAGAGAGTATGAATTACTGAATGAGTTCAGAGTGCAGCAATACAAGGAAATAAGATTTCATGGGAAAAAATGTGGGGATTAAGAAACTTAGTGAATAAGGTGCAATATTTGGAAAATGTGAACATATACAAATTATTTGGTCCAGATGATACGCATCTCAGGGTATTAATGCAACCAACTACAAAATGTAATGTTAAAGCTGGTGGGGAAAGAATTTTTTTAGCTGAAAATTTCAATTTCTTTTGGCAACCAAAACCCAATTTCTGGCTGGACTTTGCCAGAAACTGAAAAAATCAGTTTTTGATTAAAAATAAAGAAAAATAGACACTCTGTGAAAACTGTCATTTCACCAAAAACTCAATTTTCCATCTAAAGTTTCAACCACAATTTTTCAACCAGCCCTATTTACTGTGTCACTGATTACTTCTGAAAACTCACACATAACTTGTGAGCTATCAAAAGATTTACTCCTGGAAGAATTCTGCACCACTGCGCATGCACAGAATTTATGTCCCCCACAGATTTCTTTGTTTCTCTGCAGAAAAATGACTTTCTGACAGGGAAGCAAAGGGAAGCTAAAAGAGCAGTCATGCAACCCTCCCCAGCAGTATGTTTCAGGTGCCCCAGGCAGCCAGCAGAGAGGTAAATCACTGTGTGGCAGGAGGAGGGACTGGGGAAGATCCAGCTGGTGACTCTCACCCTGCGCCAGCTCAGCTGCTAGTCCTGGCTGGGCTGGGATGGATGGAACTTCCTCTCCCCTTGCACGGCATCCAGGGCTGGGTCAGACCCACCCCCAGATTTCTTCCCCAGCTGCAGGAAGCTCTGCAAACTCCTCCTTCCCTTCCCCTGCTTCCTGCACCCATGGCTCCTCAGCTGCAGGGGGAAGGATCCTTGTACAGGGAGCTGCTCCCCCATCTACCCAACCCCTGTGCATCTAGACCCTCTCATACCCAGACCCTCCAGCCAAGCCTCACCACCCGCACTCAGAACCCCCCTTGTCCTGGGGGGAGCTGCACAGTGATCTCCCACCTCTGTGCAGCCAGCGGCCAGAGCTCTCCAATGCCATGCTGGAGCCTCAACATTTATTTGACAAATAAAATTTGCAGAACTCCGCAGAATTTTAAAATATTGTGCACAGAAATTTTAATTTTTTGGTGCTGAATGCCCTCAGGAGTAAAGAAATGAACGTAGTACAGATTTTCAAAAAAGAAAAAAAAAATCTGCTACCCTTGCAATCATCATCCCTGATTAAATAAATTCCTACTAAAGAAACAAATATTAAAAGAATAGTTGAACACCTAGAGATAAAAATGTGAACTCTATGCAACATGGTTTATAAAAAAAGAAATCTTAACAGACAAAGTTAATTCCCTTTTCTTAACAGAATTACAAAAATCAGTGGATGAAAGTGTAGGTGTGATATATTTAGATTTTAGTACAGCATCGGCTATTGTTTCTTATAATATCTCTTTAAGAAAAAGGGTAACCTAACTCAGAAAGAACAATCTAAAAATAGTCTGTGTAAATACTGCAGGAAGGTGGGTGAAATCATGCACTTGTGCAAATGTATATCCAGCTAAATGGTCATGCCAAAATGATCATGTGGACATCTTTAAACATCCTTGAGTTCCCTCTTTCTGTTTAGAAAATTTCACTCATCCTATCAGGAAGCAGAAACAATGTCATGTGACTTAAGTAACCAATCACATACCAAAAATAATGGGTAGTGAATGGTTAAAGATATAATCAAAGCAACAGCCCACAGACTGAGTTATGTTTACACAGTGTTTCTTGAATTTTACTGGTTTGTTATTTTGAATTTTTTTCAAAGACTTTGTAAATAATTCATTAAAAGAAAAAAGGGCCAAATGCATTCATAATTTAGTCACTAGCTCTTTTCAAGTGGGTTGAAAGCTGGTTAAAAAGGCCAGAGAAGGGGTAATGCTGAACAACAGTACATAAAATAGAGCGAAGTTACTTGATCGCATAACAGACATTAGTGCTAGGTCCAGTCTTAACATCCTCATTAATGATCTGGAATTAGGAATAAACAGAAAATGAATGAAATTTGTAGGTATTAATAAGTTGAGAGGAATTGTGATCATCCCCCACAAAGAAACCAGAATAATACAACGGAACCTAACCAGATGGACAGAAAATAACAATGATATTGAACTTGGTAAATTCAAAGGTAATATGGTAAGGAGAAATTATCTACATTCATACTTAAGAGAGAAGAAATATAAGAAGCAGTAATGAGGAAAAGGCCTCAGGCTGAGAATGAACAGAAAATTAGACAATGTTGGTTGAGCCTCAGTTTGTGTAAAGCAGAATATCTCAACTGAGCTGTTGGTGAAGAAGTTAGGGGAGTCAAATAAGCCCACGTACACCAGCTGAGGATCTGGCCCTCAATTTACAATGTGATAAGGTAGCAACAAAAAAAAAAAAAAAAAGGCCAGTGCAGTTTTGTGCTGCATATTCAGATGCACCACATCACAATGCAGGGAGGTGAAAGTTCTTCCAAATTTGCCTACAGTAAATGGTGATGATCTTTAAGGTGCCTAACCCAAATTAAGGTGCATGCATTATAACGTCAGCACCTTTTAATCCTGCATATATCTGTGAAATTACTCTTTGAAATACCTCAGGAGCAGAGCTAATACCAAAAGGTATTTCTTACACCCTTTGAAAACTATATGTTTATTATAAGTCAATAAACTAGAGCTTGACTCACTCACCTTTACTTGCCAGATTGCATGTTCCACACCTAATACTGAGGGATTTTGCTGCTGAGAGCTCAGATGTCACTTTGGCAGTTTTCACCAGATAACATCCACATCTTTTTGGCTTTACTTAAATAGCATGAATCAATGCATATCCTTGGTTTATTTGTCTTTTTTAATTCCAGCCAGAGAATTAACTGAGTCTATAGGTTGTTCTCCTTTTTCAATAAGTCCCTGCTTTTCCATATTGTCTGCATCACATTTTACTATACCTGTGAGAGAATGAGATTTTTTTTCTTGCTGAATTAATAACCAGAGTTACAGACGTGTTTATCTGGAATTCTTCCAGCTATCATAGGCCTTGGAAGGTATCTGAGTAATCTTTCACTGAGCCAGCTGTCTTAGTTCTCGGCATGAGCTTCTGTGGCATTTACAGCAAACATCTTTTAACTAACTTTAGGTCTAGGCAGTATTTAGTCAAAACACAGGTGATACATCAATATTTTCTATTTGCGAAGGCCTTGATGCAGGAAAGCATCCCTAATCAGGAGAGCACTTAATCATGTGTCTTTCTGCAGTCCTCAATAGGAATGGGCTTAAGTATTTCCTGAATTGGGGCCAAAGTGAATATGTGATACTGGTTTTTAATACATGTTGTAATTGTTACTTACCCTTGTACTGTTTGTCTCTCTCAAATTTAAATTTGGCCAATTACAAAGACACACACTCACACAATAAAAAGGGGGTGAAAACACCTGAGAACAGAAGAATTGAAATGAAAAACTAAAAATAATAATAATTTTTTAGTTGTCCAAAACATTTTGGTCAGCTCAAAATTAATTGAAAAACAAACAAACAAAAAGTCATTTTGAATCAACCTGAAATGTTTCAGTCAATTCAATATAATTTTTTTTTTTTAGTTTTTTGTTTTGACAAAAAATAAGTTTTGGTTCAAATCCAGCCAGATTTTTTTAACTGAATATTCCATCATCCATTCAGTTCTACTCAGCACATCCCAAGATCAAGCCCCAAGTCTGTGGACATTCTTATCACATCCTCCTGATAACAATCAGCTCAGAACTGTGAGTTAATGGGACTTGAGGGCCCTCTACATCCGGTTGGTTGTTCTGAACACCTCCCCTGCTGTTAGTTATTCCTTAAAATTATCATCAAACGTTGGACTTCATTGGGTGTTTGCTTCAATTGAATGTGGCTCTTGTGAAAGGTGTCAGATTTCCAGCCCTGGAGCCTGCAATAAATCATTATCTGTTGTTATTATTAATACATATTTATACACATATAGAGTAATGCATAGCATTTATATAGTGCCTTATATGTTAAAGCACTGAGTAGCAATGCAAGCATCTGTCTTACCCTCTCTCACCCATCCACTTTCCCTCAACCGTATTCTGGCAGGATCACCTCTAGAGCTGAGAACACAATTCAATATCCATGGCCATTTAATCCAGGATCACGTGCAATCACGCCCATTCAGCCCTCTGCTAAAACTACCAGCAAAGGTGGCAATTGGGATGCTGACATGATGAGGTGAGCTCCTGTTCACTACAAATTAGATTTGGGAGCTTCCTTTCTATATGCATGGATATTCTGTTCCACGCAAGGTGTAAGAGATAAATATACTTTGCTTTAGGACAGAAAAAAGTGCCCCAGGGTCTAGGTAGCCATGGATGCTCCAAGTCATAACAAGATAAGTCAGCACTCTACAGGTGTTTATCCACTGATCCTATTTGCAACATTTGTCGCATGCATGTCAATCAATGGAAAGGCAGCAAACATCTGGAGGCACGAGGGCTTTAAAATCTCTTCACAAGAAAACTTCCACTCTCTTGGAAAAAGGCAAAAACCAAGCCTTGGGTGGCTAAGAGAATGAGGCCATTAGTGGGTCATACATGCTTGGTGCTAGTAGAATCCCACCAGCACAAGCCTTTTCTAATAGATAAAAGAACTAATGGACCTTCTGCAACACTAGTGTGAATGGCTGGTATGCAGCACAGCTGACAACACAGGAAATGGTGGCCATAAAAAGAGCATGTTGGAATTCAGTCGTATTTATAGACTTGGCATAGAAACATTACAGAGCTCAGTGGAATGATGTTGCCATCCAATTGTTCATAAATCTCCTGCTTCCAGATGAGTCCTCACTCCCCTTTCACACGCAGACACATGCCACCCACATGCACATATGCATACTCACAGATACACACACACTTTTCTGGATTCTTTCTCAAAGAAGAAGGCTGTTCTACAGCTTTAGGAAGCTTTGCACGGAAGAGTAGGGCATGATCTAGAGGAAGCTTATGGTGGGCATCCAAGATACTTGGACGAGTGATTAAAAAGATAGAATTTGTGCCAATCGCAGCATATTTGACAAAGTTTGCCTGCCAAATCTGTGATATCCAGCTCCTTTCAAACATGTAGCACTGTGTAGTAAACATTGTGGGGAAATGGCCATACTGCAGTTCGTGCCTAGCTTGTAGTAGCAATTTGGAATTGTGGCATGCTTTGGAGGCTAATGGCTGCATTCTCCTCTGGTATAATTCAGCATATCCCAGTTGAAGTCAGTAGAGCTATTCCAATATACACCAGCTGAGAATCTGTCCCATTGTTGCATTATTTCTGGGGAAAACTCAGCTGCCGATCTGTCCCTTGCATCCTAACACTGGTGGGATGTTTGAAAGGAAAGAACAAGCCAACAGCAAATGCTTGATTCATGTGCCATAGTCAAAATTAACACTATCTCCACCTCCTATACATCTAAACCGTTGGATAGATACTGAAACACAAAGGCTGAATTCAAAGACCTTCCTCTTACTCAAGTTTTCAGGTACAATATAATTCAACATTATCCAGAATATCGAAGAACACAGAAGATGAATAGTACTGTGTTTGGGGAATCAGACTTGAAGCTTCCGTTAGTGTTAATAGAAGTTGTGGGTCTTGACACAAAAGTGACTAGTGATTTTGGATGCCTCAGTTCATGGGTAAACTTGAGACAGCTTAAAAGGGCTTGTTCAGAAAATGCTGAGCATCTATACCCTTTGAATATTAGTCCCTTCTAAGGTATTTCAAACTCGGCACCAAAACAGTTTTGAAAAGTATTTCAAATGCTTTGGAAAATCTTGGTCCTAATTCTCTGTCCATTACACTACTCATATATTCAATGTCTAGGTGTTCTTCCTCTTTCTTGCCACTTTCCTATTTGAAGTCAGTAACTTGTATAGCCTTCTTCCAAAACTCATGATTGTATGCCTGGCTGTCATGCAAATTGGTCTCTCTAAGGTCCACTGATGTCCAGTCCATGTACAGAGTCTTTGGATTTCCCATTGGTTGTTTTTCGTCCATGACGATTGCAAGGATCATCCCACTAATATAACCCTCAGGTCTTCATTGGACACGTTCATATCAATGCAGCTAAGCCTCCCTCTACTTGTTTTCAATTGGGGCAATCCAGAGTAGGCCCCTCACAACCTCATTTTCTTTCTTATCACAGAGTGTCCAATCATTTGACAATCTCAACTTCTCCATTTCTGTGGTTGAGAGTATACTGATTTCTTTTCTTCTGGCTGGCCAAGTCTCAGGTCTGTACATTAGGATGGCTTGAATTACAGTTTTATACACTCTATCGTTTAACTTTATTGGCATCCTTTTATCGGAGAGAAATGGGATCAGCTCCCACCATTTGCACCAATCAGCTTTGGTACAAGACCGTGCATCACTCAGGCAGGCACCATTGTCAGCAATCATTAGATCCTTTGTATTTAAATTCTTTCATTCTTCTAAGCTCCCTGCCTGTAATATCCTTTATAGTGGGTCCTCCTCCCTCAGTTATCAAAGCTCCAGGTTTACCAATGTTCACTATAAGTCCCGCCTGCTCAAAACTGCGTTGACACTGGTTTGCGGGATCTCACAATCTTCTGCACACATCACATAGTTAACAACTAACAGCATAGTCTAAGGGGGCACCTTTCATATACACCTCTACCCCGATAGAACGTGTCCTCAGGAACCAAAACCATCTTACCGTGTTATAGGTGAAACCGCGTTCTATCGAACTTGCTTTGATCCGCCGGAGCGCGCTTTGCCGCGTTATAGCCGAATTCGTGTTATATCAGCTCGCGTTATATCGGGGTAGAGGTGTAGTCTCACTTATCACACCCCTGATGTAGAATAAATATAAAATTAGAGAATTAAAGTTAGTTTACGTTTGGTTAAAGAAATAGGTGTTGTAAAAAGAAAATCCCTGGAAGTGATGAGTTATAAGGCCAGAAGGAATGATATAGGGAGGATGTCTGGCTCAAAGAATAACTAATGAGATAAGGGGAAGTCTATAGAAAGAAGGCCTCTGACCATCAGGGGTGACTGCAGATGGTTTTAAATAAGACAAAGAGAATCTATCTTAAAAAGAGCCCACATGCAAATGTTCTCTCTAAGGCTTGGTCTACACTTACCCCCCAATTCGAACTAAGGTACGCAACTTCAGCTACGTGAATAACGTAGCTGAAGTCGAAGTACCTTAGTTCAAACTTACCTCGGTCCACACGCGGCAGGCAGGCTCCCCCGTCGATGCCGCGGTACTCCTCTCATATAGCTGGAGTACCGCAGTCGACGGCGATCACTTCCTGGTTCGACTTATCGCGTCCAGACAAGACGCGATAAGTCGAACCCAGAACTTCGATTCCCAGCCGCCGAACTAGCGGCTGGGTGTAGACATACCCTAAAATTAGGGCCTACGTGAACCCAGGTGTAAAGAAAAAGTTATTGGTCAGCAAGAAGGAGGGGAAGAGACAATGAGGAAAGGCCTTGGGGAGAAATGAGGTTGTAAATCTTACCTGGATGAAGACTGGAAATAAGGGTGAACTGTCTCAAAGAGATTTTTAGCTGAAGTCAGTAACTGGCAATAACATCACTTGTTTGTTAACGGGTATAAAAAGTAAACTCTTAAAGAGTTCATTGCTAATACCTGCCTGACCACATTCAAGCCAAGTAATATGGGTCTAAGCACCTCTGGGATTTTCCCGTTTGTAAGTTTCATGAGCTAATGCTTATAAATGTTTTGTTACTGTTTGGATGTAGTAAATGGCTTATTTTTTAGGATTTTTAGGCATGTTTAGAGCAATTGTATAAAAACCATTTAGTCTTTGGATTTAATAAAGGAATTTATGGTTAAATTAGTGTTCTAGTATTATCCTGCAGAAATAATAATAATTCCAGCATATGACAACTGCAAACAAAAAACGGCTCAACGCTGCCTCCTGATGCAGGGCAATGTTTAGTGGAAATTCTCTGATGTAGCCACATTTGGCTTTGACTATAGTAGTCACTCCATCATACATAAACTGGATTAGACGGATATATCCTTCTGGCACTCCTCTCCATTACAAACTCCACCAAACAAATTGTTTTGGTACATGATCACACACCTTCTCCAAGCCCACAAAGACCATACCCAGTTGCCATCTCTTTTCTCTGAACATCTCCATGAGGATTTGTAGAGCAAACATGGTATCAATTGTACTCCATCCTGGCATAAATCCATGCTGACCATTCTAAATTTCAACTGTTCTATGCAGATGCTACTCAACAAGCTTCTCCCGTACTTTCATAGCATGTGACATCAGCTTAACTTACCAGACAGCAAATGTGAAAAATCGGGATGGGGGGGGGGGTAATAGGAGCCTATATAAGAAAAAGACCCAAAAATCGGGTCTATCCCTATAAAATCGGGACATCTGGTCACCCTAGCTTAACTGGGCGATAATTAGCACACAGTGTAATATCTCCTTTACGTTTAAAAATATCATTGAACAGACTTATAAGATATGCGACACTTTCCCTTCCCAGATTCGTTAGCACATCCACTGATACTTCATCAGGCCTAAGTCCCATGTGCTTCTACAACCTCTTCCTCCTGTATGCAATCTGTTGCGTCTGGTTCGGCTTACATGTTCTTTGTTCCTCCCTTGGATTCTCCTCATTCAACCCTCTTCAATAAAAACACTCCAGACATCATATATTGATTCACCATTCATTTTCAGTATGCCATGTTCATTTCTAATATAAGCAAGCTTGTTCACATCCCTCTTCATTTTCTCTCTTACCTTAGCAAGTTTGTAGATGGGCTTTTCTCCGTCATATCCTCCTAACTGATTGTATAGCTCATCACAGGCCAAATTTTTAGCTGTCACAACATTTCTTTTGACCTCCTTTTTTGCCTCCATATACACCATCTTATCACTGCTCAAACCACTGGCCTGCCATTTTTTAAGTAACCTTTTTCTTCTCAATGGATTCTTTAACTTGAGGATTCCGCCACCAAATATCCCTTTGTATCCTTTTCAGTTTCATCAGTCCTAAGAAGTCATGTGCCATTTCCAGCTACATTAACTTTAGTTTGTACCAATTGTCCTCCACATATCCCTGTGTGTAATCAGGAAATATATGCATTACTTCTTGTTTAAAGATTTTTTTCATTCCCATCTTTAAGTTTCTACCACTTAGGCCTTTATGGTGCCTAGGGGTTCGGCTGTTTCCAAGGTTCTCTGCATTCTGATGTCCATAAGAAGTCTGCATTGAATCACAATGTAGTTGCTGGGTATTACTTTACAATTGATTATTCGTGATCACTTCTTGTTAAAAAGAAATTGATTTTGGACTTGTGTCCTCCACTGGCATAGGTTATGAGGTGGTTTTCCCTCTTCTGAAAGTGTGTGTTTGCAGTCACCAGTGCCAGACAAGTCTGTAGAGCCATTTCCTCCTCCAAATTTCTGGTTCCAAGGCTGAGCCCTCCATGGACTGTTTCATATCCAGTCTTTGCCTTTCCATGTGCATTTAGATCTGCTCTCATAATTAACTTCTCACTGGGTGGTATGTTTCCAATTAAGGCACAACTCATCAAAAAACTCCTTTTTTTACCTTTGATGCTTTCCTAACTGTGATGCATACCCCTTTACTATACGGATAGTTACCTCTACCCAACACAGTTTAATTCTCGTCAGTTGGTCCGAACTTCTGGTAACCTCTATTACATACCTCTGCCTGGTTTGATCCAGAATAACTCCAATACTATTTCAGGAGGTTGAAATCCCTGAATAGTAGATTTTTGTAACCCTTCACTAGCATCTTCGCTTCACAACCTTTCCATTTAATCTCTTGTACACATACCCCTCTTTAAGATCTCATACAGCTCCAGGCTTCTTCCCGTCAGCATTCTTACATTCCATCTTGCATATCTTAGCTTACTCCACTTACTCACTCACGTCTTTAACGTTAGCAGCCCTTGCCCAGTTACAACAACCAGGCCAAGCTATTCTATGTTGCTTTTGAGGAACGCTCTAGCCCTCTGAGGTACACTTGGCATGGACACCAGTTCACATAAGCATATCTATTAGACAAGCTTTACAGGTCGGGCGTCCAAGCCTAACCCCCTTGGTTTGCAATCGGAGTTTCCCTTCTCCTGCATGAGCTGCCTACTGAGACTACCGAACCCAACCTGCCCCAGCAAGATTTATTTTAAGGCAGTTTTTATTCCCCTTGATGTCCTCGTCATAGGGCCGATGTGGCAATTTATATCAGTAGCCATGTCACCAGCTACATCACTCCCTGCTGAGAGATGCCACCAGTTGGTCTGTGACTGCTTGTTGGATATTCACAACTGCCCTTCATCTGCAGAACATTCCTCTATCTACCACCCGGGAAAAATTCTTATTCTGATTGACAAAAGTCACTTTTCTAGCCTCTTCCTGATTTTTCCCACTGCTGAGTCTATACTCCGATGGTACACGTGACACACAGAGGAATCTGGCTCAATCTGGAAAACTTCCTGGAATACAGAGCTGAGCCATTTATCTCATACTTCAGAAGAAGAGACTAGGTAGGGATGATTTGAGTGTGATGTCAGTGAATTCCTTTACCCAAATCAGACTACTGGTTAGCACATAAGTGCACACTCAAAGACATGCCAGAAACGCACAAATATATATGTGTTACTGTTGGTCAATCTGCAACACATGCTACATGCCAGTTATTTCACTTAACATGCATATATAAGTATAGGCATAAGAATAGAGATAAATGGAGGGGGTTTTCAAAAGCGCTGAAGGGATTTAGGAGCGCTGTTCCCATTGACTTTCAACGGGATTTATGCTCCAAAAATCCCATAGGGGCTTCTGAAAATCTTCCCCAGCTATAGACCAACATCTGTGGCTCATTTGGCTGGCAGTCTGGGATAAGCTAGTATTCTACATGGTTAGTATGTGACCCTTTCTTTGTGTTGGTTGCTAACACTATATACATCATCTTGTTTTCCTTCATGTAACATTTTTAGCTACATCCTGCTCATTTTTCTTTACCTTACAAAATTGTATTCCTCTTATATATTAGAGATCTCTTCTTAATCCTCCCTTTTTTTGGAGTACAAAACTAACTATAGCCCTCTTTATAAACATTTAAGACTATCCCACATTCCAGCTGCCGTCTTTGCACATCTGTCATCTTGTCAATAGCCTGTAATATGGCACCCAGCATTTTCCACAGTCCTTCAGGTGTGATGGTTTCTGGAGCCCTTTGTATATTTCTATAATCTCTTCTGATTTGTTCTGTGCCTCTGATACATCTCAGGGTTTTGTTTACTTTCTTTATTGCTGCCAGACACTGTGCTGACTATTTTAAGATTACATCTCCCATCAATCTCAGATCCTTTTCCTGAGAACCTTTCAGAGGGGGTTTGAAAAGATTTACAAAATGAATGTGAGACAAGAGTGTGCGGGTCCATTTTACAGAAAGGGGTACAATATTCCTTTGAGAACAGGTATAATATGAGGGGCACTAGGAAAACAAAAGCTAACTTTTTTTTTTAATAATTTCACTGATTCCTGAAATGAAGCCCCGGAGGTAGAAAGATGCCACAAAGGATTCAGAAGATAGACTACATGTCTGTATACAACAATCCATTGTTTAAAGCCATGATTTTCAGCATTATCCCTTTGGCTATGTTTTGACCCAGTCTTATTTGATTTATGTTTCTTCACGTTAAACTGCATGCACCACTAATCTGGCTGAGATCTCCCTTTATCTGTGTTTCTTTGAATGGAGTCTCCTTATTTGGTACAAGCAAGTCTACTCAATTTTATTATTTGCAAACCTGTATGCCTTGCAGCATGTACTTTGTTCCAGGTGAATGTGTGCAATCTGCAAAGGATAGGGAAAAAGCAGAATGCCATGCTGATTGGTGGTGTTGGTTTCTTCCTTGCATCCATCCATCTATCCTAATTCACCCATAACTATCGCATTTAGTCCTTAAAATGATCAGAATCAATTTAACATCACAGTGTGACCTTCAGAAAGGAAGTTAATTTCCTATTAAGTTTAGAATTTCACTGTTAATACTGAACATACTAAATTTATATCATCATGGTTAAAGTACTTGGGGAGTACAGTTTATAACGTTGACTTCTTTCCCCTGATAATTTGCGACTCTTGTTTCACAAATGGCTTAAAACCTCCTAATGGTGTCAATGTAAGACTACCACTTTTCCTACTTTTCTGGTTTTACTCTTGCTTGCGGGGAGATAGGTAAGATAAGTGGTTACAGCTGATGCTAGTACTATAGACGCTGCTAGCTACGGATACTGAAAAAGCAATGTGTCCACATTCCCTAAAGGGTAATGCAATATTTCTTCCATGAGCTCAGCTTTCATTCAAGCCTAGCATGCAATCTGAACTGGAAACTTCTTCTGGACATCAGCATAATGCATACTGTATGTTAATTCTGCAACATATGCCTGAGAGATTTCCTCCCTTCCTTCAGCTAATATTTTGGAGTTTATCATAACATGTAAAAGTTCCTAATCCACTAGAAATGGGTATCCTTTGATGGGATGGTTGACTATACCATACACAACTTGAAGACCAAGGATATACTTTGATTTTATGAATCTTGAGAGCCTGGAGCAGTCCCTAATATATTCATTAAGGGCTGCTCCAGACTCTTCATGTATATTTTTACAGTTGCCTCTTCTGATCTAAGCAGCTGGCCAACATACAGGTCCTCCCAGAGTTGTTCCTGTTAGGAGGAGAAATTGATGATACCAAGTCAGGCATATTCATTGGTGCAACAACCCTGTTTATTTACAAAGAATGTCCTGATCAAGAGATGCCCAATCATGAGTTGGACCCCAAAATCAGGAGATTACTTAAAACAAATTACATCATGTGTTTTTCTCCCTCTGTTTTTGATCTTTGAACGCCCCCTGCCCATCCCCCATGTGTGGGTGAGAATTAGTGTTGCCAGCTCTCGCTTATTGGGTAAGGGGATTTTGGCCTCCACTGTAGGAGCTCACCCCCACATCTGCCCAGCAGTTAATTCTGCCCCCCAATCTCAAATCGTATCCAGCTCCTCAGCCTGACTTCTGCTCTTCCTGGGGTTCTTCACCCCCCTCGCAGGTCTGGGGGGTGCTTATAGTAGGGAACCATTCTTCCCAGGCTGGATGGGCAGCTCCAGGGCCACACGCACATGCACAGGGCAACCTCTTCATTTTGTATGTGCAAGGCAGTGAATCCTCCCCAAACTGACAGCACCTTGTTTTTAAATACAGAATGAACTTTTTGAGAATTGACAAATAAAATCCACGATTTGGTTCGTTAAAGGACATCGTTTTTAATCAATTTTAAGGTGTTCAGCATCTGGTCAGTCTTTTTTTGTCCCACATGGTCTCAAGAATGGAACAATGCAGACACCTTACATGTTGCATATAGTTAAAAATTAATTGAAATCTAGTGGATGGGCTACATTTGAAGGAAATAGGTTGTAATTAACGAAAGTTATTAATGATTGTTGTCTCTAATTGCTATGATTATGTAGACTACAGAAAGACTCGAGCTAACAGCTCCAGTTAATTCTGAAGTGGGGCCATTGTGAGATCAGTGGTAATTCAACCACTCACTGCCTTTCCTCCCCAGCTAATATACAGGCAACATTTCTCCTGGCTGTAATAGCTCAGTGGTGTGAGAGCATCTGAACACCTGTGTCAAAAGCTCTGATTGTTCGATTGCTTGGTCCAACTGACCCTGTTTTTAAAACAGCATGCAAGCTCAGTCATCCGCGCCTGAAAGCCTCCCTGTGATGCTGCAGACTAAGTTCCACTGTGCACTGAGGCAACACATCCTCCTACTGAGGCAGGAGTGCACTGGAAGCACCTTAACTACAGAGACACTGGGACTTGGGGGCTGGGCTCTCCCTGTCCCTCACTCCATATAACAGCCAGAGTCACTAACATAAGCCCTTTGAACAAATAAGTCAGTTGCAAAATTAAGGGCTAGTACTCTTTGTCCGCTTCATGCTGATCTAGCAATGCAAAGCGAGTTACCTGGCTGGTGTGCTTTGGCTGAATCTGCCCTTTAAACTTAAAAGAAATAAAAGTTTATATACTATATATTCAATTATTAGAAATAGTGCATGGTAGCTTCCTCTTTGGGTTTCTTGTTCAGCCTTTGTGTACTACATTTTTAAAAACTAAAGAAATTCCCATACCAACCCCCCACCCCCAGAAAACCTCCGTTAACATGGAGTTATGGTGAGGGTATGTATCAGTAATGTACAGGTAAAACAATAATTAAAGTGATGTCATAATTATCCTCAAAACGAATAATGTAGCTCAGCTCCTCAAAAGGTATATAGGTGTTTAACTCAAATGATTGCAAGGGGAATTGGGTATCTAAATACTTTAGAGGATCGGAGTCTATTAAACCCAAAAAGAACAGGAGTACTTGTGGGTTGTAGCCCACGAAAGCTTATGCTCTAATAAATTTGTTAGTCTCTAAGGTGCCACAAGTACTCCTGTTCTTTTTGCAGATACAGACTAACACGGCTGCTACTCTGAAACCTATTAAACCCAAGAAATTCAGAGTTAAGTTTACACTTGAAGGAAATCCAAACATGTGAATGTAAGGAATGCACAGTGAAGTTACCCAAACAGCCTTACCTCTGGCCTGTAGTGATGCCATGATAGGGAAAAAATTAGAAAAACAAGTCTTTTAAAAATAGTTTAGTCTGAACTGGGATAACAAATATGTATGTGCCTGAATCATAATTGTATAGTTATTGCTCAGCATCATAACAGGGCAGCTGAAAATTCATAGTAATTTTGAAACATTAAAGAGTTACTATCATAGAATATCAGGGTTGGAAGGGACCTCAGGAGGTCATCTAGCCCAACCCCCTGCTCAAAGCAGGACCAATCCCCAGACAGATTTTTTCCCCAGATCCCTAAATGGCCCCCTCAAGGATTGAACTCACAACCCCACGTTTAGCAAGCCAATGCTCAAACCACTAAGCTATCCCTCCCTAGTAGTCATTTTATTTCTTAAGTGCTTATCACATGCATGGCTCTGTACAAGACACACATAAAAGCAGTGGGGTTCAAAAGTGCTAAGCATTGGCCTAATTCTGCTCCCACTGAAGTCCATTGTAAAACTGCTCCTAAATTCAGTGGGAGCAACAGGGAGCTCTTTTGAAAATCCCATCAAAGATATTCCCTGCCCTGAAGAGCTTACAATCTGAAGCACTGACCTAGAGAAGATGGGATGAACTAGAATCAGAAGAGATGGTTGAATCAGAATTGTATTGTTTGTCCCCAGTTAATTTGGGGGAGAGAGAGGGAATGTGTCTGATATGAGCAAGTTTTGTGGGTAGTCCTGGGTAAAATTAGTCATTAAAAGGGAATTTAAATAGGAAGCGGGAGGAGAGCTGGGATGAGAGCCGCACCCTCCACTCGGGCCCCTGGACACTGGATGAAGCTGTGCAAGGAGCTCTATACATGAAAAGTTCCGGCACTGAGGGAGACAGCTCCAGGGACCCCCACTGATGACTTGGCATGTGGGGCATACTAGAGATGAGCATAGGTGGGGGCATGTCAGGAGGGAAGCTGCAGCATGCTGTGCTCTTGCGATTTCAGGTAGTGCTGCAGCTGCTGTAATGTAGACAGGCCCCCAGGACTATCTAAATTATGGCTGGGGCAGACCTGGGTCAGGAGAAGAGTGCAAAGGTGACTTAAAGGCACAGGACAGAATCTCAGCCTGGTGTACGATGGCTCAGTGCATTGAGGCAGCAGCTAAGAAAGCATGTGGGCCTTGATTCAGCAAAGCCCTTAATTTTTAAGCATGTGTTTAAGTCCCACTTAAGGTAATAGGACCTAAGCATGCACCTAAAGCTAAGATTGTGCTTAGTGCTCTATAGAATAAGGATGGATTTATTCATAGATTTATAGACTCCAAGGACAAAAGGGACCATTGTGATCATTTTGTCTGGCTAACTGTATAACGCAGGCCAGAGAGCGTCTCTAAAATAATTCCTAGAGCAGATCTTTTAGAAAAAACATCTAATCTTGTTTTTAAAATTGCCAGACATTGAGGATCCACTATAAACCTTGGTACGCTGTTCCAGTGGTTACTCCCACCGTGAAAAATTTAGGTCTTATTTCCAGTCTGGATTTGTCTATTTTCATCTTCCAGCCATTGGATTGTTTTATCTCTGTCTCTGCTAGATTGAAGAGGCCATTATTAAATATTTGCTCCCCATGTAAGTATTTACAGACTGTATACAAGCCACCCTTTAACCTTACCTTTGTTAAGCTAAATAGACTGAGCTCCTTGAAAACAACGAAGAGTCCGGTGGCACCTTTAAGGTGGCACCGGACTCCTCATTGTTTTTGGGGATACAGACTAACATGGCTACCCCTCTGATACTGAGCTCATTGAGTCTATCGCTATTAGACATGTTTTTAATCATTCTCGGGGCTCTTTTCTGACCCCTCTCCGATTTATCAACATCCTTCTTGAATTGTGGGCACCAGAACTGGACACAGTATTCCAGCAGCAGTCACACTGGTGCCAAAGCCACAGGTAAAATAATCGCTCTACTCCTACTTGAGATTCCCCTCTTTATGCAACCAAAGATTGCATTCACCCTGTTGGTCACTGTGTTGCACCATGTTCAATTGATTATCCACCCCAACCCTCTTACTTAAAGATAAGCATGTGCTTAAGTGCTTTGCTGAATCAGGGCCAAAAACAAGAGTTGGAGAAAGAAACAAAGATGATGCCAAAGCTGAAATCA
Organism: Terrapene triunguis; assembly: GCF_002925995.2. NCBI lineage: Eukaryota > Metazoa > Chordata > Testudines > Emydidae > Terrapene > Terrapene triunguis. The sequence continues at coordinate 12,506,457 of NW_020664487.1, read as the reverse complement.
TTAACGGACTTTGGATCAGTCTCCCAAACTCAAAAAGAGTCTTTTAATGTGCTTTGGATCAGGCCCTGGTGTAATGAAGCTGACATGGAGATATGTGATATGAAATGAAAGCCATGTTGTAGGTCTGGGGCAAGCTGTGTGGGATCTGGAAGGAAATGTATGCTACATATTTCTAAAATCATTGATAGTATTGACATGTTATAGGTGTTAAATTTAAAAAAAGAAAAATATAGGCAAGGCATTCTGAACAATGATGAAGTAATGAAAACTTTGTGAAAGATAGCTATTCATAAAGAGTAGGGGAGGCAATACTTAGCAAATATGAACCTATACCAATCAGCTGATCCAGGTGACGTGTATCACAATGTTAGGGAAATTGGTAGCTGAACCTTACAGCAACAAATATTTCTGAAACATTACAACAATATCAGGAGGTACTAGAGAATGGCAGAAAGCAAATGTGGTACCAATCTTCAGAAAAGAAAAACACATTAATCTTGGCAGTTACAGTCTGCTAAATCTAATTTTAATCCATAGTAAATTAATGGAACAATTATTAAAGATCTGTGTTTGTACAGGCACTCAGATGCCATGGTGAGGTGTGTCACAGTTAGACAGACAGGGAGCCAATGGTGCCAGACAAGCTGGATTGTTTTGTTTGACAGAATTACAAAATTAGTGGATGAAGGAAACTTGACATGCTTACTAGATCTGGATTTTAGTAAAGCATGTGATAGCCTCTTATGGAATGAAACCTGACTCTAACAATTAACTCAGATTGGCTTGGATATAAAAACTGTCACATGGACCAGGAACTGGTTGCTATCCATGTGGCAGCATTTATACCTAAGGATATCTACTTGTGGGGTACTGCAGTGATGTGTATCTTATTTAAGATCTTCATTAATGATCTTGAAGGAATGTGTAAAAGGAACGTTAATTACATTTGCAGAGGATACTAAAATGGGTGGGTGTTGCAAACACTCACGTGGAAAGAAATAACACAAAAAACCCCTAGAGAAATTAGAAATATGAGCAGAAAAAAACAAAATCATATTCAAATAAATCATTTGGGGAACATAATCCGAAGCACTGATTTGCTGTGGGAAAGAGAATTCTGGCAAGCAATAATGCTGAAAAAGCACTTGGACTGACATGCCGATATAGTTTGTTCAGTAAAGTACTGAATTTTTAATCTGAAGGCCCAGGATTCAAGCACCTGTGTAGACAAAAACATACGGATGCTAGGACAATGAGTGTCGTAAAAGAATCTGAATAGTCATGAAATTATAGAACTGTTTTGATGCCAGGCCATTTTTAAAATTTGTCAGTGCGACTTGGGAGTATCACATCATTTAGCACCAAAGACCAATATCTCTTTATATGTATTTGTGGATAATCTAAGCACTATACCCAGATGCACAGACACTCTTTTCTTAACCTGTGTATTACATAATTTTTAACATTCGTTTTAATCACATGTCGAGGTGTTACTTAATATTGCATAGCAGAGTTTTATTTGAAAAGGAAACTCTCAGGATAGATCTTGTATAACTCTTAAAATCTAGTTTTGTTTCCCTACTGAAATTTGTCTTATTCCTTGGCTCAAATACTTCTGTTTTGCTCTTGCGGGTGCTAGAATATAGGCTCTGATCATATTACCAAGAAAGCAAAGCATTAACTTGTTCTTTTTTGTGCATTCGCTCCTCTTTCCTGCTCATAGCACACTAATAATTACTTGAGGACCCTGATTTATCAAAGTAGTCTAACTGGGGTGAACCGTAAGTGCAGGAAAACACCTGTACTCAGGATAATACTTAAGTATGTGCTTAACTTTAAGCGGAAGCTTAAGTGCTGTCCTGAGTAGCAATGGAGTTAAGCATATGCTTAAGTGCTTTCCTGAATCAGGGACCAAGTTAGGCAAGCAGGATTTATCCCATTGTCCCATAAACAATATTGGGAGTACAAGGACTGTGCAGATGTGTCTGGTGACTGGGATATAATTTGGTATACTGTTCATTGTTATATTCATGGCATACACAAAGAAGTTAGATAGAAACATAAAATGCTCTCTCTGGAAGAGCAATTTCTTAGAATTCAGAGCAAGAACACACAAGAACCAAAAAACAGAGAGAAAACAGGCTGCTCCCTAAAACACAAGCACAACTCATCCCACCTTACTCTAAGCTGCTGGCTACAGACTGACTCCTGTCGCTCCCATGCTTCTCTACAGAGCCCCCTGGCCTGCAAGCAGGACCAGGAAGCCCCACTCTTAAAGTGGTAGCTTGCAATCCTAACACAGTCCTCACTACACCACACTCATATATGAACACGTACAGTGGGTGCTATGTACCTTATATTCATGATTTGGTTCTCTAGAGGGGAATCTGCTGACTAAGGGATGCTTACCCTGCAGTTCATGAAGTCACTGGGGATCTTGGGTGAGGAAAGACTGCAAAGATGTAGCCCTGGGTGCTTTGTAGAATCAAGTTTACTACTTTTTAAAAACACCACGGAAGTACTTGCCTTCTATACATGTGAAAAGTTTGCCTCTATATATTTCTTTTCTTACAGAAAACATTTCAATTTTACATCATTCGCACAAAACAAACCAAAAAATCCAGAAAAATATTAATAATTTTAGCAAGCACTTTCCAGCCCAGAGGCCCTTTACAAACATCTAAAATATAATAAAGTATAAACTAACAATAACAAGATTATACTATCTATTATTACTTACAGCTGCATAGTTATAATTACCAGAAGGGTGAAGGCACACAAGCCCCCCACCTTAAGCTTTCAACCTGGAGAGGAGACAGCTGTGGTTTTGTCCTTCTCCCCGTGGGCGCCAGAGTTGTATAATTTTTGGTGGTGTCTAGAACGGATCCAAGCAGAGCCGTCCTGTCCATAGGACAGACGAGGGTAACTGCCCCAAGCCCCGCGCTTCAGGGGGACGCGGGGTCCAGGACGGCCTGGGGGGCTAGTGGGGGACCTGGCGCTGGCAGCAGCGAGTGACCCGGCCCCAGCCCACTCTGCTCCGTCCCCCCCGGCTCCCAGTGTCGCTTGGGGGAGGGGGCGGAAGCTGGAAAGAGGTGGGGTGGGCGCTTGGCAAAGGGGTGGAATGGGGACGGGGAGGGGCAGAGCAGGGGCGGGAAGAGGCAGAGCGGGGCGGGCTGGGTCTCTCGCTGCTGCCGGCACCAGGCCCCTCGCTAACCCCCCATGCTGCCCTGGACCCCACATCCCCCTGAAGCGCGGGGCCCGGGGCGATTGCCTCAGTCTGTCTTAAGGACGGGATGGATCTGAAAATATCAGCCCAAACATTGGTGGAGCCAGGCCCACAATCCTGAATATTGGTGGTGCATGGGCACCAAGGGCCATATAACTCGCCACCTATGCTTCTCCCAACTCAAATCTAGCTAACCCACACACCCTTCTCACCTGCACTGCCAGTCTGCTTCCTCTCCTGCAAGAACTGCAGGGGGAACTCCTGGAAGGCAGATATTGGAGGGGACAGAAGGCAGACCTAGGAGGATGGGGTGGGTTGGAGGTGGGGAAGCAGCAAGGCTGGCTCTGGCTTTTTGGCCGCCCCAAGCGAAAAAAA
>NW_020664487.1:12460280-12502756 GCF_002925995.2 Terrapene triunguis | reverse complement strand
GAGAGAAGGGGGCGGCCAGGGCTACAGCAGGGGCGCTGCCACGTGGCCCCTCCCGCTGCGCCGCCTCCTGCCACCTGCCACGAGGGCTCCGCTCCGGTCGGCGGGGAGGGAAGGAAGAGGACTGCCCTGCAGGGCGCTCTGGTTCTCCCTAGGATTGGGCGGAATGCCGCCTCGAACAGTCTGCCGCCCCAAGCACCAGCTTGCTCAACTGGTGCCTGGAGCCGGCCCTGGGAAGCAGGAAGTGTGGGAGTGGAAGAGGGACATAGATTGGGAGGATGAAAGTTCAGTAGAGGGGTGGGGAGTAAGAGACTAGGGGGAAGGCATGGACAATGGGGTTAGGCAGGGACTGAAAGGGATGTAGGTGGGCACTGGGGGAGAAGTTAGGTACAAGGTTGGAAGCTGATGGGAAGCACAGGCAAGGAACCCATGAGATAAGGTAGAGAGGTGGGGAACTCGGGCGAAGATGGGGATTTGGTGGAAAGCTGTGGGGAGGCAGCTGAAGCGGAAAGAGGAGAGCAGTCAGGAAGAAGCAGCAATGGAAAGAGACAGAAAGCTGGAGGAGGTAGGAGGTGTTACTGGAGGCTTTTTAATACGAGTATAGCTGTAGATAGGTGAGTTATGCAAATAGTTAACAGAAAGTGCATCGTTTACTGGCGTACAAAGATATGCTACATTGTTTATGAATCTGTCATATCAATGAAGTTAGTGTTGTTGCACACTGCAAATACCTCCCATTTTGCTCTTAAAATGGTGTGAGCCGCTGGAATGGTTTGAAAGCGACTTGTTGCTGGGTGTCCTGACGCCATCCAGCATCTTTACAGTGTTGCTAACCCCCCAAATTCAAAACCTGGTAGTCAGACCCCCAAAAGTCATGAGACTGGCCCCCAAGGCAGGAGATTTGTTTAAAAAGCCCGAACAATTATACTGTGTTTTTTGGTCTGTCTTGATTTTTGAACTCCCCTTGTCCACCATGTGTGTGCGTGTATGACTTAGTGTTCCCAATGTTCCCAAATGCATAGCATGGTGCTGGCCCCCACTACTGGCTGTCTGGTGGTGTGGCATTCCCAATGTCTCCCCCAAAATCTAATTAATTGTGTTCCCCCCCATCCCTACATCTACCCACACCCTAGCCCATCAAGTAAATATGCAGCTCCCCAACCCTCAGTGCTGCCACCATATCAGTACTGCCCTCCACCTCTGCTCCTCCAGCAGCTGCAGAAGTTCTTCATCCTCCTCTCCCTACCAGTCCTGGCATTGCAGGAACATAAGAGCGGCCATACTGGGTCAGACCAAAGGTCTATCTAGGCCAGTATCCTGTCTACCGACAGTGGCCATTGCCAGGTGCTCCAGAGGGAATGAACAGAACAGGTAATCATCAAGTGATCCAACCCCTGTCGCCCATTTCCAGCTTCTGGCAGTCAGAGGTTTAGGGACACACAGAGAATGGGGTTGCATCCCTGACCATCTTTGGATAATAACCATCCATGGACCTATCCTCCGTGAACATATCTAGTTCTTTTCTGAACCCCATTATAGTTTTGCCCTTTACAACATCCCCTGGCAACAAGATCCACAGGTTGATTGTGTGTTGTGTGAAGTACTTCCTTTTGTTTGCCTATTAATTTCATTGGGTGGCCACTGGTTCGTTATGTGGAGGAGTCAATAACACTCCCTTATTCACTTTCTGCACACCATACATGACTTTATAGATCTCTATCTATCTTGGTCGTCTCTTTTCCAAGCTGAAAAGTCCTCATCTTTTTACTCTTTCCTCATACGAAAGCGATTCCATACCCCTAATCATTTTGTTGCCCTTCTCTGTAGAGGGTGACCATATGTTCCATTTTGGCCAGGATAGTCTCTTTTTAAAGCTCTGTCCTGGCTGTCCCGACTTTTTTGGCAAAAGTGAGCATTTGTCCCATTTGCTCTTGCCAACTTGATCAGTTGGCAAGAGGAAATGGGACAAATACTCACTTTTGTCAAAAAGTGGGGTGTAGAGGAACATGTAGGGGGAGCGAGTGGCGATGCCAACCCCACGTAGAGGAGGAGGCAGGGCTTGGGTGGGGGACAAGCAGGGCTCTAGCGAGCAGCAATGCCAGCTCCAGCCTCCCATGGGGGCGGGGGAGGGAGGGAGGGAGGGCTAGCCCAACACAGTGTCCAGAACGACATGCAGTATTCAAGGTGCGGACGAACCATGGATTTATATAGTGGCATTATGATGTTTTCTGACTTCTCATTTATCCTTTTCCTAATGGTTCGTAATATTCTGTTTGCTTTTCTGACTGCTGCTGCATATTGAGTGGATGTCAGAGAACTATTGACAATGACTCCAAGATCTCCTTCTTGAGTGGTAACAGCTAATTCAGACCCCATCATTTTGTATGTATCGCTGGGATTATGTTTTCCAATATGCATTACATTGCATTTATCAACAATGAAGTTCATCTGCCATTTTGTTGCCCAGTCACCCAGTTTTGTGAGATCCTTTTGTAGCTCTTCACAGTAAGTAATTTTGTATGGAGAGGGGAGAGGAGAGGAGCAGAGAACTGACTGACTCATTGTTTGACCTGCTGGGCTCTTTCTGCTCCCTCTCCCTGTTTCCCCTCAGTAGCCAGAGTTTTTTGGGATAGGGGACGGGGGGAGAGCTTTGCCTGCCTCCTGCAGCCACCCTGATTGGCTGCTCTTCCCTTAGGAGGCAGGGCAATGGGGAAGGCAGCCAATTAAAGGGGTGTTTCCTCTTGAGCATGGCTGAACATCCCACCTGAGTGGGAGCTTCTCAGACTGGTTCCCTCAGGGGCTAAGATCTAGTTACTTGCCAGAATTGGCAGCATCAGTGTAATCACCCTCCTGTCAGAAGAGCTGGAAGGGGAAGTCCAAGGAGAGGCAGGACAGGGAGGGAAGAGGAGAATATGCAGGCTGGGGTGGGGGAGGGAATGAGAGTGCAGTAGGGTCTCAGAGAGGGAAGAGGATGAAATCTGAGAGCCCTTTTGTGCAGAGGGAGAGGAAGCTAAGGGAAGCTGAGAGGTTGAATGGAGGCGTAGGAGAGGCAAATAGAGCTGTGGTCAGGGTACCAGGAGAGAAGTGGGGAGGACTAGGAGGTTTTGGATGGTAGGACCAATGGAGACAGGAGAGAGTAAGAGAAAGGTATGGAAAGCTTTAGGGACAAGGTGGAGAGCATGGGCATCAGCTTCGGATGGCAGCTGAGGAAACCTGGAGGTGCATGGTGTTGTAGGAGCAGCAGTGATCTGTATGCTCTGTATAATCTGTATGTTCAAAAGGTCTGTTACACCTTCACCCCCCTTTTGTCTCCTCTCCCTCTTTGAATACCTGTGAAGTGGCTTTCCCCCTCCCCTTCCTCCTGGAATTAGGGTGACCAGACAGCAAATGTGAAAAATCGGGATGGGGGTGGGGGTAATAGGAGCCTATATAAGAAAAAAACCCAAAAATCGGGACAGTCCCTATAAAATCGGGACATCTGGTCACCCTACCTGGAATGCTTGTGGAATGAATGGGCTGGTTCAACAGCTGGAAGATCAGAAGAGCTCCCAGGTAGACAAGTATCTGGGACTCTAATTAGGCAGCGATCACACACCCAATGCATGGACACTGCCCGAGGTGGAGTGTGACCAACCAGTCATCTCTAGTCACAGGCCATGAGGAGCAGGTCCGTAAAAGGGGAAGGGGCCATGTGCTCAGCAGTGCACTCACAAGATTGTACCTCCAGTGAAGGCCCTTCGCCCGGACTGCCCAGCCAGAGGTTCGCCGCCTTGCAGTCCATCGTGCTTCGGGAAGACATACCTTCATCACACCATCCATTGCTGCGCTGCGGGACACTTACCTTGAAGGATCCTGACATCTCCAGTACCGTGCCTGTCCTGGGAGCATCAGTATGCGAGTATGAGTGTGATAGCTTAGCTATCAATATAATAAACGTGCTGCTTTCTGCCAAACTCTGGTGGGTCATTGGTCTACCCTAAGCTTACTAGCTGACCGAATTTCGGGTAACACATGGGTGTGCTGCTCCGGGAGCATGGCCAAAAGGGCAGTGCTGAAGTGCAGGAGTGCTTGGGTGGAGAGGGAGGAAGAGTGGGGTGACCATGGGGGCATTGTGCTATTGTGCAGGATAGGGAGGGGGGCTTTCCCTTCCCCTCACTTTAATAATAATGAATATTTGTGTATTTTTTGCATTAGAGATCCCCCTGAGAACAGGGTCCAGTTGTACTCCACGCTCTACATACCCACGGTAATAGACAGCCCCTTCCTCAAAGGCCTTACAACTTCACCTGCTGGGGGGGGCACAGGCAAGCCTCTCCCCCGGTCTGTGCCTCAGTTTCCCCCTGCCCCCCTTTGTGTGCTTCGGAGGCTAAGCTGGTAGGCTCTGTGGGGGCAGGGCCTGGCTCCGGGTGTGAGCATGTACAGCTCCTAGCACCGCGGGGGTGCAGTGGGCGCTAGGGTGCTACACCCCACGTCCTCGGATTCAGGGCGCCCCGGGCGAGGGTTGGCCGCCCCCGGAGCCCTAGCCCGTCTCCGGCCCCTCCGAAGGCGCAGGGGGGGGGGCGCCCCCCGCCCCCCCCCCCGCCTGCCCCCCTCAGTGCGCGTGCCGCGCGGTAGGTGGAGCCCGCGTCCGCGCAGCCAGCACTGGGCTCCGGAGCCGGGTTTTGCGTGCGGCCGCCGGCTGGCTCTCGGCTCCGCCGCGCTCCCGCATCCCCAGCCCGGCTCGCTGGCTCCGGGCTGCAGGCGGCGGCGGCTGGTGATGAGGAGGAGGCGGCTCCCGCCCGCCCGCAGCTGCCCGGCTCGCTAAGCCGAGCCCCGCTTGGCGCACGCCGCCCAGGAGGGGAGGGCTCTGCCGGGAGGGGCAGGGGCGGCGGCGCAGCCCCCCAGCCCGGTTGGCCCCGGCAGCCCCCTGCAGGGCGAGGCGGCCGCGCGGCGGGGAAGGCGGCTCTGAGCCCAGCCGGTGCCGGCGCAGGAGGTGGAGAAGGAAGGAGCAGGGGGGGGAGGGGGGATGGTTTTCTCTCCTGGTCTCTCTCCAGCCGCGTCTTTTCTCCGCGAGCGGCGGCAGCCCGAGGAATGACTCTGCCGCCGCCGAGCCGCTCTGCGCCGGGGGGTGCGCGGGGCCGCCGCCGCAGGTTGCTGAGGACCGATGGGGACGGAGCGCTCCGGACCGGACTGAAGGTAACTGCTCCTAAGGGCCCCCCCCCCCGCTCCATCGCCTCCCCCGCCCCCTGCGCAGCGCCGAGTCCCGCCGCCCCCGGGGCACCGAGCGGGGCCGGTTCCCCGGGATAGTTCCCTCCCGGAGCCGGGAGCGCGTCTTGTCCTGGAACTAGCGCGGGGCGCATCGCGGGCGGCCGTGCCGCGGGCAGTGCCTGGTGCCCGGCCGGCGGGGAGCGGTGCAGGTGAGGGCTCTGGGCTGCAGGGAGGGGTGGCTCAGATTGGGGAGGGGGGATAAAGGAGACCCGGTGGGGGGGTATTTTATTTTTCCTTCTCCCCCCCCCCTTTCTGGCTTCCCAGGCAAGGCACCGCGTCTGGCTGCTGGGTTTGTGGGTGTTCTGCGAAATGCCGGCTGTGCGAACCCCTCCGTGGCTGGCTCCAGGGAGGGATGCATGGAAGGGTGGCCCCAAGAAACCACCACTTTCCCGGGCGGCGAGCGGGGATATTCGGGCATGCTGCTGAGCTGGGGGGGGGGGGGGGGGGAACGAGGTTTTCATCCTACCTTCCCCAGCCTCTCCGGGCACCTCCTCGCCCGGCGATGGGGGAGAGACACGGCTGAGGTAGACCACAAAGGATTTTAAGAGCCATCAAAGCTTGTCCCCCCCTCCTCCCTTGGAGAGCTGGATTTTGAAGCAGCCCCTTTGCCTGCTCCAGGAGTAGGGCTGGCGTACGGCAAAGCGAGGGATGTGAGCAAGAGGGGCCGACACGGAAGGGTGGAGGATGGAAATGACATCCCTTTCTTGAGCGCTCGCTTTATTTCCCCATTTAATTATTGATTTGCCTTTCCCTTGCACTCATCCTGTGACTGTTTAACTTGGAAATCTGGTTGCACGGCTGCTGATTGGTACCGGCGGTGAGCCCGGTGGAGGAACCCGTCCCCATATTCCGGTCTAACAAAGCTCGGCGCATTTAGTGCTCATGAAGATGTTAGGTGCAGCGCCCCAAAATCTGCACTGTGTCCCTGGGATTTTGTCTTCGAGGGCTGGATCTCATTAACAGACTTAAGTACAATGTCGCCAATGGCAACAGTATAGTCCAGGATCAGTTGTTTTGTTCACCCCCCACCTTCCCCATAGATACACAGATGTTTATATTTTGGCGAGAGAGATTGGGAGCTAGGTATAAAAGGAACCTCTCGAGTAGGCTTCGCATGTGATTTTTCTCTGCGGTTGTTAAAACAATTTGTAAACAGCCGAAGAAATGAATTGCTGTGTATCGCTGCAACAATCGTAGTTACAGCCAAAACAACTGATGTCTGTTGTATTTACTTTCCCATTCACATTACTCGTTAGGAAGTATTAGAATTCTTGCACTCCCGGTTTGGATTCCATGCAGCCAGCTGCTTAGGAAATGTGGAGATGGCTAGAGCCAGGGAAAGGGGGAAAATGCCTTCTGTGTCTTGCTATAAGGCAGATAGGCAGCCTGCTAGTTATAATTGCATTCTGTATTGTTGCACTGATTATTCCAAAGCATTAGATCAAGATTTTCAAAACCAAGCCAAGAAAAAAAATCATTCTTCAATGAAGTCTTTTGAAGGCTTCTCCATTATCGTTTTGAAATGCTATCTAGTAAGAGAGCGTCGCCAATACTAGCTGTTGGATATTGAGAAATAGTGTGGGTTTTGTGGAGCCAATATATCCTAATTTCCAGGGTTTGGGGTACAAAAATGCTTCCACGGTGTATTCATTTTGGAAAAATTCTTCTATAGTTTTATGGGCTATATAAGGTGTACAAGTTAAAGGGACTGCTGTCCAAAAAAGAGAGAAAAATCTACCCTGTCCTTATTTAACAGCAAGAAGAGAGAAAAATCCATGTATCAGTGCCAATGTTTGGTTACAAACTTAAGGTTAGTGCTCTATTATGACTGGTTTTTCTTAAGGTAGAACAACTCACCTCAAATTTTAGTAGCCGCAATATTAATAGTGGTGATACAATCCCTTTGTTGTGATTCAAACTGCTGCTGTTTTGGTGTTTGTTATAAGCCTGGTTTCCTTATTTAGCGTAGAGCACTAAAGGTAACTGTATTGTCTCCTGTTACTACACCAAACCAAAACAACAACAGAGTGAACACAGATGGAAAGCCTTTGCATATCCGTTTCCAAATGTTCTGAGGTTCTTAAAAGGAAAATATTGAATTTTGACTCACCCTTCATTCAGATTAATTAATATGTAGTTTATCTTTTGGAATGCATGGGGGGGGGGGAAGGAAACATTTAATATTAGTATAGAGCGTGTTTAATTGCAATGCAGGTTAGCCAAAGAAAAACAGTGAACTGTAATTTTTGAATATATAAGCAATTTAATACTGTTTAGCAAGCATAAGGTTACCAAGTCTCCCTTCAGCTATTTTGCTCCACAAGACAGGAGTTGGTTGTTGAGGGAACATGGAATGATTTGTTTCTCAATCTAGAAAATTCATCCTAAGTGTCTCCAAGGCTGTACATTTGAAGATTTGGTATCATCAATGTCCTTTGTTTCCTAGCAGCATGTGTTCCATAGTATTCATACATTCCACAGGTTGTGATGTCATCAGAGTTGTGTCCATCTCTATTGTAGGGTTTAGCCGAAGGTGATGTGGTAGGAGTGCTTGAGTTTTATTTCCCAGCTGCTCTTGTTAATTAAAGAATACAGCACACACCCTGTTGCTTCCCTGAGATACAGTTGGTTGTATTGTCTGCAGACGATAAAAGAAGTGATTGCTTCGTTAGGTACATGTAAAATGTGAGTAGAGTTTAGGTGAAGATGTAAGACCTCCCATTGAATCTACTGACTGGACAGTGGTACATTTTGCAAGTGTTACAACATAGTAAATTACAAAGCTCCTCAAAGTATTTCACAGCCTTGTGAGAGAAACCAGATCATTCTTTCCATGAACATAAATTGGAAGATCTTTAAAAATACTTGTGCTAGATGAAGCCTGTTATATTTAATGGGGTTTTTGGGTGTGTGTGCTTTTTTCAATCTCCTTTTTGGTGAGTTTATAAACGTGTGGCATGGACATCTTTAGCCAACACTGTTGTTTTATTAGACGTAATTTCTGGTGATCTGAGAAGATTAAAGAACATTAAAATAGATTTGTTTCCATTATTTTCTAATTCATTTAGGATTTATGGGAGTGGATAACCTACGAAACAATTAAGGATGGGCAAATTATATTAGTATTTGACATTTGTATAGCGTGTCTGACTTATACACTTGGTCAGTGTGTCCAACCAAGAATATTTTCCCTGCCCTGAGGATTTTTCATGTTGGAAGCACGAATAAGTACAGTGACAATAAAAACAAGTATGAGATCTAGAGAAGAGTGTGGTCATTGGAACAGGAATGGGGACATTAGAACTGGGGACATTTCAGGAGCTTTTGATCTTATGCATGTGGGGAGAGAGGAGGGCTGGTGTGGATTTACTAGAGGATTATTTTACACATACCTGAAATAAGGTGCAAAGACAGGTGAAGGAGGTGGGACTGAGAGAGCAGGAAGGGGTTATAGGAAGAGAGAGAGTGTGTAGACTAGCGTGGAGTTTTGGCCAGAAACGTTACCTGGACTGCAATCTGTTCATTTAAGTTTCACGTGAGTGCTGGCTCTGTATTTCTCTTGGAAAAAATTAAGTTGCACAGTGGATGTGAGAGGTTCTATGCTAGGATCTAGGGTGATTCTGGCTAGAAAAATCCTTCTCTTGGTATGCCCCTATCTAGAGAAAATCCAGAAATAATACTAAAAATTTTGATCTCAGAGATGCTTAGGTCATGCTGAGTGCTGGGTCTCATAATAATAGATTATTGGGGAGAGTTCTGGGGCTGTTGGGTAGCATAGAGATGCACAGAGACCTGCCACTCTTTTGCTGCTGTCATTGGTTGGGCTGCTTGTTGTAGTGGGATTAAGAGGCACTTACTACATGTGTAAGAACTCAAATGACCTCACTCCAGTTCCTTGAACTTCTAGCTGTTCTCTGCTGCTGTCTTTTTCCTCCTACAGCTGCCCAGTTGCTATAGCAAGAATACTGAAAATGCACCGTATCTATATCTAAAAATGGAAATATTTATAGTGTGAAGAACCACATTCTGGCTTTGTTTGTAGCCATTTACTCTCCTGTGGGATATTTATAGAACACTGGGACATTCTTTGTCATTCTTAAGTATGGCCATGCCAGCCTCTGGTAGAAAGTTTTCACAACTGCTGTTTGGCAAGCTCCTAACTCCTTATGTAGACACCTATGCAAGTTTTCTAATTTTCACAGGCGCTGAGCATCCAGCAGTAACCATTGATTTTTTGAAGACTCGCAGAGCTTCTGTGTGCTCAGTACATCTGAAAATCAGGCCACGTACATTAGGTGCTTAAACAGAGCTGTAGGAGCCTGACCATAGGCACCCACTTTTAAAGTCTTGGCCATTTATCCAGAGAGAAACTGACTTATACTCAAATCTTTGATGTGATTCCTTACATCCTAAAATTGTATTCCATTGTCCATACTGTAGCTCTGAGTTAGCTGTAGTTGGAGTAATGCACAAGATACCTAGTTTAAAACACTTGTCATTTGTTGGCTTGTGCGGGGACCAACTCGATCTTAAGTTTGGTTGTCCCCAATTAATTCCTCATTAACGTCAGCAAGAAGCAATTTCATTCCAGACTACACTTTGTGTAGAGTGCGTATGTAGATGTGTTCTTGCTCCCCCTAAAGTCACCAGTGGCAAAACTTCCGTTGAATTTAATGGGAGAAGGTTGGAGCCTGTAATTAAGTATCTATGTCAGTATAGGGCCAACTGGCAGAGGTGAGGCAGAAAAGAAATGTGATAAATTGATGGGCCCATTGCGCAAATTATGAGTTCCTCCATTTAGTGGTGTATATGAGGAAGTTGAAGCATGAAGCCAGCTTCCAATTTCAGCTGCAGGACGGATGTGTTGGTCATTCAGTGCACCAAAGGTTTGCTTATGGTAGGGTAGAAGCTTACCTGGCAAGCAATAACAAGCTAAATTTCTCTTTTCTGGACTACTTTTGTGATTGTACAACAGCTCTGTCCAATGGGATTTATCCTAACTGATTGAAACCACCATTCATTTCCTGTAGGAGAGACTGGGATAACTTGGTGTACATAGACTAAAACAAAACACGTTTTGAAATGTCTTTGTTGCGGATCATGGTATGGTACAAATTAATACAATACAGTATTGCAATTCTGCCACCAGTTAATCAGAATTTCATTGCCACGTTTTTTCATTTATACTTCAAACAATTTGCATACCCTTCTAAGGGAATACTATTGAGTTCAGCAAGAGTTGGATTGGACCTTAGGGGTTGGAAGGCGGGTGCATGTGTAAAATATATATGTATGCGCGTGAGTATATATTTGAACATATAAGCCAACAGATCATTTTGTTGAAAACTTGAGCTGTTGGAAAATATTGTGACTTCTACCACATCATCTGTAGTTAAACACTTCAGTACAGAAGTGCACAACATCTGACAGCATAGTCTGTAGAATATATTGTGTGTAATTGAAACAAATTCAGCTAGGAAACCTAACACAGATCAAGTCTTCGGTTTCTGGTTTTTTGGAACCACTTAGAATGAACAGTCAAGATGGAGAAAAGAATATCTATTGATCAGAATTGAAAAGGACTGACACTCAAAGGAGACCTAGCTACAGTATTGTTTCAAATGTATTTCTATGTATTTTCAGCATCACTGTTCTAGCAGTTGATATAATATTTCAGTCTTAATGAACCAGTGTAAATAATTGAGAACTTGAAGTCTGCTCTGTGTATTTTTAAAACTATAGTGAGAACATATAAATGAAAATCAAGATAGGTTGCATTTCATGGGTCATGAAAGGAATCTGGCTCGGAGGAGAGTAAAGCTGTATTTAGAAGCTGTCACAGTCTGATATTAAATTACGCATATAATTTAAATGCCTAATTGTCATTAAGTTTACATAGCATCTGTTAAGAAATAGCATAACAACGTCAATTTTATGAAATGATACCTTTTATTTGGTAAATACTACAGTTAACATTTCAGTGATTAAACCGGAGGAATTCTAGTAATTATAAACTGAATACTTCAAATCTAACTCCCATTGCAGTCAATGGCAAAACTTTGACTTCAGTGGATACAAGTTTGGGCCCTTGGTTTAATTTTTCTCACTACATTTGCTTTAAGCAGATTAAGTCAGATCCTCAGCTAGTATAAATTGGCATATGCTAATTACACCATCTGAGAATCTGACCCACTGTATCTGAACTCAGGGGAGGGATAGCTCAGTGGTTTGAGCATTGGCCTGCTAAACCTAGGGTTGTGAGTTCAATCCTCGAGGGGGTCATTTAGGGTTCTGGGGCAAAAATTTGGCGTCGGTCCTGCTTTGAGCAGGGGGTTGGACTAGATGACCTCCTGAGGTCCCTTCCAACCCTGTTTTTCTATGAATCTACAGCTATGGGAATTGAATGTTTCTGAAACTTAAGTCAAACATCAAGACTAAAGGGCCTGATTCTACAAAAGAAGCTCCATGATTGTGATTTTATGACCATGTGGAGTCGCACTGAAGTCACTGGGGCAGTGTATGGGCATAAGGGTCTTTGGAGGATTACTGACTTAAAGTGTGTGCATATAAGTGGCTCTTTTATAATTAGGTCCCTCATAAGGAGTTGAAATGTTTGATTCCAGTGCCCCAAAAGCTGATTTCTCCTGTTCTGAAGACTGACCTAAGGGAGGTGAAGCTCTGAGCAATTTGTAAATCTCCCGTGAACTACTTACGTTTTTAATAATCATGTATACATACACACATTCTATAGTATCTTTTTAAAAGATGTCAGTCTTCTCCCTAACGACCCTTTCACCCATCCCCCCACTTACCAGCCAAGTAGCTAGTTATAGATGTAAATCTACTGTTTGAACTTTTGAAAGGGACCCTCTGCTCAAAATTAGAGGGATAGGAACGTTTAGCAAATCCAGTGATTTCTGTTAGACATGAGGTAACATTATTTTTCATTCTAACTATTGAAAGTGGAAACAAAATGCTGTTTGTTGAGAAGTTGTAACTTTGTTTTTTTGCTTTAAAATGCTTCATGGAAAGTTTTGGAATTGTGTGGAGAGAAAATGTTGTTTTGCTTTTTATTTTTTCCTTTGTTCCTTCCCTTATGTGTTAAAGATGTAGATATGAAGAAAAGAAAATCTTGGGTCAAAATGCTCAAACATGGCTGCCTGAAGTTAAGCATCAACATCCAAATTTAGGCACCTAAATAAAAGTGGCCCAATTTTCCGAAGCACTGAGGAGCCACAGATTTCGTTGAAGTCTGTGTTGGCTCTTGTTTATGTATTCCTGCAGCCTCTTCCCACTCTGAAGTGATTGGACCCAATCCATCTTCCATTGTGGTCAATGGGAATTTTTCAGCTATCTTCAACTGGAAAGGGATTGGAACTGTAATCTCATCATGAATGTAAATTTCACAACTACTAATGGTGGCATCCGAGGATTGACTTCAACCGAGGGATACATTGCAAAGAGCCATTAATCTTACGGAAAACTTTGGGGGGAAAAAACTATTTAAAAAATGGACGGTGACGCATCATTTTGCCAGTACCAGGACTTTTATGTACAAACCATGTTTTGTTTTCAAGTTTATCACCAGCTTTTTAAGCTTTGTATTAGTGGAGTTAACTGGAAATGGGCAAAAACAACAACAAAACCATGATTTGAGGGATTTCTTCAGTGGATGGCACTCATACCCCCCAAAAGTTTGCTTACAGCACTGTTGTAAAACAAGATGAGACCTTGCATTTCAGATTCCAAAGATGATTTAAATCAGAAAGGAACTACAAGAGTTCCAGAGTTACACAGATTTAAATCTGAAATAAACAAATTGCTCATTTTGTGCAGAAATGAATAACTTTTTTTTTAAAAGCTGAGGATAAAACTTTTAAATTAAACAGCTGTATCCATATCTGTGTGGGTCTGCTTTCCCATTGGAATGAGGGAAAGGCTGTACGTTAAAGGACATTAACACATGGAGCTCTAGAGCAGTTGACCTTTTTTTTAATGTACCAGATTTGTTGTGCTAGAGTATGCCACAAGAAAAGGGAAACATGAAGTAGAAACTATACCCCTGTTCTATTTGATCGGCTTGTATTGCTGTTTACAAGTCCTGCAGAGGCAGTGTGTGTTCCTATTCAGTACAGCTCCAGAAACTGAGCATTAGCTTAAGCCTGTGAGAATAGGGGAGGGACCAAAGCCCAGTTTTTGATGTTCTGCATGGGTGGGTATCCTGAATACTAAAATGCATTCCATTGACAGCTGACCCCGTAAGGAGATTTTTCAATGGCTCCCTGTTTTTTTTCCACCTTCCTTCCCTCAAAGCTATTCCAAAGGCTGGTGGGGGCGGGAGGGGGGAGAGTCCTCATAGTCATCTTTGTGAATAGATTTCACCGCTGGGTAGAACTGAAGAGGGTTTCAAAGATTGTGTTTAACTCCTTTGCTTTCACAGAATTTTTGCCAGTATTTGTGTCACAGTCTGACACTTTGTCAGTTCAAAATGATGCAAATTCCTGTCAATTACTTCAGGGAGGATGGCTATCCCTTTTTTTTTAATGAGCCTTAAATACTACAATTTTTGTACCAAAAATGTCTGCCATATAACTTAAAACCCTTGGTTGCTGTTTTATGTATGTATGTATGTGTTTATTTCATTTAGTTGCATCTGTATTTTTCAATAATAATAGGGTACGGTATTGGGGACTATGCCAAATGGATAGCTGTGTTAGGCTTGGCTTTGATGTATTTACTCACATTGAGTAGTACCTTACTCCTCATGTAGCCCCATTGATAGGACAGTTTGTGGTGTAAGGTGGTATTCAGTGGGAGTGAGGATGTCACAATGTGGGCCTTGAATCATTAGAAAGAATCATAGACTCATAGACTATCAGGGTTGGAAGGGACCGCAGGAGGTCATCTAGTCCAACCCCCTGCTCAAAGCAGGACCAATCCCCAACTAAATCATCCCAGCCAGGGCTTTGTCAAGCCTGACCTTAAAAAGCTCTAAGGAAGGAGATTCCACCACCTCCCTAGGTAACCCATTCCACTGCTTCACCACCCTCCTAGTGAAAAAGTTTTTCCTAATATCCAACCTAAACCTTCCCCACTCCAGTCTGTACTCCATTTTCTTCCAGAGGAAGTGAATAGTGTGAGCGTGATACATCATTGATGTTTCATAGCGTAAAGCTGCTGCAGTGGGAGGTCATTTCTGTTCTCTTTAATGGATACCATTTTTCTTTTTTTGAGGGAGGGGTAAGAAATATTAAAAATTAAGTATTGTTTTTTAACCCTTGGTTCCAAAGTGATATATGCATTCTCATGCCAAATTCAGTCTGATAGGTGTTTTAAATAGCTCTCAGCTTGTTTTATGGAGAGGTAAATTGTTACTATAGACAAGTAGTCAACAGTTAGTACTGTAGCGTACTTGGTGGAGCGTTAGAAATGGATTGACCAATCAGGACCTGCCTCTAGATAGTACGTATGTATAACAAACACCATGTGGAAGATGGCCCTTCCACATGGAACAGTGTTAATTTTGGAACCTTGGACTTCACGCATAAAACTAGAGTGGTGTTCTAGCACTCCTAATTTGCCAAGAAATGCCGGTGTACATCCCCTATCCATCAAGGGCTCGATCCTGCTGTTCTTTCTTCAGGGTCAGACTCTGTTCCCCTGAAGCTGAGAAAAACACCTTACTCTGAACAATCCCATTGATTTCAGCGGGAGTATACTTGAGCAGTAAGATAACACTTGGTGTGAGGCAGGATCTGGCCCTCAGTTTTTACTTGGGCCTTATTAGGCACAGCTCTAATGACTTCATCAGCAGTTTACCTGAGTCAGACCAGAGAGTCTGATTGTCCCTTCCCGTGGGAAAACCTGGGTCTCCAGTGAGTGCCCTGTTGCCATATGGCTCCCTTGGAGAATGTGTGACAGGGCTCCTACAGCAGACACTTTGCGGCCCGGAGTGCACTGTTAAGGGGACTCCCCATTGCAGGGGAAGATAATACAGTTTGGGTCTGTATTATCCTTCCATCCTGATCTTTGGAGGGGGTCAGTTTGTTTCCCCCATAAACCTGGCCCTACCCACTCAGCCCCTTCCACCACGTGGATCCCAGTACCCATAGAACACCCTCCTGAGAAATTTGTGCGGGAGGGAGAGCTCTGGGTGTGGAGAATCCCACAGATGTAGGGGCTGCAATTTGGCCCGGAGTAAGGATGTCCAGGTTTGCCCCAGAACTCATGTAGTTTTGAGGCAAAGCAGATGTGTCTCTGTAACATTGCTGGAAACATGAAAAATTAGATCATAGACTTAGAAGTCTGCATGATATACAAGCTATCGGTGACTACTTTATCTCCATCACATCACATCATGGGAATCTGGCCTGGCCGGTGCAGATCATAAAGTCCAGAATTCTTGGGCTGATTCCTGCTGTTCTTAGGGGATAGTCTTGCTGCAGTCAAAATAAATGGTAAAGCTCACATTGTGTGTTCTGGCCACAATTCCTTACTTAACCCAAACTCCAGCTTACCGCAACAGGAGCTGTAGCCAAATAATGAGTGGACGATCGAGAAAGGAGAGCTCTTTTTTGTAACTTACCTATAGGTTATAACATCTATGCAGCCACTGATGTTGGTGGTTCCTTATTAACTACTGAGGTTGTTAATTCTGTCATCAATCTACACACAATATATTGATTTAACAGTGGTGGTGTTAATACAAATGAATTGTATCACAATGCCTAAGAGCCTCGATCATGGATTAGGACCCCATTGTGTTATGCCTTTATGTCAGTCATACTTGGATAGAATGTGTGCAGCTGTTTCATTTCAAATGAAGAGGGACTGCCACAGTTTTGGGCAAAACTATGGTTAAGTGGCTTGAGTAGACCAGTCCGGAGAGTAGCCAGCACTTACCAGAAACCCTAATTAGTAGAAATCCCATGTACGCTTGACCTTGGCTATTGAGTCAACCCTCAAAGAAGAAAGAACGCTAAAAATTAGTATGCCATCAACACTGCACTTTTATTATTTGACGTTATTAAGCAAACTTGGTGTGTATTTCTTTTTTGAAGCGTTTGATTAAATGTGTGATCTTATCTTGCTGAAATAGCCCGCTGGGCTGCAGACACTGGTGTTCAGAAATGAAATTTGTTTAGAGACTCTGAACAGACATTTATTCAATGAGACCTTTCTTGAATAATAGATGACAGTGAGATAGCTGTGCAACGACAGTTTTTTTTCCTGCATAGAGAGGGTGATGAGAGAGAGAGAGAAGAGAGAGGGAATGAACAGATAACACAAGTGCACAAGAGCAAATAGGCTGTATGCACGGGAAAATCAGTCTACCATACTTTGTAGCAGAAATGGGAAACCTTACAAAGGTGGTTGTTTATCTCTTAGGACCTGATCCTGTAGAGTTATATAGGTGCTTAATTTTATGGACTGTATGTCAGTATATCTTGAAGCGTATGTAATCCTTTGCACACCTATTTGATTGTATATAATAAACATTTTTGCTTAATTGACATTTACAGCCTGGGGCCAGATTCAGCTACCATTGCTCACAATGAGTAATACTTTATGAGTAGACCCATCAGAATCACTTGTGGAGTAGGGTACTAGTACACGTGACAGAATCTGGCCCTTAGTATTTACATGTTATGTTAGATCTGATGCTGCTTAAATATGATCTCTAGATAAATGTTCTCTTCAACTTCTCCAAGTTCTTGTAGATTCCAGTAATATACAATCATAGTGCTTCCTTATGAAATCACAGTTACTAGGGCACTTCCAATCTAATTATGGTAAATATACTCATTCCTGTAAAGTAGTCCATGGTATGTTATCTGATGTATGCAACATATGTTTTTCCCCCCACCAACACACTTCATTGTAATTTTCTATGTAACTCCTAGGTTCACAGGGGTGAGATTTCATTGAGTGTTTGGCGTGCATAGGATTTCCAGCTGCTGACACATGGTTATGTTCCTTACTTTTCCTTATATGTGGGGCTGACAATGAACATAAAATACCTAGCAGTATTTTTACATGTTTGAAATATAAACACACACGCTGCTGAGTTCTGAAGGTGAGAAATGGGACTTTTAGAGCAACTTATGCTTTCCCTGTAAAAAAAAAAAATGACTTTTTTTGTTTTTTGTTTAAAAGGAAGTTTGCTCATGAATGAAGGAAGCCCTGGAGCACCTCTGCTCTAAAACTGCATTCTGTTCCATCCTGGTTTTCCCCTGCACTGAGCAGCAGTTGTGTATACTTTTATTTCAGGGCAGAGTGGTGATTAAGTGGTTTTTCCTCCTAGAGATAAAACCAAAGCTGCTACTTGTATGGGTCAGTCGAGCATGTGAGTTCATTGCCTTAATGATATGGCAAGGTGTGGCCTTTTGAGTCCGCTAGCGTCTGATGCTCCAGCTGCTCATGTTCTGTGCTCCCCGATTAGTTGGTCTGTTTTCTGTAAAGCTATATTAAGTCATGTGGCCCAGATCCATGAAGGTACTCGGGTGTCACTGCAATTTTCTGCTTGGCTGCCACTTCACCCAATAGGCACCTAAAGTCACTTGAAGCCATTCCACTGCATATAAATCATGAAAAAGTGATGGGAGCAGGGGGACTAGCCCCTGGGTCTCCCAAATGGTTGCCTTTACCGCCAGGTAATCCAGCTGTTCTCTCTCATCAGTTATTTAATCGGAAATGGAACAGCTTCAGGAGGAGAGACTGAGGCAGCCCCACATCAGAATATTCCAGAGCCCAGTGGTTAGAGCACTCTCCTGAGAGGTGTGGGAGACCCCTGTTCAAATCCTTTCTCCTCCTTTGGCAAGATGGGGGCATTGAACTTCGATCTGCCACATCCCTGGTGAGTGCTCTAACCACTGGGCTAAAGGTGGGCCGCTCCTCCTCCCGCTGTTGTGTGTGGAGTGAGGTAGGCACCTAACTCATTCTCACAAGGAAAAACGTAGGTGCCCAACGTGCCTGACTCCAGCACAGGCGTTCCTGGCTGTGGATCACAAGCAGAGACAGGCGCTTCTCTACAGCTTGGATTTAGGCACCTGTCTCTGAAGCAGGGCTGGGCCTCTCCCGTTGGCTAGTATATGGGGTTTTTCTTGTTTTTTCTGGGGCATCTAGCTTTCCCCATGCATTGGATCGGGAGCCTAGGTGCCTAACTCAGGCTTTGGGGATCACATTATTCCTGTCACTTTCTAAAAGTTACATGTTGTGTGAGCATCCCAACACCTACGTCTCTTTGTGGATCTGGGCCTTTATTACTTTCAATCACGCAGAAATTCTTCTTTTCTCAGCATAACTAATCCCAATGGATGTGAAATATTTTCCTGGAGATTACAGGAAATACAGGAATTTGTGCGTCTGGGAGCCCAGTGCATTCTGCTGTGACTTTTGATTGGCCTAGCTAGGAGATTACTTCTCACTATCAGGCTACTGGGACAGTGAGTTGCATTGTCTCCTAGTGTATGGGAAAGAAAGTCATCAATAAGTATGTGGCATATAGGAAGCTTTCCCCAAGCATGGTTTTGAGGCACTTGTCCACAAATCTACAACTAGATATCATAGGAGCAGTTTTTTCCACTATAGGAAGAGTGTGGGAGTTAGAAATGGGGAACACCAGAAAGAGCTCTCGACTTGTATAACCTCAAATGGCTAATTTTACAGAGGTTAATTTATAGAATAACAAGGGCTGTCAAAAATCATCATCCCTGAATTCCTGGAGGGTGTCATTTGGGCGTAGTCCGGTGTGGATGGCCGGGTGGAGCTGTGCCGTGTTGAGCGAGCTCAGGAAAGGATTCCCTGTGGTTGCTCTGCAGGAACGTGATCACTAATACAGCTCTTTCCAGGGCTAGGGTGACTAGACAGCAAATCTGAAAAATCGGGACGGGGGTGGGGGTAATAGGAGCCTATATAAGAAAAAGACCCCAAAATTGGGACTGTCCCTATAAAATCGGGACATCTGGTCACCCTATCCAGGGCACAGCTTATTCTCCCTGGCATAGGTGCTGATTCCATGGGTGCTCCGGGGCTGGAGCACCCACAGGGAAAAAAGAGTGGGTGCTCAGCACCTACCAGCGGGCCCCGCCAATCAGCTCCTCACCCTTCCCCCAGCGCCTCCTGCCCACTGCTGAACAGCTGTTCAGCGGCGGACAGGAGGCGCTGGGGGGGAGGGGAGGAGCAGGGGAGGGAAGAGGCAGAGCGAGGGTGGGGCGCGCTCAGTGGAGGGGGTGGAATGGAGCGGGGCAGGGATGGGGCCTTGGGGGAAGGGGTGGAATGGGGGTGGGGCAGGGGTGGAGCACCCCCAGGGAAATCAGATAGTCGGCGCCTGTTCTCCCTGGTCATATGCCCACTCTCATTCACTCCACTGGGCACTGGAAGGGGCCCT
This sequence comes from Terrapene triunguis, assembly GCF_002925995.2. Lineage (NCBI taxonomy): Eukaryota > Metazoa > Chordata > Testudines > Emydidae > Terrapene > Terrapene triunguis. Next base: position 12,483,123 of record NW_020664487.1, on the reverse strand, counting down.
ATGCACCCATGAGTGAGGATGGAAGGAGCAGTTCCTGTGCTCACTGGAGTGCAGGGGCTGCAGATGGACCGGTCTATTACATGCACTATGTAAGGGGCAAGGGAAAGGAATCTTCTGTCCTCTCCACTCACCTGCCTGAGGGGTAGGCCCTAAGGTGAGACCCTGCATATGGATGTATTTTTACCTTAGAGCCATTTCCTCACCTTCAGAGAAGTTTATGGTCCGATTCCATTCTGTACTATTGAAATTGGAAGTCAGTAGATAAAATGAAGTTGAAAACTTGGCCAGATTAAACCCTATTTGCCATTTAATTTTCTCTAGAAATACATGGCCTAATTAGGTTCTCAGATAGTGGCCCTATAGGAAAATTGCAAAGCTGAGCCTCTGTAAAAGTCCTGGTAATGTGTTTCTGAAATTTTAATGATCATTTGAAATAAAATGCACATCTTCATTTTTCCTCTTTAGGTGAGACACTTCAGAACATCAACATTAAAAAGAAGTATTAATACTTAACATTGTAGCTACTAAAAGGATTGTAAAGTTAAAAGGTCCACTGCAGACAAATTTCAAGAGTGGCTTTAAAAAAAAAAAAGAGTAAATTTTACCTGGCATCCGTTGAAGTTTAACGGAAGTTAAGTTTTAATTAAAAAGGAAGAGTGCAGCAGGGTGGTGATTGGGTTACGTGCCTGTAGTGTAAGTCTATGTGCACACGCAAGTCCTGGCTCGCAGCCGGAGACTGCAGATTGCATTGCAGCTGCCCTTTCCCCTTTTCCAGTGCTGTCCGAGAATTGGTTAATCTGGCTGCTTGTTGCTCTGTCTCACTCCTGCTACTGAGAGGCAGATACCTAGGCTGCACTCCTTATCTTTCTTGTGCTGGGAGGGATGGCTCCTGTTGGGCAGGGTGAGGTGAGCAGACAAAGGAGCCTGGATTTAAGAAGGGGACTGGTTGTGGTGGAATTGGGATGCCCACTGGGTAGTGAAGACTGGGGCTTCAGTTTGGTTCCGCACTTTGCAGTGCCACTAAATTCATGCAATTAAAATAATAATAATAATTCATAATAAGGATGTCAAAATCTGTCCCTACTGTGAGCTGCCCCTTTTTCCAGATGTGGACCCATTGACTTCACTGAAGGCTACTGATGGAGTTAAGTATTGTTCAGCGCAAATAAGGGACTTGGATTCTGTCCCCTCGTGAGCGCTCACAGCACAGAATAGTAAATAGCACAGGGCCAGGTTCTGCCACCCTTTCTGAGACTGAATAGCACTTGACGAGAAGTCTTGTTGATTCTAGTGAGGCTGCTCACAGACTAAGTTGCTACTCAGCGTAATGGCAACAGTCAGGTCCACATTTATTGACAGTCGTTCACTTTGGAAGGCCTTGCAGAGTCCCTTCTGTGTCCCCGTGTTTCTGTTACAAGGTGCTAGGAGAGTATTGCACGCAGGCTTCTGGAGCCTTGTGTGTGCAGGAGGTCAGCGTGCTAGTGTGTGCTACCGATACCTGAATGTCATGCCAGTACGGCCTCTGCTTTCACGGGCGTTTGCAAAGAAACGAACAACACTCCCCCCCCGTCTCCCCCAAAAAAGCTGAATAATTGGTGAAAGTCTGTTTGAAAAAAGACCATGGGCTGGATCTTCAGGCGACAAGCCACCCGCTTTGTTTTAAGGCCGTAAGACTGAAGCTGAGGATTCTGACTGTGGCAGTGCCTTTTTAAAGGGTTTGTTTCATCAGCCTGCTTCAGTGCAAGGTAAAAGAGTCATGGTCCCCGTACTCCAGTAAAAGCTAGTGCAGAATAAAGCAGCACGCTTGATAGGCTGCGAGCGTGTTCAACCGGTGCTTTGTGATCTGCTTATGGGGTTCTGAGTGCAGAGTAAAGGGTTGGTATTGATGTATAAAGCCCTAAGGTCCAGGTCCCCCAAGGTAATTAGGCTCCTTACTTCCTTTGAGTCCATTTGAGGATCTGGGGCTAAATGACCAATGGCCTGCCTACGTGAGAGATACTGCCTCTCTCCCTATGCTATAGTGCTGCAGTTTAGTTTGAGTGCCTGTGCAGACCTTGACATGCATTCTCCTCCCCCCACCCCCCATCTCAGAAGGAATTGTTCAGAAGGAATTGCTGTCAGGAAGTTCTTTGGGAGGGCCCTTTCCTTGTGGAAAGCACTCTATTCCCCCCTCCCCCAGCCATCTTGTGCACAATATCTCGAAGCTGTTGACTTTCAGTGAGCACTCCTGCAAAGCTCTCCTTCTGTAAGGGTATGTCTACACTACAGGATTAATCCGAATTTAGATAATTCGAATTTGGGAAACAGGTTGTATAAATTCGATTGTGCGCGGCCACACTAAGCACCTTAATTCGGTTTTTAACCACATTAATTCGGTGGTGTGCGGCCACACTACCCCATTAACTTAAACACAGTAATTCGGTGGTGTGCGGCCACACTAACCCTAATTCGAATTAACAAAATCGATTTAGGCGTTACTCTGCTCGTCGAGGTGGAGTACAGAAATCGATTTTAAGTGCCCTTTAATTCGAATTAACTGGCTCTGTAGTGTGGACGGGTGAAGGGTTAATTCGGATTAACGCAGCTAAATCCGAATTAAAGTCCTAGTGTAGACCAGGCCTAAGAGCTGTGGAGGAAGTCAGTGCTACACAAAGGGTGACAGGCAGGCAAAGTGAGGAATTTATTATTATTTATTTCTAGTACTGCAGTAGCCCCTAGAGGCCAGGGCCCCATTGCAGTAGCCCTGCACAAAACATAAAAGAGAGGGATGGTACTTGCCCTGCAGTGAGAACAAACTAAGTAAGTTATTAAGCTTGTGCAGCTTGGCTATTTGCTTACCCTGTTTTGTGAAGTTGCTGCTTGATTTATGTGCATATTGGTTACATTGAATTATTGTTTCTTAAGTTAGTATAGCTGCCTAGGGTGCAAATTAGGCACCTGTTGTCATTTATTAAATACATCCTCTATAGACTTTGGGCTCCTATCTATGGTTGACAGGAGAGGCTGTCTAGTCTCTGTTTAATCAACTATTTCTAAGACATCTATCACTGTGGTATTTATGGCCCACTCTTGCATGTTTCTAACTTTTTTTTTTTTTTTGGTCTCTTGGTAGAATGGGAGCAGTTAAAGATGTACATGTTTGCAGGGTAGGCATTGACGGTTGAGCTGCTTCCACGTTAAACTCTGTACCCTCCTCACTGGTGTCTTGTTAGTGATTGGGGAGGGAAGTTGAAGATCCCATTGGTCTCAAAAACTGTGTCCTGGCCAGTGTTCCCCTTTCAGTAAAACAGGTTTGAACTTCCCAAGGGCCTTTGCCTGTCTCCAGGTATCCAATGACTGCTCTGTTTTCTTTCAATCCCTGCACCACCATTCTCTAACTCATTACACAAAGTGCTTTTCGAGATCCAAAGTACGAAAAGGTGATATAGAAAGACTTATACCACTGTAATGTGGTGAAAATATTTAAATTAAGGAAGGAGGACATCTTTCATCAAGAGGGGCACATAGAATAACAATCAGTAGAAGTGCCCCTTTGTGTAAGATAGACCAGTGCTTTCTGTAGCCAGCCTTCAACAGCTGGAGAGGCACTTCATCATTTGATGGAGATGCTGGGAGCCACAAATTAATCACATCATGATGTCTTGAGGTTTCTTTGCAATATTCGTGTTGTGCTGTTCTGCAATATGGGGTGATGTTGCATGGTAGAAACAAGAAATCAGCATGGACTGATGCAAAAAGATAAATGAACATCCTTGCACCTCTTTCCATTTTATGACTACTGCAAAGGTGGGAAGGGGGGAATCCTTGTTTTCCTTTTTATCTATTGCCCTGAATATAGGTCCCTGTTTCATTTATATTTTGGAAGAAGTCATCACTGGGAAATGGATCTCATTATCTTTCCTATTGCTAGGTCTATTTGCTTGGTACTTCTTGCTCTTGTATTATGGAGAGACAGTTTCCTTTCTCTAATTAAGGTGAAACCTGCTTTCCCTTATAATCCTGATTTTGACTATTTCTCTAAAATCCTCAAAAAAGTCCTTTCTGATTCATGTTTTGTATGTTTGGTATCTAGCCAGCTGAGAATATTTTTTGCCAAAATTTTGCAGTGATTCAGATGAGTCATTTTTGAGATGGAGTTTGGACTTAGCAAAATAGGTCTTAATCAAGTTTAGAAAATTCTGATCCCCCGACGCACAACATCTTACCTCAAAACTGGCTTTGCCTAGAAACTTCAAATGAAGTTGATCTAGTGCATTTAATTTTGAATTGACTATGGGCATACTTGAGAAATAATTCAGTGGTGATTCAGGAATGTTAGAATAGTGTGTGGAATTCTGGGCTTCTATGCTTTCATTTTTCAGAATGTGTACTCTAGCCATTTTCCTAACAAAAAGACAGCGTTCAAATGTATACCATATTTGCTGCAGATTGAAGTCGGCAAAGTTCAAAACTGGAAATAAGGCACAATTTTTTAAAGAGGGTAATTAACTATTGGAACTGATTACCAAGGGAAGTGGTAAATGTTCAATCTGCTGGAATCTTTAAACCAAGAATTCTAAAACGAATGTGCTAGTTAAGAAGTTGAGTTTCATGCAAGAAACACTGGGTGAAATTCTGTGTCCTGTGCTGGAGTTGAACTCAGATGATCACAATGGTTCCTTCTGGCCTTAGAAATCTATGAATATGTAAAGAAAACCCAAACAGAACCCCAGAGTCAACTCATCCCAGCCCCCGTCACGATTTGTGCTCTTGCTAGTGAATAGTGCAAAAATGTTCTGTGGATATTCAGTTGAACTTCTTCATGAATTTACTTCAGCCGTGTTTACACTCCTGTTTTGTTTGCTTTTTGTGAATATTTGAATTATCACATTTTGCTGGTGTGTATTGTTTATGGAAAGCAAATTTCAAAGTTGCACTGTGAGTAGTTGTGTGGGAATTGTTTGCCTATTTGTCTGCCCAGGGACCAGAAACAGTATCCTGTGACTTCCCAATCAAATAGCGAGCATACTCTCAGAGAAAAGTTTGCAGTCAAGTCATAGAATTTAAAACATTTGCAGAAGAATCTGTTGAGTGGTTGTGAACTGGAGATGTTGATCTGCTCACTGATCCTCCATGAATGGAAGAAGAGGCGAAAGTACTCTGATTATTAGTTACGAATTATTAATTATTCTCTACAAGCAGCAAGAGCACCTAACTCAGGAACCTACTTCTGGCATCCTGTGCCCCCACTGCACCCTACCTAAAGGGACTGTGTAATAAGGAGAATATATATCTGATCCTGCAGAGGTTCCCCTTAATCCTTCCTGGGGAAATGAAGTCCCACTGAGTTGAATGTATTGTGAAGTCATTTCTGAGATCTAAGGAGTTAATTAAGATACCAAGTGGCAACAGTTATACAAGTGTCTTTGGACACAGTTAATGATTCAATATATACTCCTGGGGGAACTCTGTGCCACTTCACAATGCAGAATTTTGCAGAAATTAATGTTTTTTGTGCAGAATTTTCTTTCTCCCCACAGAAATGGGCTGCAGTGCTGCTGGCTGCCAGTAGGGGCCGCTGGACCAGGTAGAGCCCAGCTCGCACATAGAAGACAGTGCCGGGGGAGGGAATGAGGGGTGGAGCGCAGGAAAATCCACACAAGTCTGGGACTGAGCATCAGACTGTTTTTTTCCCCCTCTCGATTCCTGGACTCTGAGGGGTGGGGGTGGGGCATCTGGGCTGGAGGGGCACCCAGCTGAACTCTGGGGGGAAGGGGGTGCAGGTATCTGGGCTGGGGGAGGCGTGGCTAGGCTCTTGGGGGTAGGGAATTTGGGTGTATTGGCTGGGGGGGGGCTGCAGCTGGGCTCTGGAGGGGAGGGGTTGTGGGTGTCTGGCCCCCCAGCTAGGCTCGGGGGGGAGGGGAAGAGAAACAGGAACTGGGCTGTCAAAGGAGTTGCTTTAACTCTCTACTCCTGGGGGGATTTTTGTGGATCTGAATTGTTACAGACATACTTGCTGACAGGTATTTTGCAATAAATTACCAAAATAATTGAAACTGGCATGATTATGTAGTGTTATGTTTGACAACATTTTCAGAATTTTGCAGAATTTTAAAATATCGTGTGCAGAATTTTTATTTTTTGGTGCAGAATATTTTATTTTTTGGCGCAGAATTCCTCAAAAAGTAAATGTACACAAACCGCCTACACCAGATTACGAAACTAATCTACATACTTTGTCTGCATGCTAACCAGGGTGGATAAAAGTCGATAAGATAAAAAATAAAAATAAAATGTATTGGATTTTTATCAGATTTGTTATTTAAATTTTAAATTAAATACAAGTTTATTAACTAAAAGTATTAAAATTAAATTTGAAATTGACAATCTATATTAATGCCTAAACTTACTATAATATATTAAAATTAATTAAAACAAAAGATAATATTAAGCAGTGCATGTTTGCTGTCGAATTTTAAAGAAAATCAATTCACTGAATTGGTGGAAGTCACTGGCTAAGCAGCTGGAACCAGAGTTTGTTGATGTGTTAGAACAGCTTCTGACAGCAGTAGCCTCTTCTGCAGATACAGAGAGAATATTTTCTTTGTTTCAAATGGATTCAATTTGTTCAGTTCAATAGGTAGTTTATTAAAAGTTAATAAACCAAGTGGGAGTTGAAAAAGCAGGAAAGCTTGTTTTTTTTCTTCCACACTGTGAATAAAAAACTAGGTGTGAAATCTACTAGTTCTAAAATCTTGAAGACATGGTGACCAGAAACAACCAGTTCAATTTACTAAACACAGCACACAAACTGTTTAATAAATCAGTTAGTTTTAAATGCAAAACACGGATTGATAAACTTGTGTCCAGCACTTCTAAGGTAGTTTTATTTAATTAAAAATGCTGTTTGCGTGCATTTTTAATTGAATTTGAATTTCCATCCAAATGGAGTTTGACACACATCACAAATAAAAAATTAATCATCTTGTAAATAACAAGCACATCCGTTGCCATTTTCTAACATAATAAAAATGTAAAAAATAAGAATTTGAATAAATGTTAAGCTATATAATTGCTTACATAAATATGTATATCTATAGTGTATCCTCCTGGTTAGCACAAAGAAACACCAAATTTAGTGTAAGGGTTGTATTTAGTTGCAAATCAACATGTTTTAAGGGCTGCTAACTAATGAGAATCAACCTTTCTTTAGAAAAATAGATAAAAAGTACAAATGCAAAACACAATTAAAATTGATTATTTAAATCAAGGTTTTCTGCTTGCTGATTTAAATTGCTTTGATTTAAATCAACCCACCTTGACAATAACCTTTTGTTATTTCATGAATTGCACTCGCTTTTGGGGAGGTTTGTGCATGAAACCAATTATTTAATCACATTTCAATTCACCACCTAAAAGGTGGATACATAAAGTGGCTTCCTGAATCGTATGATGTGCACAGTGGGCCAAGGGCTGCTGATTTGTGAAAGACCTTAGAAGAGTTCTTGGATCCAAAAATAACATCTCTTACATACTGGACAAGAAAGGAAGATGGAAGGGAAGTTGAGAGGTTACTGTTAATGCAGAGGCAGAGTTACGTTATTTGGGTGCCTTATCCTTATATTTCCATAGTTACAAATGCTTGGGGGTTTGTTTGGTTTTTTGCATTCATCCATGGCTCTGAATTTCCTGGGCTTCCAATGCTTTTCCATGGTTGCAGTGGTCTTGTAAGCTTGCCTGTTTGTTTTTTGCTTAACCCTTAAATTACTGAACAAAGTTCTTTGAGAGTATCAAGGAACTTGGAAAGCTTTCCAGGAACCAGTGGTCTGTGTACTTTGCCTGGTATGCAGGCTAAGGAATTGGAGTACCAATTGGTAAGAGAACCTAGCTTGGGCATCCATCTGCATCCACTACATCCTACCAAAATGGACTATGTCATAAGCACCAACTGCAATGCCAGTTAGACTGATGGAGCCCAGAAGTGCCATTGCTAGGGCCCTAAAGAGCCACATACTGGACAGACAAAGAGCCATGGGATGAGGTTCATTTGTGCAGACGGATAATCTGTAGAACATGAAAGTGGTTAGCACACATTGACTTTAAAAGGCTTTTGTGGCGATGCTGGAATTTGATGCACAGGACATGTATACTTCTGCCTTGTCTATTTATGCCACAGGTATCTCCTTAAGTAGGTATTTCTATTGTACTACTGCATTTTCTGTGATAGAAATGAAATTTTTTTAATAGCAGAAAAAATAGAAAACCAATCTCTAGGGCCTAGAAATTCATTTCCAATTTTAAATTTAATTTGTGTGGCAAACTTGTACCTAATGCTACAGTGTCAATCCAGCCAATGGCTGAAAGTTTATTCAAATACATTGAAATAACATATGGTCCTTAAGGGCCCTGGACCCTTGAAAAAAACTCTCCATTACTCCCAAGGGCCGGTGGCTGATGTTGAATTAGCATAAGGCACGTACCTTGAATGCTGCAGAAATAAATAAAAGCACAATGGAATCTGAATGACTGGCAATTTTCCCTCTGTAGTTTTTAGCCACTTGTAAACAATTCATCTGTGCTCTACATATTGTGACTATATAGCTTGTGACACCCCGTGATGTGTGTTTGCTACTCTCCTTTTCTTTTTTCATAGTAATCTTTCCACGTAGAGACGCTGTACCTCCAGTCATAAAGATTGAAATGTAATTAAAAGCAATTCTAAAGAGATGTGAAAAAGGCAAAAGATTAGTTAATACATCATGGGGGATAGATCTGCGTTCAGATAGGCATTGACTTCAGTGGGAGTTACCATTATTATCTGTATGACAGTAGTGCCAGCTGAGGTCAGGTCCATTGTGCTAGGACTGTGCAAACACATAGTGGGTATGTGTGTGCTGCAATTGGGAGCCCTTATTAACATCTTTTTCTTTATAAAGGTTGTAAACTTAGGGCAAAACTAAGTCTTGGGGATGGGCACATGAGGAGAGAAGAACAAGGCAGCTGAACAGCAGTGGTTCCTTGAGTCAGTCAGCCTGCAGTAAAGATTCATAGATTCTCATGCTAGAAGGGACCATTGTGATCATCAAGTCTGACCTCCTGCATAACACAGGCCAGAGAACTTGCCCAAAATAACTCCTAGAGCAGGTCTCTCAGGAAAACATCCCACCTTGATTTAGAAATTGTCAGTGATGGAGTATCCATCATGACTGTTGATAAATTTCCAGTGGTTATTTACTCTCACTGTTAAAAATGTACACCTTATTTCCAGTCTGAATTTGTCTAGCTTCAATGTCCAGCCATTGGATCATGTTGGACCTTTCTCTGCTAGATTGCAGAGCCCATTATTAAATGTTTGTTCCCGTATAGGTGCTAATAGACTGTGATTAAGTCACCTTTTAACCTCCTCATTGTTGAGCTAAATAGATTGAGCTCTTTGAATCTATCACTATAAGGCATGTCTTCTAATCCTTTAATCATTATTGTGGCTCTTTTCTGAACCGTCTCCAATCTGTCAACATCCCCTTCTTGATGAAGATGAAGACTGTGGGCCTGCAACGTGCACTCAGGGTCTACATGGCGCTTCAGTGCTGCTTCCAAAAGGAGCAGAATGTGTTCCCCTCCATAATGTCTGCTCTGGATGACAGAATAGGTACATGAGGGCTGGGCCTATCTCCATGCTCCTGGGATCAATGGAAAGATCCCACTGGCCTGGTTTTCTGAGGGCTGCCAGGTCCACCCTCATTCCAGTGGGAACTGCAGCTGATTATCCCCTTTGAAAATCAGCCCCCTGCCATGTTAGTTGGGCTCTGTGCCTAGAGCTCCAGAGACTGCTAGATCACTATATCTTGCCCTGCTTCTGCAAGGTTATATTTCTTCTTCCCAATTCTGGCATAGTCATATAAGACATTTTTTCTTTACTTTGTGTTGAGTCATTATGAAACTCACGTAGAACTACAGAAATCTGAGAATTAACATGAGGGAAAATTATAATTCTAGTGCCTTAGAGTCCTTTGTATACACAGCTCACACCCCAAGCCTATCAGTATTGCAAACGTGATGTGCTAAACATACTGTCCCAGTTTCTAGCTACTTAATGCTGGTTTTCTGTCTGGGCTGTTGGTTTTATTTTTTAAGCAGGTGACTACATTCTTAAACTGCCATTTCTCTTGAATTAGACATAGGAGTATGCTTATGTGGAAGAATTTATTTGGACTAACATAGAGATACATGCTGCAGCAGAATAAGCGAACAAAGGAACACGCTCTGCTCCTTTTATTTGACTTGTGAGATCCTTATACTTCAAAGGTGCTTACTTAATGTGATGCCAGTATTTATGGACTCTCTGGTAGCTGTTGCATTCAATTAAGAGCTAGTGACCTCAGTATTCTAAATTATAGTATGTAAAGCAGATACATTTGTAAGCCACCTTCCGCTATTGAAAAACTGCGTTTTTTAGGCTTTGCCAAGAAAAGAAAATCACATGTATACTGACAATATGTTTTGTGTAATACTATTGTTTGTGTCTGCTTTAATGTGACTTACACAAGCTTATTTTGTGTAAATGTAACATTATGTACATCTTTTTGTGTGGCTAAAAGGAAACTAAACAGTTAAATACTGCATATCGGATAGTTATGAAGGAATGTTTAAAAGTCCTTGTGTTCCAGATCATTTTTAATGTCATTGAGTTTTCACTTAATTGTAGATTAAAAATTCACTTTTTCATTTTACATGTAGTTGTAAATGTCCTATTAAAACAACGAATCAAATGCAGCCAGTGTAGTCTTGAAGGAAAAAAAAAACATGTTTAATTTTTTAGCTTTGTTGTTGAAAATAAATAGTTATAGTGCAGATGTTTTACTATATTCTGTTGTTACTAAGAAGGCCTTTGGCTTCCTCATTTTGCCAACCATGTTTCAAAATAAAATCCCTGAAATGGACAAATAATATATATCTTGCCCTGTACCTGCCTCCCCGCCCATAATATTATGATTCAACGTATATGTTTCATTGCAATTGTTTTAATTCAGTGACACTATGTTGTTCTTATCAACATGGGTTAAATGTGACATACCCACATTTAGGTGTTTTGTTTTGGTTTAAAATTTTGTGTCTATTACTTAGCAAAGTTGGCATTAGCCCCAGTCCCTTGTGGCCAAACAAAATGCTATGCACAGATCTGCCTGCTTGGATTAAACCAAAACCCATAGAAAAAAGTGTATACAATTTGAAACATGCATCAGAGAGGCCCTGATTTGGGAATGCACTTATGCATGAGTTTTTCTATCCATTACTTTCCAGGACAGCACCTACACATATGGTCAAGTCCCATGGGATTTAAACACATGCTTAAATTTAAGCATCAACCTTTATTACCGGTACATCTATCTGCTTTAGAATATGTTTTTTATTTTTTCAAATTTAGCAAATTCTGAAAAAAAAAATCAATAAAATATAAACAAATCCTAATTGTAATAAAGAAAATACTTCCGGTTGGATCCTGAAGGTAAATCAGGATCCAAGTTAATAGAGCTTTAATATTTGTATCTAAAAAATAAATTGGTTGAATTTGGGGCAGTATATTAACACTGTTTTTAAGTTAAGGATACAGTTGAATAGTGTCAGCTAAAATTTGATCTGTTTTAAAACTGTAATGTAGGGAGCATTTTCCTCCCGGATTCTCCACCTCAATCTTCATTTTTGCATATTTTCTCCTCTCGTTGTGAGAAACTTAAATATTAATTATTTTAATGTGGGCTTGTGTTCCCTCTGGTTTTGCAGCAGCTGTTAACACAAACTGTTCCTAGAACTGTGCTGACTTCTGTGAGGTTGATTTTTCAAGGGTTTTTTTATGTTAATTTCAAGCTCCATTAGAAAAATTGGGGCATGGGGAATGCTTGACATACGTATGTAAAAGGACAGCAGTTGCGAAGAACAAACTTATTTTCAAACTTCTGAGCAATGAGAAGTTAAAAGGAACACATAATAATTTGATTTTTTTTAAACCAAAACGTTTCATACGTGTCGATTGCTTTCAGTTCATCAATGCCGCTCTGCTGCTGCTCCTTAACATTTAAGTAATGTGTGAAAACTGGAGAGTCAAATGACAACCGTAATTTTTAGCTGTCTGTGTAAAAGACAGTCAAGGCTGCAAGTATATGTAGAACAGGGGTTCTCAAACTGGGGATTGGGACCCCTCAGGGGGTCACGAGATTATTACATGGGGGGGTCGCGAGCTGTCACTCCACCTCAAACCCAGCTTTGCCTCCAGCATTTGTAATGGTGTTATAAATTAAAAACACGTTTTTATATATTTTAGGGGGGGTCGCACTCAGAGGCTTGCTATGTGAAAGGGGTCACCAGTACAAAAGTTTGAGAACCACTGATGTAGAACCTCTGGAGAAAATTCCAAAGGTAGCAGAAAGCTACTATATATTACTCGGAAGCTGTAGCAGTTAACCAAGCTGGCAAGTTTTTGCTGTGTGTGGATTTTGCCCAACTAAATGATAAATTCAGTAAAGTATGTGCCAGTAGTTCACGTGGGTAGTATTTTCCCTGTCTCTTTCCCACCAGCCTGCCCTTAATCACTGAAGAGACCTTTTTCCTTGGAGATAGGTGAAAGATCAGGAATCTTGCTGGACCGTAGATCTTTATTAGGAATTCAAGCACTATGTATTTAGTTCCTTTCACCTCTTTCACAGGAGGCAGACAGACTCTTCCTCTGTGGTATGAAAAGGTATGAGGGGTGGCTGGGACCTAGCCTCTTACCGTCAAGCTTTCAGATTCCAAACCTTTCCTGACTATTTGACATTTTTCACAGAGCCAGAGTGGCAAGACCCCTCATTCCATTTCAGCCCAATCTCAGCTGCTAGAGGTCTTTATGGCATTGCATCCTTGGCTAACCATTTGTGTGTCTCTAAGCTACTAAGACATTTCTTGAGGCAATGACTATCCAGGGAACATATCCCTTAGCAATGGAAAGGGGGACCTGCCTTAGGATAGAGAGTTGTGGAGCATGGGAAATAGAAAGCCCATTTAGACGGCAACTTCTTTAAGTTGTTTAACAACTCTCTTTCATGAAGGGTCTTTCTTAAAATGTAGGACCCTCTTCAGCAGGCTGAATTAATTAGCTTTTCCTTCTGCAGCTTGTTTCCAATGGAAGGCAGTGGATGAATACTTCTGGATTGTTTCTTGTGTGGCCATTTTAGATGTTCAGTTGAGAGAAGGTATGTATGTCAAACAATATCCATAAGGGTAAAATTTGTCAAGCAACTTTCCAGGTTTAATATTTTTTCTGCATTACTCATTGCTAAGGGGAAACCGATCTATTCATAAGATGTTTTTTTCTGGTAGGTTTTCTCTAATAGTAGCTTTTTTTTTTCCATGTGAAATGTTTGGTACATACAATCTGTAGGTATTTATGCTGTGAGCATAACTTCAAAGAATGTTTGTCATTTTAGCTCCACTCCCGATGTTGCTGCAGCTTACATTTTTTGTAAATAATAAAATAAGTGTGTATTGACATTTAGTGAATGACATTTAGTTATCGTCTTCATGTAATCACTCTTTGTGTTTAAAAGAAAATCGAAGATTAATAAGCAGTAATTGTTGCATTCAATCAACATTAGTGGTGTTTGAAAGCCAGAATTACAAATACTGTAGGATTTGTTCTTTTCATTAGTCCGTAGGTATTGTGTGATCTGTTGGTTGACTGGAGAGAAACTAAAGTAGGGTCCTGATTCAGCAAAGCATTTAAGCATGTGTGATAATGTGATTTAAACTTGCCCTTAAAACGAAGTATGAGTGTGAGCTTAAATGTTTGGCTGACTTGGGCCCAAGAGTCTGATGCTGCAAGACATGGACTTTTATTTCACGTTGAGGTGGCTCAGCACCACACAGGAGGTGCTCAGTGCGCTGCAATAATGGATCCAAATACAGCAGGAGGAACTGGTGAATATTACATGTTGAGCAAAGTAGAAGTTAAACAGAGTCACCAATTAACCATCTCTCTTTGCTTGCAGGTAGTAAAGAAAGTCAGACAGCTTTGCCTTGGTTTAAGGTTGCTTTAGAATGCATCCCTTCTTAACAAACTCAAACATTTACTGAAGGTATTTCTCCTGTTTTAGGTGAGATGAACTTTTAAAACTATTACAGTAAATAAGAGACTAGTAAATTCTGTTTCAGGATGGGACAAATGGAAAGTACTCCACTTAGGAAGGAACAATCAGTTGCACACATACAAAGTGGGAGATGACTGCCTAGGAAGGAGTACTGCGGAAAGGGATCTGGGGGTCATAGTGGATCACAAGGTAAATATGAGTCAACAGTGTAACACTGCAAAAAAAGCAAACATAATTCTGGGATGTATTAGCAGGAGTATTGTAAGCAAGACACGAGAAGTAATTCTTCTGCTCTACTCCATGCTGATTAGTCCTCCACTGGAGTATTGCGTCCAGTTCTGGGCACCACCTTTCAGGAAAGATGTGGACAAACTGGAGAAAGTCCAGAGAAGAGCAATGATTAAAGGTCTAGAAAACATGACCTATGAGAGAAGATTGAAACAATTGGGTTTGTTTAGTCTGGAAAAGAAAGATTGAGAGGGGACATAACAGTTTTCAAGTACATAAAAGGTTGTTACAAGGAGAAGGGAGAAAAATTGTTCTCGTTAACCTCTGGTGATAGAACAAGAAGCAATGGGCTTAAATTGCAGCAAGGATAGTTTAGGGTGGCCAGTAGCAAAAACTTCCTGACTGTCAGGGTGGTTAAGCACTGGAATAAATTGCCTAGGGAGGTTGTGGAATCTCCATCATTGGAGATTTTTAAGAGCAGGTTAGCCAAACCCCTGTCAGGGATGGTTTAGATAGTACGTAGTCCTGCCGTGAGTGAAGGGAACTGGACTAGATGACTTCTTAAGGTCAATTCCAGTTCTATGATTCTATGGAATATAAAGTGAGATATTTGGAATCTCTTGCACTGCACTGATCTTTGATAGTTTCATTGTGGCAATTTTTATGGAGTCATTATTGATGCTATGTGGAGGTGCACTGGGGTGAAACAATTGTTTCTGGAAGAGCGGTGATGCTAGGTCTGCTATTTCTAAGGGGTCTATTGCCTACCTGGATTTTCATATCCTAAACCCCATTGGATGAGACATATGAGGTAATATATGAGTGTTATTCAGCATCATATAAACATTGATCAAATCCAAGAAGGTTTTAATCTCTGGTTTATACCTGCGCTTGATTTATTTTTTCTTGGTTATAGCAGAAATTTCAGTAAAATAATATTTAATCAAATTTTATTATTTCTCCTATTTTTGTTGGAAAATGTTAGCTATTGCAGCAAATTACGGTTGTAAACTAATTTGATGTTAGTTTTGTACAAACTAAGGTCAAATTGATATACTTGAACATAGCTTCCACTAACTTAAACAGCCATTGCCTATTTTTACCTCCTGAAGACCTGGGCTTTGCTGATAGATTTTGTATCTTTCACAAAGAGAGTGTAAGTTATGTGAACTCTTTACAATCCAAAGTAATAAAAAAGATAAAAATTGTCACCATTTCTTCCTTATCTCATCACAAGACTGTTTCCCGAGTAAAGTATGCACACAGGCTTTAGTCCAGTGAAATATGCAGATATAATTTAATTTGCATACATTAAAAAACTTAGCTTAATTAATGATTTAAGACTTTTTTTTTTTTAGCTGAAAGCCTCTTTCACATTTTTCCTGATTGAATTGCCTATTCTATTTAAATCAGGCTTTGATAGTGTTTCTTGTGCATTACAAAATTATACTGGTAACTTTTTGTTACACCTTTTATCAACATAACTAATTCATAACTGGTTTCAGTTTATTATTAGCTGTAGATGTATTGTAGAGTACCACTTTCCCCAAAGTAGAAATTGTAAAGTGCTTGTATGATGACCGTTCCTTTAAAAGCGTGTCCAGGGATATCCCTATAGAGTATAGAGATACATATGGTAGATGAAGATAGGAAATACACCACATGTGAAAAGAACATTTTAATATTAACATGGAGAAAAATGCAGTATGCCTGGTTTGTGATTTCCTTAGAAATACAAATATAAACCACCACGCCCAAGGCAAGGTTCTGTTTGTTGCATGTTGTAGTAAAGCAGCACACAGGAAACATTTTAAGCTACCTCAGTGCTAAATAATTTAAGAACCTTATTTTATTACTGTCCTAACATGAATTTTAAATTTTGCTATTTTCAGTGTGGGTTTCTTATTTTTCTTGAGGGGAGTTAAGAAAATTGGACATTATTTGATATGTGACTACTTCCCGTGTCCCATATTCCATCAATAAATATCCTTCTGGAGTACAGTAAGTGTTATGGCATAGCCCATAGCGTTCCATATTCACTGCAGTCAGAATTTCCAATTTCCAGTCATCAGCAATTTCTTCAGAGAAACAAACCTGCCAACCTCCTTGAAAAGCACAATAGTCCATCTGGTCCTCAAAAAGCCAACAGTGGATGAAAATATTCTGTTAAATATCATCCCATCTCCAACCATCCCTCCACTGCCTCCCAGCCTATTTGCATTGTGAGTTCAAGGCCTTAGATCCAGATCCTCAAAGGTATTTAGGCCTTAGTCCTTAGCTTCAAGGCTGTCAGTAGGGTCAAGACACAGCTACCTCAGCAACTGCACTTTCTCCTTGACCTGCCAAGACAACTTTGTTCCTCCAGGGTAGCGCATTTCACAATCCAGGAGAACCAGAGGCATCATTCTCAGTTGAATAGCTCTGGCTATGAAATTAGATTCCAGAGGGGTCTGGCTGCTTTCAGGGCATGCTGCGGGAACTCCTTCTTTAACAGGACATTACCACCATAGCCAAAGTAATAAGGGAGAGAGTTTAGGGGGCGCAGGAGAAAGCCACAAAGACATGCATGCAGAACCCTCTCCTTCCTGAGAAGGTACAGTGCTAAACACTGCTCAAGTCTGTACAGCCCTCACGGATCCGTGAAACACCCACTACCATAATATCGTAGCACTCTGGGAAACCCAAAGACAGGTAGAAATGACCAATTTGCTTCGCCTATCTAGGCTTCATTCACCCACCCTGCTGGTGAAGGGTTTACTGGTTGCAGTCCCCCAGCACCCGCAGGGACCTCTGTGCCCCAGGGCTGGGCATTGGTGCTGCTGTGGTATCCAGCACAATGCCGCGCTGTGTCTATGCGCTGTCCATACATTCCATCCTGTGTGATACTGCCATGTGCAGAACGGAGGGGGTGAAAGAGGGGGGAATTAGTCCCTCTCTGCCTCTAGGATATGCAGCCTCAGACAATGGGGCTTCTGTGGTTCAGGCAGTGTAGTGTTACTGCAGGAGAAGCCGAGACTCGGAGGGGTTAAGTGTCTTGCCTGGGGAGGGCTGTGGCCTCACAGATTAAGCGTGGCCCTGAGAGTGGGAATAATCATTTAAAGGTTTACGATTTTCATGGCAACTGGTCTGATTTTATTTATTTATTATATTTATGCCAGCAGGAGCAGTGTGTGCAGGGCAGAGGGACACCAGGCAGCTCAGCAGAATGTCTGGAGCAGGAGTGGGGAGAAAGAACCCTGCAGCAGGAAATCACACGCAGGGCAGGGATAGGACCAGGAAGAGATGATCGTGCTGCTGTGGGGGAAGAAGGGGTGCTGTAGATGGGAGGGCAGATGAATGAAGAGCAAAAGGAGAAAGTGGGATTAATGTTTTTTCCAAAAGGTGTAACTCTCTCCCTCCCCTACAATTTTCATAATGAAAACTGCTGAAAATGCTCACCCTCTTCACGTGTAAGAATTTGCTACCAGGCTGTTACGCAGCTGTGGAGGCACCTCTTTTAAGAGGTGGTCACACTATAGAAAGAGCTTGAGAACCCCTGCTCTAGAACTGCCATCTGTCTAACAATTTCCACTAGCATTAAACTCACTGATTGTTTCTTTCAATCATTCTTCACATTCTACCCCAGCTCTCTCTTCTCTGTGTAATGCACCTGGCTAAACAGGCAGAGATTCTGAGACACCATTTACTGCAAGCAGTTAGGTGATAGAATGTAAACCAAATTGTTACTATTACCAACCTTGGCTCAAATCCTGCAAACACTTATGTGTGTGCTTAACTTTTTAGCATGCAAATAGTCCCGTTGATTTAAATGGGGTTTCTCGGGGTTTAAAATTAAGCATGTTCCATGAGTGTTTGCAGGATTAGGACCTATGTTTGGAATACCCTGACATATTTTAGGGTAAGGTTCTTTTCGCATATCAGTAGTGTTGCAATTCCAAAGAGAGAGGGAGGCTAAAGAAGAAACAAATGGGATGAGAAGAAAAAGTTAACACGGATCGCTGAGAACAGACAAAATAATGCATTGCTGAAAAATCTTTTGTTTTCAGTGAAACATATTTGCAAAAACATACAAATGCCGACATTTGCTCTTGAGCACTCTCAATGTTGCACTTCGGTATTAATTGAACCAAGGGCTAAAATCCCTACTTTCAGTGGATTCGTTTTGTTTTTTGAATTTTGCAAATTGATTAATATTTTCATTTTGAAAAGTGATGCCGACTCAGCAGAAGATGTGATCTTCTAATTAGCACATGTCAGGATTAGAATTAGTGTTGAGTTGTAATTAGCATTTGTACATATAGCAAAAGACCCAGGCTAAGCTTGGCCGCAAGTAGAATAAAATTATAGGTAGTGCTCTAACTTGGCTCTTCCCAGCCCTGCGTCTGTAAGTTTTGGGAGAAAAGCACAGTACACAAGTGTTATGTTGGGCAACACGTGGATTCTAGTGGATTAATTTCCAACAGAAGAATTACATACAAATGATTGGTATGTGTTATGCATGTTAAATAACCACTTTTAAGGGCCTGTTGGAAATTAATATAGCTAATTGCCACACACTGACACTCTTCAGCTTAAGGCATTGCAGTGGCAATAGTTTCTTGGCTAGATCTGCTAGGGCCCATGCATACAGATTAATGTTTCTGAATGTGAAAATCGGGTGCATCTCTAGGTCATTATAGTCCTATTTTGATTCAGCTTCAAGTCCTTTTTGTGAAGAGCATGATCTCACACTGCACGTTTCTCGATCGGAGATTATTTTTGCCGTGAACATTCATCGCATAGATGGTATGTAACTTTAGTGTCCAAAACACTTCATTGCATACTGGCATCTGGGCACTTGAGCACAATATTGCCCTCTACCCCCCTCCCCCAACAAACAAAAAAAACCCCCAACTCATTGTAATAAATCTATACACACCTTCAAGCTCAATGCATAACTTAGGAGTTGATCTCCAATTGTGGGAAATGGAGAGCAATAATACGTAACTCTTGTACAGTATTTTTCATCAGTAAATATCAGAGCATTTTGCAGTTTTTAATGTATTTATCCTCACAACAGCCCTGTGAGGTAGAGAGAGATTATCCCCACTTTACAGCGTATTGTGTCGGCTGGTGATGCCAGCTAGTTCCACTCAAGCAAGCAAGAAAAAGCAAGAGGTTTGGAACATGACTGAGCACTTATCACTCTTCTGACATACTCAGAGAGGTTTATAGGGATTCTAATATAGCAGGTAATGGAATCTGAGTGGGAATGGAAAGCAGGCTTTTCCTCCAATGGTGGTGATAAACCAGCTTAATTCAAAATAGATGGAAAGTAGAAATAAATGCTTGGTGTTGGAAGTAAGAGCTGTTTGTCATTGAGATATTGGGGGGAAAGTATATCAAATAGTGTTTTATCCATGTAATTAGGTCAATGTAATTGAAGCCAGTGGTGATTTTAGTGAACATTTGTCTAACAAGTTTAATTCACTTCAGTGCATCTAAGTTTAAACATTGAGGGGGAAAAAGCAACCCAAGCAGGAGTTTTTTACTGTGTGTGTGTGTGTGTGTGTGTGTGTGTGTGTGTAAATATTTGGGAGACCTGGGTTCTAGTCTCAGCTCTGCCACTGGTTTGATGGGTGACCTGGGGCAAGTCACAGCCCTGCTCTGTGCCTCAGTTTCCCCAATTGTGAAATGGAGATAATGCTACTGACCTCCTTAGTAAAGTGCTTTGAGATCTGCTGATGGAAAAACACTAAGTAAGAGCTAGGGATTAGCATTGGTTCTGAACTAGACCACTTGAGCAATTCATTCCCCTTCAGTTTGCCTCTTGCTTATCCCTATTTGAAGGAACACTCCATGTTATGGACCCAACATGTATTTTTGGATGGAGCCGCTAAGAAGAAAGAGGACAGCATGGACCTGACTTAGAAATGCTTTCTTGTGTGTTCGATACTGTTGCTTATTTGCAAGGAAGCTGGCCTGTGAATTCAGAGAAGCATTAAGAAACATCCCTTTTCCTGAGCTGCCAGTGTGGTCTGAAAGTGAGAGCAAGGGCTTGGCAATCCAAAAGCTGGGAGTCTGTTCCCAGCTCTGTCACACACTTTGAGGTTGTAGGCAAAGCTTCACAGCTCTCTGCCTCAGTTCGCTGGTCTGTAGAATGGGGGTATTAGCAGTAACTCATCAAAACACATAAGCATATGCTTCATTTTAAACTGTTCCTCCTTGTTCAGTCCAGTTTTGAGTTCACTTGGCCTAATCCTTCCCTTTCTGCCACCTCCCCACTTTTATAACATACTGTTGACTTTGTGAAATAGAATCAGGGGTCAGTAAAAGTTACCTTTCTGGAATTAAATGGGGTGTCTGGACTGCGTTTTAAAAGCCTGAATAACATGAGCTCTTTGTAGATCAGTGGTTTTTGCAGCAGGCATACATTTTTCATGAATAGCACAGCCAGTAATGCAGAATATGCATAGAAATTCCCAGTGCACAAGTTATTATTAATGCCTCAAGGCTGTTAGCATACAGTTTGTCCAAAATTGTTTAGGAAGATTTTCCTATCTGTTGTGTAAATATACTACTGTGCATGTAATTTTTGTCTTCTGAGGTTAACATTTAGCCACTTATAGATATGTTATATGTCCCTGAGATGTTTAAAGACGAATGTCTTAGTCATAGTCAACTGGCCCAATGAGAACAGATGAATTTCAAGATATGTCAAGTTAAAAGTGGTATACATTGCCTGATGTAGAAGGGAAAGAAAATTAATCTCTTTAAGATGGTTTAATTTCTCCATGAAGACCCTTTTTAAAACACACTTTTGACTTCCCTATTTGGCTGTTTCTGAAAGCAAAAAGAAACAGTTTCAAAGACCAAATCCTTTCAAGTTGTTGACCTTTCTTTGAAAGGTCATATTACACTTTATAGTAGTGCAAACCCTGAGAGATCATTCAATAAAATAACATTAAAAGCTATCATACATCTGATTTTCAAATGAAGAACTAGCACATCTTACCTTCCAGCTGAACAAATAAAACCTGTAGTAGTTTCATACTGTGATCATAACATAATTGAAATGATATTATTTCAATGTGCAATTCAATAAAACTAACCACAGTAGTGGGGTTATCGATTTAAATTCAATTAAAGCAGTTGAAATATTCAGTTCAAAATATTCTGATGAATATCAGCTCTGGTAATATGATTTTCTGCATTCAGGAGCAGAAAATAAATTATCAGTCTGAAATATCTGATACAACCTTGGGGAAGGGCTTGCTTTTGTACAGTTGGCCTGGTTGGTGTAAGCTCTTGATAGCATTCTCTCTTATATTGCATGTGTTTCAGGTAAATACTTGTTGTTGCATGTTAACAATTGATCACTTAATTACACTTGGCCAGATTCCACAAATACTTTTTGTTTGAACCAGTTGCTTGTTGTGGGCATGATATTTTGTCATGTAAACGTGAATGCTCTTCTGAACCAAAGGGAAGATTCTCTGGTAATTACTTGGGTATTTCCAAGTGTAATTAGCAAGTTATCTGCAGTGACATCTAAGTACAACATATGTAGTCAGCATGCAAGTAAATAAGAGCTTTCATGGTGTTTTGTGAATTGTAAAATAGTGTTGTCCTTTTAAAATGCTAATTGTAGTACCCCAGGACAGTCTTATACAGTACACTAACTTTCCAGGCTACTTCCAAAAGGTCATTTATACTCTGGGAAGCTATGGAGTAGAACATTTCACATGAGGAGATATGAAAAAATGTACTCTACCTATCTTTGTATATTGTCTTTTACTCTGTGCTCCTTACCGTAGTATTTAAGCACCTTCCAGTAGTGCATTAAGCAACATAACTAATGTCTGTCAGGTGTTGTTGGTTCTCTCATCCTTTCCCCAGAGGGAGAAGTGTGTGCAGTGGAGTGATGACTTATTTCAGTAGGGGGGTGGGGGGGAGGCAGCAGAAATAATCCAGTCCTGGGAGGCTAAAGTGCCCTTTTTCCCTATTTTTACCCCACTCCCAGGAAGATCCTAGATTATGGCCATCGTCCCTGTGAATGATGACTAGATGAGGCTATATGTTTATTCAGTCATCACCACCCCTTAACCAGCTGGAGAGGAATCATGACTGAATGACAAAGGGCACCAGCTCTGCTTGCTCATGGTGACACATAGGGAGGCCAGTGCCTAGACAGTCTTGAATACTGGTGCTCTCTTACAATATGTGAAACCTCTCCAAGACAAAACGGATCCATTGGTTGTTTCATAAGTATTCTTTACAGCCCACCCAAGTTAGGGGACTCGGGGTGGGGAGGCGGGGAACCATCTGGAAACAAGGAAAGGAAGTGGTGCTATGCACTTGTAAAGCTAAACTGACTTACAAAATGGAAGGACACATTTCAGTTCAATCTTTATGCTGCTCTAGCAAAGAGACACAGGTGCTGGCTTTTTCCTTTGCCCAGGGGTGTTCAACCCCCATTCAGCCCCAGGCCCCACTCCACCCCTTCCCCCAAGGCCCTACCCTGCCCCACCTTTTCC
>NW_020664487.1:12386446-12460270 GCF_002925995.2 Terrapene triunguis | reverse complement strand
CCCACTCCACCCCTTCCCCCAAGGCCCTACCCTGCCCCACCTTTTCCTGCCCCACTCCCCCACAGGCCCTGCCCACTCCACCCTTTCCTCCAAGGCCCCACACCTGGCCTGCCTCTTCCCGCCCAGTTCTGCCCTGTTCCCGCTCCTCCCCCTCCCCCCAGCGCCTCCTGCATGCCGCGGAACAGCTGATCGCGGCGGGTGGGGAGGAGCTGGGAGGGAGGGGGAGGAGTTGATCGGCAGGGCCTCCGGCAGACAGGAGACACAGGAGGGGAGGAGGGGAGCTGGCTGCCAGTGGGTGTTAAGCAAAGTTGGTGCCTGTGCAAAGAGATAAAAGACCAGTTTAGGGTCAGACCTTGGCCTCCTGCACTGAGCCCAGGAAAGCAAGGTTTGCACAGGGGACCTATGTGCAGGCTGGGGGAACGGAATCCTCACTCACAGTCCAGCTGCAGGGTGTGAAGCAGCGGAGCTGAGCTCCGCGCTCAAGGAATGGGGTCACTTCCAGGCCTCCCGCCGTCCTCCCCAGCAGAGCGCACCAGAACAGGGAGAAAGGATACCGGGACAACTTTCAAAGTTACTTTTGGTTCCCAAGATTTGAAATGGACCCATTCTCCCCCTCCCCCCCCACTCTTCTGTGATTTTAATGGAATTTTTTTTCATGTCAAAATCCAGTTTTCACTGGAATCGAGTGCAGTTTTTGGTAAATGGAAAACTCTCGATAATGATTTAGGTAAACCCTTCTATTAAAAAATTATAGGAAAAAATGGAAAATGTTGATAATGTTGACACACGTTTGCAAAACATTTAGGTTTGTTTTTGGTGTGTGTGTTTTGAGGCACTTTATCACACAGAAAAAAACTTTTATCAGGTCTCCCCCCGCCGTGCAGTCATGGCTCCAGTGATCCCACCTCCCATATCCCTTGCTCCCCTCATTGCTGTGAACCCCTGTTTGCTGCCATGCGAGCAGTGTACAGATTCCATGTCTATCTTGCACCTGTTGTCTTCCTCACACCTCCATGAAGCTGCAGCAGTTCTGCCGCTTTTCAGGCCTTGCCCTCCTGATCCTAAGGGTACAGTTTTTGCCCGTAAGGTCACTTTTCTATAGATGTATAGATTTCAAAGCAAAGGCTTCTCTCTCTTCTTGCGTTACTAGTGAAATGCTTCTTAATTCACAAAGTTCCATGTAACTATGGTTATTTTCAGTTAGATGGATGAAGTCATAATGGCTGTTTATCTAATGCTTTCATCAAAGTGATAGAGCTAAGGTTGGATTTTCGGAAGCACTCAGCATTGTACTAACTCAGCTCCCACGGACGTCACTGGCAGAGTTAGACAACTCTGAGTGCTTTTGAAAATCTCACCCTTGACTTTCTCAGCTTTTACCTATGAGCAATATAAAATATACAGATTTCTTTTTCATTCCCTATTTTAGCAGATCTATTGTATACACTGTGGCTCCTTTTACTTTTGTATAAGTTGATTGCAGCAGGCATTTTGCTGAGCCATTGTACTCAGGATGAATGAGCTACATTAAATATATGAAGCTGGCTTTAAATCTTTGACCTGGTCTATTAAGTTTTACTTCTTCCCAGTGAACATGTATTCCAAGATTTGTTTCATAACATGTGCAATATGGCGGTGATGAAATAGTTAATAACCAAAAGCATGTGGACAAAATCTTTAATGAATTTAAAAAGTAGATTCCTTGCGTTTTTCTAAAATACTTCTGTATTCTTAGAGACACAAGCCATTTTTTCTTTCAGCAGCACATCTAAACAATTTCAAAGTGAGGGAAAAATAAAGCCAGAGCCAGTGGTAAAAATGATTCCTCCTTGAAATGTTCTGAGTGCTGGAATTTATTTTATAATAGCAGCTAAGGAGGACTGTGCCCTCAAAAGCAGGGAATGAATAGTGTCTAAATCTGCTTTAGGAGAGAGCTTGTTCATCAGACTATACCTCACTTTCCTTTATCTGTCACTCTGTAAATAATAGGGAGAGTTCCTTGGTTGGTTGTACCCAGCATGTACCAAATATAGCTTATAATCAACCAGCTGTAGCCGTTCTCATTCGATCACAAAATATCTTTCTCCTGGCAGATCTGTTCTGTTTTTTATCATATGAGCCAGGCAGAACTGTATAGTTTGTACAGTAACTTTATTAAACTTCAAACCAAATAGGGATGTATGGGATACATTTTCCAAAGACTGTTTTTGCACCTGCAGATTAGAATACTTGAGCGCGTAACTATGCACATCAGTAGCACAGCTTGTTTAAACGCTGACCAACAGACACACAGGCTGCATAATCTTGTTTTGTAGGATTTGCACATACAGATACACCTCTACCTCGATATAACGTGACCTGATATAACACGAATTCGGATATAACGCGGTAAAGCAGTGCTCCGGGGGCGGGGGGGGAGGGGGTTTGCGCACTCTGGTGGATCAAAGCAAGTTCAATATAACGCGATTTCACCTATAACGCAGTAAGATTTTTTGGCTCCCGAGGACAGCATTATATCGGGGTAGAGGTGTAGTTAGGTGTGTTAGATTTGCACACACAATTCCATTGCAAGTTGGAAAAAGTGAAAGGGCTCATTTTGTAGATGCAAAAAGGGAGGACAGGTCTCAGCCCCGTGGAAAATGTGACCTCCGTCATGCACTGGAAATTATATGCATATTTATATTACATGCATACGCACATGCCGTATTTTACAAACTCATTGGAGATTAAGGAGTTAATAAAATCAAAAAGCTCATAAAATGGAACATCTCAGAATCACAGCCGGTGTGGCGCATAAGTTGCAGAGTGGTGCATTGAGCCACTTTCTTCTTGTCCTTCAAACCTTTGCAGAGTGATTTCAAATGCACAGAAGGCATTTGAATGTGAAGGGCTGTTGACCTGTTCTTCATTGACATCACTTCCGTTAGGTGATACTTTTCCACCGAGAAAATGGCTCTTATGACTGGTGATTTGTAAGACTGATATAGAGATTGGTTCTACTGTAACTTGTTTGCTCCATGGGTGGCAACTTACATTGTAAAGGACCCTGTTCTGCATACTTGCTCACCTGCATCTGGGAGTCAAAAGTTCATGAGGTTTAGGTCTAAGAGTTTCCCTGGCATTTTCATTGAGGAGGTGGGTAGGAAAGAAGCCAGAGGTTCTACCCTTCTCAAACCTACAGATTCCTGAGATAAGCATGGGGCTTCTGTGTAGCTCTCAGTCCTGTGCATGTTCCTGGAGAAGGAAAATTCCTTTCACCAGACCCAGCATTTCCCAGAAACATTTGGAAATGGCTCCTGGTTGACTCAGAATAATTCAGAGGCAGAGTCAAATGTGTGTTTGTTAGCCATGCATGTAAATGCATTGAAGTCTACTTTCTCTTATAATAATTGCTGAAAAATCGTACCAGTCATGCACAAAACGTGGATTATATTTTCCCCCAAAGGCCCATAACTGGGTTGAATAAAAACCAGTTTTCACTGGACAACTCAGACACTTCTCAATGAGCGATATGCCCATATCAAATTTCAGCTCTCCCCTAACCCTTTGCCACACAAGCCTAGCTTCAAAAAACGTCACAAGAATATTTTATATAATGGAGGAAATGGGTCCTCCCCCTTTCCATACGCTTCCTAGTGCTAGTGACTTAACAGCATTTGCAGCCGCTCTTCTAAAAAGTGACCTTTGGGAAGAGAGCCAGCCTGGAGAATTTCATCCTGAAAGATGAACATTTTGGAAAATGAATAGTGATTGAAAATGGGTTTAGAACAAATAGTTTGCGTAAGTCTGTCACCCATTTCAAAGAGTAGAAGTGCAAACCTGAGTCTAGTTGTTAATTACATTCCTGATGAGGCTGTTTTGAAACAGAAATTATGATTTCACATTCTGTCACCGTAAACATAAGGGTATCATCTCAAATTCATATTTTTGCTACTTGCTCTTTATAAATCCTAATTCTCTGTTTTAAAGTTAAACAGTTGCAGATAAAAGCACTTTGAAATGATGACGGTGTAAACTGATGCAGCGCCACTGAAGTTAGGGGAGCTGTACTGATCTACACCAGCTGAGGTTCTGGTAGCAAATGTCAGCTTCTTTTAAATGAGAAAATGCGTGAATATCTGATTAGTTTAAGAGAACACAACATGTATGTGTTGTTTTAAAGAACTGAAGTCACGAAGTTTTTGATGTCTGGTGTAAGGGGGTTAAATTGTTTTCTCTAAGGAGCGAAGGTTGATACTTTGTCAAGGTACCTTATGAAATATAGTAGCCTAAATACACTCTGCAGAATTGGTGATGTGCTAGAAGCTTTCGCTGTTTTCCAGAAACTACTGATTAAAACTCCATCATCAAATGCGAGGGAAGGCTCTGGTGGCTTCCCTGCTGCCGTGGATACTGTTCAGACATTCCTATCAGACAACTGAGCCCTGGAGCTCATAAAAAGACTTCAGGACAATGGGCCAGATCCTTGGCTGGAGTATATCAGTGCAGCTCCCTTGAAGTAAACAGGGTTATGATTTACACCAGCTGAGTATCCGGCCCATTGACTTTAACAGATCTATGCCAGTTTACACCTGCTGACGATGGGGCACAATATTTTTGCAGTGGAAATACTCCGGATTGCATCGAGTCAGATATTTTCAAAGTAAATTCCCAGGGAAAGGAATCTGACTCACCCTCTCCCCACTACAGTGTCTTACCCACAATCCATTTCAAAAGTCACATGTTGAAGTCCACGTGATGCTATCAATAGATTCTATATATTGTTTCAGGAATGGTCTGTAAACGTATCCAGTGATCCACACTTGTTGATGATGCCTGTTTCCTTGCTTGTGGCTTGAAGAAACTGGGTTTGTTTGAATGGGAGGAAAAAATAGATTCCTTCCTCCCTTTATTCTATAAGCACATGCACGGCTAAGACAGAAGCTTTATCACAAACTCAAGGAGATCATTTCTGCAGGAGCTGTTGGTGGAATTGCTGGTAGCACATCACTTTGCAGAGTCCTACTGGCTGAGCCTTAATTCGCTACAAAGTTACAGACGATTAACACACATGTTCACTTCTGCGCTAGATGTTGACCAAGTTTCCTGGAGCATGAGTTATTTGCTGTCACATTGTTCAAAGTTTTAGAAAGACGTGTGTTTTTGTTATTAGGTTTAGATTTTAAAAGGAGATGTTGATTCGATCATGTCTGCTTGACCTTGACAGTCACCCAAGTTGCGGAATAAGCAAGATTACAGGATAGTCTGTGTCTAAGAGTTCCCCATGAGTTTTCTCATGCAGTCTTGCCATAGTGTGGCCTATTAAAGTGGTAGAAAACAGAGTCTCATTAATAAAAAAGAAAGCCAACGCTTTTGTAATCACTCCAATTTTTGGCTTCAGTTCGTATCGCACAGCACCATGCCATTCAGTGAATGCGCTCTTAGCATTCTGCACAGTTCCATGGGGTCTGTGGTATACTCGAATGCTTGAGATCCTGCTGAAGAGCTAAGGGGATCTGAATGTTCTCAGTTGGACATATTCAGAGGCTGGATCCCTCTATGGGCCCAATCATCTCACACTGAAGGCAACAGGACTTCCATTGACTTAAGTGAGGGCTGGATTAGGTCACTTCTTTCTTTATTGGTATAAG
Organism: Terrapene triunguis; assembly: GCF_002925995.2. NCBI lineage: Eukaryota > Metazoa > Chordata > Testudines > Emydidae > Terrapene > Terrapene triunguis. The sequence continues at coordinate 12,454,640 of NW_020664487.1, read as the reverse complement.
TATCTGGGTATTGAAAAACCAGCTTGCCTGGAAGTTGGCTCCTTCTCTGGCTAGAAAGGGTGGAGATAGGGAGCAGAGCAAAGGTGCACAGCAGATCAGGTGCGGTTTCTGTAAGAGAAGGGGAGGGTGGAACTGGGTCAAGGTGCAGAGTTGGGGGCAGTGGGCCTTTTGCCTACCCAGGAAGGCAAAGAAAGAAAGCAGAAAGAAGTCCTGGCCAGAGGTGGTGGTCAGAGTGGGGAATGATTTGTTTGGGAGGATTATCAAAGTGAGTGGGGGAGCAGGAGAATTAATTTATGTGGGGGAGGGCACAGGAAGGGCTGGAATTGGATTTTATAGTGCTGGATGTGAAGCTTTGCTAATATAAATTTAAAAAAGCCCGCAGGGAGGCGCACAGGGTTGGTTATTCAGCCATTTTTGCCTGGGGCTGTGACTAATACTTGCTTGAGAATGTGTCCCAGTAAATTTTCAAGCCCCGAGTATTGTGTGCATGCAAGGACAAGAGTATAATTCAGAACGCCCGGGTATATTCCTACCCTGAGCTTCTTGTACCAGTTACTTAAGGGAGACTTTATTGGTATTTAGCCCCTGTTGCTCATTAAAGGAGCAAGTGTCCAAACGGAGTGCCTCCCTCTGCCCTGGAAGGAAATGCCAAATGTTTTTTGTCTTGTTTCTTCCACCTTGGTGTTAGAGCTCATCAGTTTGCACCATGTATGAATTGTTAACAGGTTAGCATTTTTTTCAGGGTAGCACCAAACGATGAATTATAATGTTGTACAAAATTAATTGAAACACAATGTAATCCCTGTTAAGGAATGTCACTGGAATGATCTTAAAATAGACCCCAGAAGAAATAGTTGAAATCTCTCAATAGAAAAGGTTGGCAAATTTCCTGTGCCAGTCCTCAGAGAGGCTTTCTTTTGCCATTAAAATATGTTCAGCTTTGCTGTGTTCTCTCTCAAAACGCCTGTCGTGCGTGGGGAAGGAGAAGCATCTCACTATCATGTTCATATCTGCCAATGTTATGTCCTCCTCTGTGCAGATAATTGGGGTCAGAGCCAAACACTAACTAATAGGGGATCAGTCATCCCATCGTTGTTCATTACCAGGATCCTTGCACCTTCCTCTAAGGCATCTAGTGCTGGCTACTGTCAGCGATGGGATACAGGACTAAATGGACCTTGGGTGTAATCCAGTCTGGCAATTCCTGTGTTTTTATCATGGATCTAAAACTGAGAAGCTTTACCTTTTTGAGTTCCTGCCAGGCACACAGTCTCCATAACAGAGTATAGATGGCAGTTCATTTCTGATATGCATCTTGTATGATGCTTAAGGAAATCTCTAAAAAAAATAATGGAGAAGCAAGTTGTATTTGTGGTGTGGTTCCATTCCTAAAGCTCTCATTGCTGCATTGGACAGCTCAGAATTGTTTTATTAGCATTCCTTTCAAGCTGTGTTTTTGGGGCTCCTTGTTGGCGAGAGTCACTGCACACTTTCCTGCATGAGATGGGGAAGCTGAACAAGGCTGGCTCACTCCAAATCTGAAAACCACTCTAAATACATGTAGGGTGACCAGACAGCAAGTGTGAAAAATCGGGACAGGGGGTGGGGGGTAATAGGATCCTATATAAGAAAAAGACCCAAAAATCTGGACTGTCCCTATAAAATCGAGACATCTGGTCACCCTAAATACATGGTATCTCTTCAACCCCGCATAGAGGGGTGATTGTTGTGCACCATTCCCAAGTGAGGAGGCTGCAGTGAATGCATGTTTTGGAATCTGCAGAAGGCAAGAGCTGCAGTTCATCTGCCTGTCCATTCCTGGTTTACAGTCTGCTGCAGCACACCACAGAGAGATACCACTTACCCTTTTATAGCACTTTAATCATCTGTTCATTAAAGGGCACCTAGACTTTCCATTTCTCCACTCAGCACTGTCTCATTCATTTCAGTGTGTTTGCTAAGTTCTCCAATTTTTCTGTTAGAGCTGGTGCAAAGCATTCAGTTCTTAGTGCATACCAAACACATGTGAAACGGTACAAGCAAAATTAGTGGAAAGACAAACACCCCAGTTTCACACCAGGTTCAGGTACAGCACTACTCCACAGTCCTTGCTATTTTCAATCTTAGTGGCCATGCCCATCAGTTATCCATACGTTGTTCATTTTTTTTCTGCTTTCAGAGATCTTTTAAAGAAAAACAGGTAATTTTGAGGTTGAAGTCAGATCAAAGATTTCTCTGGTAATGTGAGGCTCATTTTGTTGGAGAGTTGGCCGTTAATGTTAGGCCTCGTCTGCACGAGAAAGCTGCACCGGTTTCCCTTAAATTGGTTTTTAAAACTGTTTAGCTAAACCACTGCCACAACCCATGTGGACACTTTTATTTTGGGTAAATAGTGGGTTGTTTTGTTTAGCTTAAGCCTCTTCCTATGCGACTGAAGTGAATCCCAAATAAGCCATCCTTAAAGCAAAGTGTCTGCACAGAGTTTGTTCTTGTTTGCTAAATTGGTTTAAAATCACACTGTTATCTAAACCAGTGAAACTTTCTCATGTAGACAAGGCCTTAGGCACCTGTTTGTATTTAGGTAGTTTCAACAGTGATTAGATGCATAGCTTTATGCGGCCAAGTTCAAAAATTGGGTTCTAGGGCAAAAATATTGAGCAAATATGGGGTGGACAGACCTCTCATTTCTTACTTGTGCCCATGGCTTTACTTTCCATGAAAACGTTGGGCCATGTGGTTCCATTTGAAAGTTACAACTCATGTAGAAGTGACTTCAGGACAATTGGGTTTTAGCCCGAGCTTGTCGGTGTCTTGTGGATGGGAACACTTGCCATCTGGAATGAGTCGGATCTTTTTTTTAAGTAATGTCTACCACATTTTAAAAAGTAAATTGCTCTTTGGAAAGTTAAAACCACGTCTTACTGACAAAGTGGAACTCAATGTGGACAGAGCAAGCTTCTGGCAGCCTGAGTACGAAGAACAGTGACCTTTTTCAGGCTCTGGTTTCTATTTCAGCACTGGGAAGTCCTTTTCTCTGACGGCAGATAAATAGCCTTCCAATCAGAGGCTAGATGACTGAGATCAGAACACAACTAGAAGAGCTGCTGCGTTGCCCGATGCTATGATTCTTCTCCTGACTGGAACCATTTTTTTCCAATTTACCAAAAGGGTGCGTTGGAAACATGCATCTCCAAGAGGGCAAAATCTCTCAAAGAGAATCCTTTGGATCTCAGACCTGGGTGGAAAATGACTAGAACTATATACTGCCATGGAAACAAAGAGCTGAGACCTGCCTTTTAAAGCAGCTTCTGTTAACAGGCGCTCATGGAAGTGCATTTCAGTAGTGCTGAGGAACAACTGTGTAAAGATAGAATTACCTACCTTTGTGAAAAGTTAACCTTGGTTGTGATGAATCTCTTTGCTTCATGTTGAGGTTACCGCTGCTATTCAGCTCTGGCCTTGTCTTCACTGCTAGGGAAGGTATATTTTTGACCACATAATGTATTGGGTAACCAAGAATTGGGCCTCATCTGCCAAAAGTTGTAAAATGCTATAAAATGGGATTTATTTTCTTGTGCTTATTTATGTAGGATTTATACATCAAGGCATGAAAGGCTTTAAAGTCGGTAATTGTAGTGAGTGCCATTCACAATACTATCTGTTAGGGTAAGCATTACATTTGATAATGTCTGACTGTCACCTTTGTGCGAGGTGAGGACAATGCCCCGGCAGAAAGAATGAACTAATGTTTGACTAGATTTCTAAGTCTCTACCCAGTTTTTGTATGTTAAGGCACAGAGGGCCCTTTCTGCTTTTCAGTGTGGGTACTATGAAATGGGCACAGACCAATGCCATCCAGAATTGGCCTGTCAGGGTAGAAGTAGGGAGAGGAGATTCAATGACATCATTACTCCACCTGAACCTGGGAAACCTTTCTACATCAGTAGTGTACATTTGGCGTGGGGAGAGGGCAGAGAATCGACAGTTTGGAAGGTTTCTTCTTTAAGGGACAACAAATTAAGAACTGAGAAGGCTCAGGTGTGCATGGCAATAATGTCTCCCTTAACTACCTGGTCTGAGATATGCAGGGTGGGAACGTACCTATTTCAGGATGGAGGATGGTAGGTGTAGCAAGGGCATGGCTGTTCTACATGGCATCATTCCCCTAAGGAGGGCCCGGTGGAATTTTCCATACGCATAAATGCTGAAGCTGTCAGCATGAACGTATGTAACAGCCTGCTCTCTATGCTCTGCCCTCAGCTTGGTGAAAACACTGCTCCGAACAAAGTTATACTACCATGTGGGGAGAAGGCTGGTGCAGAGGGGCCCCCTCTCCATGCACTTGGAAATTCCAGTGGTTCTTGCAATGTTTGTGGGATTGGAGAGCCATGTCCCGTTCCCCATGAGAAGGCCAACGTGAGATTGTCTCCCTTGTAGCATGATGCCTCAGCAGCTCCATGGCTTCCCCGTTTTCTGAGTCACTTCTGAGTTTTTCTGCCCCAGGGGTTGATATGTAAAAATCCAACAGTTTGCGGTATCAGGACCTTACTTTGTAGTAATGAAAGACTTACGCATGTGCTTAGGGACCAAAGAGAAATGTGGTTAGCAGCATACCTGTTCCATCTGATTGGAGAGAATGGACAGGCCCAACTTTAAACCATGTAAAATGCATCCTTGTGAAATGCCCTAAAAATGCCTGCAATGGTAATGAATAATAAATACCTGACCCTGTTTCACACAGAGCTGGAGCATGTTTTAGTATGAGGAGTAAATGCTTTTGTACTCACTGGCTGGGTGACGGCAAATGTATTTCTGAGATAAGGGCACCAGAAAGAGTCTGGCATGCCGCTAGCATCTAATAAAAGTTGTCGTTAAATGTGGTGAGAGTATTACTCTGTGTTACTGTGTCAGTTCCAGCTGCAGGGACACTAACAATGGCCATTCAGTTTCTAAAATAAAAAAGGTCAGGGTGTGGGGTGCCAGAGAAAGGGAAGTAGCTGAATACCAAGGTGTTCCTAGGAGTGAAGTAGCACATGCTAAATTATGAATGGACAGCAAAGCTATTGTACTTGCAAACAGGCTGGTGTTTCTTTATTTATAACCAATTAGAGCAGATTTGGTCCAGGTTAATTGCTTGGCTTTCGCCTTACAATAAAAAAACTGTAAGCAGTAGAGAAAAGGCTATATGATGTTTTGGGGGTGAAATGGTGAGGAGTGGGGACATGAGGACCTGCCTGAGAGCGCATAACAACGTGGATTCAGACACAAGAATGCAAGTGTTGCAGATTATTACTGCATAGGCAATGGCAACTGGTTGCTAACTCTGAATTTATTCAGTCTAGTGACAAGTACAACTCTGGAGAATTGTTAACGGTTGCAGGCTTTGATTTCATTCAGTTAAGCTGGTGGTAACCTTTTTAAAGAACTGCTTGGGACAAAGCCAGTAATTCTAGTCGACTGGATTTTAGAGGAATTAAACAGCAATTGCTACAGCCCAGAAAACCCACCAGCTTGCTTTTTATTTTTTTTCCCCTCTCAAGCAAGAGCTCTGCTTCTCCTCTGCCTTTTGCCTGTGAAAAGGGAGCGTGGTCTCTTAGGGTACGTCTACACTTACCGTAGGGTCCGGCGGCAGGCATCCGATGTTCTGGGATCGATTTATCGCGTCTGGTTAAGACGCGATAAATCGATCCCGGATCGATCCCGGAAGTGCCCCGGATCGATCCCGGAAGTGCTCGCCGTCGACGCCGGTACTCCAGCTCGGCGAGCGGAGTACGCGGCATCGACGGGGAAGCCTTCCTGCCGCGTCTGGACCCGCGTAAGTTCGGACTAAGGTACTTCGAATTCAGCTACGTTAATAACGTAGCTGAATTTGCGTACCTTAGTCCGAAGTGGGGGGGTTAGTGTAGACCAGGCCTTAGCTGCAGCAGAATGGGAGTGTTGCGATCCTGCTGCACAGGTGCAAAGGGACTGTGCTGTCTGTTGCATGTGACTACAACTCTACATTCTGCTTTGGGGTAGCACACTATGCTTCCACCAGTGTAAATGACTGCACAGGCCCATGCAGAGCTATGTCTGTTCTAATTAAGGGCTCAGTTGGGTTGTATAGGTGTGGCTCCAGGAGCTGTCTCAGTGAGTGTAATTGCCTCCTGGAGCTCTCTAGCATGACTGATGCAGTGGTGTGTGTCTGGTGTCACCTACTTTCAGGAGGTCAGCACGCACTTCCCTCTGTGGCCAACCAGCTCAGCAGGCTGGTGGAGGGAGAAGCCATAGTCTTATCTCCTTCCCACTCCATTGTAAGGCGCTGCAGGACTAAAACCTGGGACTGTGGTGGTTCTAGGCTGCTGACACTTCCACGTTGCCATTGGAAGCTCAGGCTGGGTTTTTGCTGGAGGATCTTGTGAAGCTAAATGCTTCAGGACGTACCACCCAGCAGGATCTGAGTGATGGCCCCCCGCAGCCGACTGATTGGGTCATGCTGGTATATGAATGCATGCGGAGCTGTCAGAGCAGTGATGCAGACTGCTTGCTTCCACTTCAGACCTTGCCTTTCTGTGGAGCCTAGACTCCAGCTTCTGACTCTGGTTCGTCCCCAACTCTGCTGCTTGCCTTCTGTCGGGAACCTGGTGCCTGACTCTGACTCCTTGGTATCCTGACCTAGTTTGACCCTGACCCTGTGACGTGTCTCCTGACTGCCACTTGGTAACAGAGCGACACACACAGGTCACCTCGCCTGGCCCTGGCACCCTCTCTGCCCCCCTTTCTGCAGGACTCGCGCTGCTGCCCTTCTGCTGTCCTTGAGTTCACATGGACGCAAGGAGCACAACCATGGCCAGTCGTGTGCAGGGGGCAGGTTACAAAGTGAACTGGGCTTCTGTCAGTGGTGCCAACTCCAAGCCTTCAAAAATCATGAGTCAAGTCCCCCGAAGTCATGAGATTGGCTAACCGTCCTGAGCTTTTAAAGAAATGATAAATGTTGGGATCTTTTTATTTGCCTTCTGAGCTGTTTGCCTTGAGACGTCATGCGTACAAGCTTTTCTCTGCAGTGATGAGGTAGGGCTTTAACAGAAACATCTTGATATTGCAAGACATGCCCATGATAAAATGGTGAGGGTTTGCAGCACTGGGTGCGATGAGTCTCTCTTATCGTTTCATTTGTCACGCCCACCAAGGATCCGATCTCAGTGTCAAACTTAAGATGGAAATAAAAGGAAAATTATTTATTTTCAAAGCTTGTACCCCGAGAGGATGGCCCAGTGGTCAGAGAAGGGACAGCTGTGTTTGTACAATGGAGTCCTGGTCCATGACTGGACTCCTAGGTGCTATGATAATACAAACAGTAAATAATAATAGCCTGGGACTTGGGAAACCCAGGTTGAATTCCATGCTATGCCACAGACTTCCTTTGTGACCAAGTCACTTGGCCTCTCTGAGCCTCAGTTTCCCATCTGTAACATGGGGATAATAGCACTTCCAGGTGTTGTGAAGATGAATTCATTAAAGATTGTGAGGTGCTCAGAGACTATATTAATCGGGAAGTGGGGTACCTAAGTACCTTAGACCGTGTCATTAGAATATATTTGTTTTGTGCATTTACTTCATGATGTAGGCTATGTCTACACTTACGGCGGCGTGTGGCATACAGGCCACATGTGTAGCTACGCACCGCAGTGAAAGGCAGGCTACGTCCACAATGGTCTATGCTGGTGGCTGCTTCTGGCAGAGAAAGGCTCCGGCAGCAGGGAGGTAGTGGGATGCTACATTGCTGAAAATAGCAGTGTAGACGGGGAATCACTGCTTGGGCATGCAGAGAGCCATGAATGGTATGTACCTTGGGGGTTCAGGTGTGTAGGGAACTGTACTCTGCTCTCCTAAGTAGTGCCTCACGGCTACACTGCTGTTTATACCCAGGATGGGGGGGTGAAGCGCCAGTACTCTACGCGGTGCCACGAGTGTAGACATAGATTTTATTTTTAATTCACTCGGAGATTTAAAACAAATTCGAACCCCCCTTAAATCTGAGTCCTTCTGTTGTTTTGGTAAATAGAGACTGTTTCAAAAGTGTATGCCATATGAACTATGGGCCAAGGTGGGTCCCTTGACTTGTACCACACCAAGTGAGGGAGTGTGATGCAAGATACAATCAATAGAGCCTTAAATGTTCTTCCCATGCAGCGATAAAGGCCCAGATCCTCAAAGATATTTAGGTAGGAAGTTAGGCATTTGGGGAAGTTGGGGATCTGAGCCAGAGTGCTTAGGTGGTGCAGTATGTCACATGTGACATATCCTTCTTCCTGTAAAACCAGCAGCATACCATACACAATCTGGAGAGTGGAATGGGGAGGAAGCTAGCGGAACAGTGGGATGGGGTCAGCTGGGAAACCATTTGCGATGAATGCTTCCCAAGCTAAAGGCACTGAAAGTTATTGTTGCCAGAGGTGCATCTTGTGGTGTGCTGGCAACCTAGATAGTTGACAGGCAATTTATTGTAACAATTCCCTCTAGCTGCTGACAGTTTACCAAGTACAGTATCAGGAAATGTCATTTACTGCCCAAGGAGATATTGAGGGATTTTTTCCCTGGCTTCCACAGATTCCCTATGGTGGTGTCTGTCTGTGTGGAGTTGGGTGGTTGGTCTTTATCAGTGTTACTCTGCCCTGCTGCTTTTTGTATTGCCAAGGGCTGGGCTGGAGGGTGTTTGTCTCCATGTGCCCCACTCCTTGTGACATGTACACTTGTGCACGAACAATGGTCTGCTGCATTTCAAGTTGTCCCTGGTTTTTGGTCACTCTGCTCACGCCATCTCATTCCTTTTTCTAGAGGAGGAGACCATTCAGCCCTAATGGGATGTTTGGTAAATGTGTGTTACTGAAAGCAGCGTCACATAGTAATGGCTCCAAAGGTAAATTGTAAAATCTCTCCTGGGAGACTTTATCCTTTTGAATCACTGACCAGAGCATCACACGTCCACGTGGACGCCTGAAAATTGCAGGTGAAACTACTCTGCTAGATTTAGTGCACGGATCCAGTGAAACTATTATTTTACAAAATTAAAAAAGTGTCGTCCCCCCCAATATAAATAAATAAATAAATACATACAAAAGTAGGCTCAGAGGGCCTGGTTCTAAACCCATTAATGTCAGCAGGAAACTTTCCTTTGACTTTCATAAGCTTTGAATCAGTCCCCCAAGAAGCATACTATTGTTTTGTGCAATTGTGTTGCAAGTGATAAACAAAGACTTCTGTGTAAATGCTGTTTTTAAAACCATTGCCTCCAGGTTGAGGCTTTGAGACAGATGCTTTTCTCCAGCGTCTTGCATGGTGACTCACATGGGTGAGAAGCACTGACATTCCACTCTGATAGTTTTTTATACCTGCTTCTCACAGGTGATTTGACTCTTGGGTAACTGAGAATCAGCCCCATGTGCCCTAAGTTTCTGTGCAAGTTGTAAAAATGCTATAAACTGGGATCTGTTTTATTGTTTATTTAGGATTTATATAAAAATAAATAGACGCACCTATCCTAAGTGCTAGGCGCCTCTGACACAAGTTACAAGCACAATAAAAATTAAAGAGCAGCTTTGCCCTCCTTTCTGACAGCCAACAGAGCTTTGCTTTATCAAAGGGAATGCTAACCCTTAAAGATAGTATTGTGAGTGGTGCTCATTATGGTTATTGATTTAACCAATCTTCTAGGCACTGGTATGCCACAAGCACATCTTTCATCTACAGTACTATTATTTATTTGTACTACAGTTGTTCCCAGAGCTTCCAACCAGGATCAGGGCTCCCTGCGGATACATAGTAAAAGAAAAGCTCTTCGAAAAGCTTACAAACTTTTACTGTGTAGCCGCATTTTTTTTAATCCTGTGTAACTCTGGGATAGAGTGTGTGAATGATGCTACAGGCTACAAATAAAGGCTTCAACTTGCACTGCTGATCGAGGTGAAATTTCCAGTGTTCCCAACTCTCTGAATTTCTGTTGTAAGCTTTCAATATTTGGTATTTTTCTTAAAGTCCCAGCTCCTGGATTCATGTGTATTACAAGAGAATCTCAGCTTTCATTTAAAATGTAAGTTTCTAGCCCTCATAGTTGCAGAGAAACGTTTGAAAATATGAACCATATAGACTATGACACCAATAAAAAGATCCCCAGAGTTGTTGTTTTAAAAAATCTCATGACTTTAAAGCCAATCTCATGATTTTTTAATAATTCAGGTTGGCAGTATTGAATTCCTTATAAGCCATTGGCTACAACGAATGCAGGAAAAGACTGTAATGTGAATTTGGGCAGGACAGCAAGTTTGTTAGTTTCTCTTTCATCTTGATTTTTGCTCTCTTCCTATGGCCAATCACAATAACTGCAAAAGAAGGGTAATTATTTAAGTGGTTGCATTGCTCTTCTAAATACTTTCTTGGGAACTTTATTTTGACTGTTGGGTAAAATGAGAGTTTAAATTAAAAGCTCCAGTTTGTGAACTATATGTGACTCAAACTATGATAAATTACTAAATATACTGGATACCGTGGGCTTTTGAACAAGGAAATATAGCTCATTGTAGAGGAAATGGAGTTTCCAGTAAATGGAGGATAGTGAGAGTGAATAAGAAGACATGAGAAACTACTTTCAGTCTAAGACATTTGGCCTTCATCACTTTATTACGACGTTAAATGAGATTTATTTATTTGATGTATTTATTATTTCTTAAAGTGTCCATCCCCTGATGGATTATCTGGAATGCAGTACCAGATATTTAAAAGAAAGTTGTGCAGCCAGCACAGACACAACAGACCAACAGCACTGGGCAAGGCGGGTGGTAAGAATCCAAAATGGAGGGCTGGAGACAAAAGGAGGGTAAAAAGGGATATAGACTTGACTTCGCTGGGTCAGCATCAGAACCCTACTTGGGGAAGGATGAGGTCCAGGAACTGAGAAGGTCCAGCTGTCAGAAGGAAGCATAGAGCAGAGATCAAAGACAATGCGTGTGATCCCTGTTGTCCTGAAGGTGTAAGCTCTGAGGTTGTCTTCACTGCCAAAATAGGGGTTTTATACAGGGGATAACTAATGCATGTTATAGCTGTCTCTTGCTGCAAAATCCTAGCGGAGACAATGAACCTGTAGTTTTTATTGCAAAGTAGTTTGGCTAAATCCTCTCTATCCGCCCCGCCTGGGGATGACCTCTTAGCTACACCGCAGCAAGAACTACAAAGCCTTGTCTGCACTAGGGTTTTTACAGTGAGCTACAGCGAGTGTGCGTCAGCTGTAAAACACAACCCTTTTGCTGGTGAAGACATGGCCTAACGAGGGTGGAAGTTCAAATATTTTAACCTTTGTCCTGCTTTCAGCGAATCAATGAAAATATTATCAGTGAGTTCAGTAGGAGTAGCATTATATTCTATTTGCAAGACAATGAGCCCCATTTTGGTTGTTTGGATAGATGTGGCCCCTTGCTTTAAACAACAACGACGACAACTTGAGATAAAAGCTTGTGGAGAAAATGATGAATGCAGTAATTTTGGATTAGAATTTACCCTTCCTGCCATGCCCACGTCAAGTGTAGACAAGTAAATTTTCATAGTCCTTTTTTAATATTCTGTTCTTTAAATCTGTGGCTTAGGTGTGAGATGATTGCTGACATTTCAGCTCTGTCTTCATATTGTATTTTTTAATCCGGAGCTAGTGCTTGATTTTAAATAAATACAGCTGAGTCAACTCAGCTGACTCCAATAAGTAATAATAAGGATTGCGGGTTTTATTCTTTTCAGTATAATTAATAGCATGGTATATGAAGGACCTTTGCAAAGTAACTTTTCTGTAAACTCATTATGGTGCATTCTTCTATAAATTGGTATGCAGAATACAGCTGACTACGTCCAGGATCTTGCATAACCAACATAATCATGTTTACACTTGACAGGACTTTCACCCTCTGCAGTTATACGGTTATTGTCTTTTTCCAAAAGCAAGATTGTTAGGCAGAGCAGGGCTTCAAAAGAGGGGTGGTATTATATCAGAACACTAATAAATGATGTATTCCTATCTTCCCTACTCCACTTCCCAACTAATTTGTAACCAACCTTTTAACGGGCCACAAAATATGCAGGCCAATTGCAGAAATGTGTTTAGCTTCGTTTGATAGTATTTTTTTCAACACGATGACAAAAGAAATGTCCCACATAGCTAATTACAAATATGCAGGGCAAACAAACATGCAAAGTGGTATATAAACAATGTTTTTATAAATATAGTGCTGTGAAGTCCACAGCTATAAATAGCATGGATAGAAGGAGTGGGTGCATGAAGGAATTAAGATTATATATACACAAACTACATAACCTATATGCTAGATATTGTATATCACTGTATCATATTCATGCAACTGCTGACTGCAGTATTTCTCTGGTCTTAATTATATACCAGGGAATCTTCAGACCATGAAGTGGTAAACATTCTATTAAAGTAGGAGTCCTGGGCATGATACGAACGATGATCGGGAAAGCTAATTACTAAAACTTAACTAAAAATAAGTGGTTGCCTAGCTCACCTTCTGAAAATCCATCAACCCTTTGTTTCACTCCCAAGCTACCATTTCTATAGGTAAAAATACATATGGATCAGCCATATAGAAATAGCTATTTAATCCCTTCTAAATCACTTGAAGTTTATCTGGAGAAGCTGCTCATACAGAGGGAAAGTGAGCCTTTAAGGGTCCAGTTCTGCAAAATATGGACCTGCTACTGTGTGCAGGATCCATTTCCCACTCCGTCCCTCTCCATCCACAGACCAGAGGCTGGAACTGGCTACCAGTTGCTGTGATGCTGTTCAGAGGAAATCCAAAACTCAGGCTCCCAGATGCGCCTGGATAGCTCAGGCAATCATGTGTAAGTTGTCAAAACAATGCTGCAAACAAAAATGTGCATCTGAGCCGTGTAGAGCATGCATGCAGTGAGCTGCAGCCTTCTGCATCCTTGTATCCCTCTGTTGCACTGAAACAGTACTTCGTAATTGGAATACTTCAGCTCCATCAGTGCTTCTGTTGTGTGGTGACTGTTACTTCAGCTGTAAAGCTGGAACATTTCATCACTGTGATAGGCTTAATGCACAGCTCTTTGGGCCCGCACAGTATGCGAGTCACTGCCCTGATGTTCCCCCACCTAATATACCCACTTTTAAGCCTGTCCGGGGGTAGAATCTTCCATTGTTTTAGCCCGAGCGAGGTGCAAACCACTTTGCATGCTGGTGCTCCTGTGCATGTTGCCTGCTGCTGGGATGCAGAGGCAGTAGTACTGTCAATTCCTATAAAGAATTTGCCCTTAGAGATATCATTTTTGAAGTCAGGCTTGTGTTTCTTAGGTTACATTTGGGATTGTGTGGCTGCATTCACTCCCAAGGCCTTTCCCCTGCCTTCCCCATCTCATATCATATAAAACAATAATCTCTATGTCTGCATGAAATAAAAACCACAATAATGAAGCTATACTTGGATCAGACCTAATTAAGTTTTGTTTCCCCCTCCCCCCCCGGTAGTCTTATGAACACCCAGGTACAGGCTTGGAATCAGGTATAATGTACATGCTGCTTTAGGCATCAGGATGTTTTACCGGCAGGTAGAATATTGGCAGCATTCGCTAGCAAACTTTCCTGAAATATTTTTTTTTTCTCTTACTTAATTGGCCTCTCAGAGTTGGTAAGACAACTCCCACCTGTTCATGCTCTCTGTATGTGTGTATATAGATCTCCTCGATATGTTTCACTCAATATGCATCCGAAGAAGTGGGTTGTAGCCCACGAAAGCTTATGCTCTAATAAATTTGTTAGTCTCTAAGGTGCCACAAGTACTCCTGTTCTTTTTCCTGAAATAGAGCTTTAACTCCAAGAGAGAAGTCACCTTGGCGTAACTTGTCTGAAGAACGGACGCTTTAACGGCTTCCCCTTTTCTAACAGTGTGCTGCAGAGTCAGTATTGACAGCGAGGTCAGGCCTCAGCGGGAGGCACTGCAGTCAGCACTGGGGCCAGAGACAACCGTTGCTGCCATCTGAGCCATCCTGCCACCTGTCCCACTGGTGGTGGTCATTGATCAAGATCTGGCATTTACAGAACTGATCTGATATCCTGTGCGTTAAGCTTGTGTCTATACTTGAGAAAGGAGATGTGTCCCAGAGACTAACTTTTCACTCTGAATTACTTGTTCAGTCAGAAAAATGGATCTTTATCGATACGCTAGTGCAAATACTCAGTACCACAGATCTAGATTTTAGCCTCCAGTGGCTTACACTGACGATCATCCCTGCCCTACTTCTGTGGCTTGTGCTTTGGTCCAAGGGCTTCCTGCTTGCAGGCTCAAGCTCTGTTCCGTGAGCCTATGCGTGTTTTGGTTTTTTTAAACAAAACCTAGGTGCAGTTGATACTCCCTAATGCAGTGTTATTCCATCCCAATTTGTTTGCTTCATGAACTGTTTTTCTGGTTTTGCAAAAATAGCAATTGGTAACTATAACCCTGATTTTACAGTAGTTTATGTGTCTTGCATATTTTTACATCGGGTCTGTTTTTCAGTCTTGTGTACATTACCTTTTAGCATGGTGGCATAGTATCTGTTCTGGGCAGGTGATATTCTTTAATTGGAATATGTTTACTTTTTGTTTTTTGCCAAGTTTTTCCTTAATTTATAGCTTGATGTTAACTTAATTACATTTATTTTGTGTTTGTTTGTTTTTCTTTAAAGCTTATAAAAGTATAACAAAACAGGTGGTTGTGGGTGTTTTTGGATCGCCAGTCCTGTCCAATCTTTAGTTAATTTAAGTTAAGCAGTAATGTGGTTTTTTTCTCAGAGACTGCTGACTGTTTGAAACACTGGATCCAGAAGCATGGCTTTTAGATTCCTCTTTCTTACAATCAGCAGACATGCTACAGACCACCTTTCTCCTCCCTGGGTCTGAGGCTAAACTAATATTAATAGGTTTAAAGATTATTTCAGAGTTAATAAGAAAAATGTTCAGTTATTTGTATCGCTCCTGACAGATTATGCAAATATTGCCTTTATTGTAACATCTTGTACAATTCAGATATTAGATGTCCTTTGATAATTTTACAAGCTGTGTTTTGCCTAATTATTTGGTTCCTAATTAATTCAGGTTACATTTCACATCAGGACAATACTGTGTGCAGTTCTATCTGATGTGCCATAGATGCTTAGGAAGGAATTTCCAGCAAATATGGATTCCTAGGCTTGTATGGGCTAGCAGGCTGCTTGTGGCAATAGATTTCTCTCACACCAATTAAAATAGCAGGTGGATGACTTTCCTATCAAGAACCTGGCATTTGATTCACAAGGTTAGCACAAGATATGTGTTAGCGTTTCAGTGGAAAACTAGACTGCGTTGCCAACTCAAATGATTTTATTGTGAGTTTTGCAATATTAAGTGTTTTTTCTTAAAGCCCCACAACTTCTGGAGTCCTGTGAGAAGCTCAGCTTTCATTTAACCTCCCCCTCCCCCAAGTTTCTAGCCCTGTTGGTTGTGGAGAAAACCTTGAAAATCTGACCCCTAACAGCTCAACAGGTAGAAGGCCAATAGGAAGACTCCCAAATATGTGTGATTTTTAAACCAGTCTCATTTTGGGGGGCTTGACTTATGATTTCTGAACACTTGGGCTTGGCAATCCTGCATTAGCTGGCAGTAGCAAGGGGTGGTCAGAGCGGCCCCTACCGAACACTTTGGGGGAAAGAGACTGAGGCGGCAAGGCCCAAGTACTTGGCCAAGGATCAATCCGTGAAAGGCCTCAGTACCGCTTGAGCAAACAGCAGCAGGGGACAGGGGCAAGAACTAGGAAGGGTCATCTCTCCCCCTCATACATACACCCTGCCCTTGGAGAGAGACGCTGATGAGGGAAGTGTGGTCTGAGTTACTCCTGCCATTAACGACATGGAGCTGTATCCCTGCCCATCCCTCGGAAAGGTCCTAGATCTCTCTAGAAGACAAAAGCAGCTGCGCGGTGGCAGGTACTTGTGGTTCATCCCCAGTGTTTAACTGTGGATGGTTTGTTTAAAGGGGACTTGACTTCCTGGGGAGAAAATGGCTGTGACTGGACCATGAGGAGAGCAAAGGCTGCAGAAAAAGTGACTAACAGAGGTCTGAATCTATTAGGATTGTTGTTTGGATTTTATTTTTTTGAAGTTATGAAATAAAAAAGGTTAATAGAAAAGGGTTAAAATATATATATTTTTAAATTTAGGATTAAACAGTCAGGGGGTTATTAAAAAACCCAAATCAAAAAAATCCACCAATGACCACCCCACCAAACACCACAGAAGAGGCGAAGATTTAAAAATAATTGGAATTAGACAAAGGTAGATTGGGGGGGGGGAATAAATTAATAAAACTAGGAAAAGCAGGGGGTTATTTTTGGAAAAAAAGAAGGAAAAAGAGGTTAAAATGAGGAAAAATTGAAATAGGCTCCCGCTCACATGGCTGCCATTACCACAGTCTGTTTAACCGATTTATCCCCACAACACCCTTTGATTATCCCCCTTGATACAGGCTGGAAACTGAGGCACAGAGAGACCAGTTGAGTCACTGAAGGTCATGCAGGAAGTCTGTGGTGGAACAGGGAACGGAACCCAGGTTTGCCACGTCCCATAACTGTGGACCGTTCTTCTGGGGGTCATACACAACTTGTGCTCTAGCAACCCATGATCTCCCCTCTGTAACTGTGGTCGTTCCCCTTTGTGTGTGTTATGCCCACTTGTTGCATCTTGTCATAAAATTAGATTGTAAGCTTGTGGGAGCAGGGGTCCATTTCTTTCAGAAGCTCCAATTCTGCCAAGACTTTTGCACGTGCTAGCTTTGCTCCCTAGGAATAATCCCTTTGAAAGCAATGGTACTGTTCAGCTTCACTTGCTGTAAGTCTCTGCAGGGTTAGAGGCTATGTTGGTATACTGCTTATTAACACAATGGGATGCTATTATGAGTGAGGCTTCTGAGTGCTGCTGTAAGTGTGATTCTAGTAACAATAGGATCACTCACTGCATCAGTTGTGTTTTTTTTTAACAGTACCATGCTGGCTTAGCAGAATAGTTTTGCAGGACGGTCCTAGAAGCTCTTTCTAAACCCCCGTTTGGGTGCTTGGCAGGAATCTGCACATTTCCTAACTACGGTGTATAAAAGTGGCCTTTCTAGTTGCTGTTCCATCTTCCAGAAGTATAAGTGTATGGGGAAGGTGAGCCATCCCGAAGCCCCTTCCTAGGATCACCGTCAGGGTGTTTTTATGATCAGCAGCAGAGCCAGCTCTGAAAATCAATTCTGCCTTTTGTTAGAATCAAAGCCTCGCTCTCCTCATTTTATCTGTGTCCATGTCATCTTGAAGAGGTCCAGCTGCACACCTTTGATGTCAAACAGGCAATTAAATATTACCAGAGCAGGACTGAGAGTTTCAGGAAATTACACGCCTTATTTGTACTGTGTGGAAATCATAAACTGCGATCTAAAGCAACTGTTTCCAGGTGGGGGAAACCTACAGTTGATGGAACCCTATGAATTTCAGCAGGATTCTCTGGGGACCCTGAGATCAAGCGAGGTCCCTTGGACAGATAGAGCCCAGACTAGTGCAGCATGGCTTTTGGACATGATATGAGACATGTTACTGCAACTGATGCTGTTGCCAGCTTTTGTGTCCTTCATGCATTATTTAATAACTTTTGTTCATTTGGGTTTGTTTGCGTTTTTAAATGTCTCTCCCTTATGCTGGATTCTTTCTGTGATTATTTATTAATCATCTAGCAGTCCCAGTCATGGACCAGACCTGCAGTGTGCTAGGCACTGTACAAACACAGAACAAAAAGATGGCCCCTGCCCCAGTGAGCCTTCTGCATTCTATGGATGCATGTTGGCGGCTAAGAAGGGGGGGGGGGGGGGCGCTGATTTCCCGCGGCTGTATGCGGGGGTGCTCAGTATTCAGGGCTTCCGACAGAGGTAATTGTGTTTTCCCCTTTTGCTTTTTCTCTCCTCTCTCTTGAACTCCTGAGCTGCCGCACTGGATTTAATGTTTTAAATCTGCAGAAGTCAGTGTGTCGAGGCTGGAAGATACATTTGGCTTGACAAATAAAGCTTTTGCTCCCGGCTAGTGGGTGCGCTGTGCTTGAAGAGTGCCTCTCAAATTGATGGGTATCAAAGCCATTGTGTGTGAATGTTATTTTACAAGTAGGGAAAATTGTCCTGATCACTTATCAACCTTGTTATGTTTGTTCAATCTCGAGTAGTTGGTATCTTTTTAAAAAGACCAAAATTACTCAAAATAACTGGATTTGCAGTAGTGAAAGTCTGCTGTGAAGTAATTTTGCAATCATTTTGTTGACTGAGACTGCTGTATGTTATATTTCTGTTCCAGCTGTCTCCTAAGACTTTCTGGAAATGAGATCTTCTACCTCATGAGCTTGTCAAAGTGACTGCATTTTAATCCAAATGTGAAGAGATCAGTCAATTGAATTTTCTTGGTAATCAGCCCAGCCCTAGTGGCTTTCACAGAGCGTTCAGTTAACTTTGCTGTAGGATTGCTCTGTAATCTGCGCTGACTAAATTAATGTGGGACAGTCAGATTTTTCTGTTTGGGGACAGTAATTTTGCTGTTCATGCCCATCTTTCTATTACAGGCCACGGGGAAGGTTTCATTCTCCATGTCGAATACTTTGACTTTGGATAGGAACACAAGGCTGATACGGGGAGATATAGCCACGCTTCAACCTTCTATCTAGTCTGCCATTTCTTCCCAATGGGACACATTCATGCCTCAATTGCACCTATTGTATCCCCAGTGGTTCAGGAGTGTCCGAAGTCAGAATTTTGCCCACTAAACCCAACCGCCACATTCCCTAAGTATCGGTAGCTGCACTGCAGCAAATCCCTCTTAGTAGATCTAGATTGGGGGGTTAGGAAATCACTGGAGTCTACTCCATCCTCTGGAGGTTTAATGGAATGCTTTCTGCAGTGTGCCCAGCTCTGCAGTTAGAATGCGGCATGCTATTTTTCTCTAAATGCTGCGTGTGCGAATGTAAGGTGTTACCCATCAAGCTGTTGTGCCATGCGTACTTATCAGTCCAGCAGTTCATGTGTTGCCTGTCCCAAGGGCAGATAAGCATTGTTTTTTGCAAACCAGCTGTGGTTTATCCAACACAGAGGTGAAGTTAAAGCAGTAGTTCTATCCAATATGCTCTCCTTTCCAAGAAAAAGGTTTCCAACAGATAATTCTGTGCCTTGCTTATGCAACAATAGTCTATGGGTGAATGAGTGGAAATGTTGTCACTGATCAGTTCTTTGCGGAGGCTGATATTGGTGAGCTCTTAATTTGGGAGAAGGTACAGTAGGCACTTAGCTTGTATCAGTAAGAGGGAATGGCTAGAGCATGCATAAGAAAGATGTGAATTTGATACAGCCCTAAAAGGCACTGAACAAAGCTGTAATGCAAGATACAAAACAAAGTTTAAAATCTTGACCAACCTTGAACAGCTGTGTGTTTCCATTTAGGAAATGGTTTGAAGCTAAAAAGAGATTAGAAAAGTCTACCCTTGATATAAGTTCAGTAAAACTACAAAGAATAGCAGCTCCTCCTCTAAAAGTAAAACATGAGTGGAAAGTAGAAAATGTTAGTAAAGCAATGACATTTGACCTTAGGCAACAGGGGTTGAGTGGTAAATATTTCATAAGAGAAAATGTTTCTTCCCTCTTCATTTTAACAGGGCAAAACATGCTCAATTTCTGTCTCCGTTCTAAACCGTCCAAAGTGATTATTCTGTTTGACTCTTGCAAAACTTAGATAATTTGACATTACGCTACTAAGGCCTGGTCTACACCTAAATATTAGATCAGCCCAATTGGATTGCTCAGTGCTGTGAAGGATTTTGCACCGTAGTCAACCTAATCCTTAAGGTAGATGCGGCAAAGTTGACAGAAGAATTTTTCCACCAATCTACTGGTAGTTACTGTCTCTCGGAGAGTTGAATTGATGGGAGGAAAACCTAGAGTTGCCAATTTTGGTTGTACATTTTCTTGGAGGTTTCATCACATGACATAATTAATTTTTAATTATAGATTGTTCTTAAATTCCTGGAGACTCCAGGACAATCCTGGAGGGTTGGCAACACAAGAAACCCTTCTGTTGATGCCCATCTTCTATACTATACTGATAGGAGCTATGAATCTGTAGCCGCTGTAATGTAGACATGGTCTTAGATACACTAACAAATATACACCTCTACCCTGATATAACGCGACCCGATATAACACGAATTCCGATACAACGTGGTAAAGCAGTGCTCCGGGGGGGCGGGGCTGCGCAGTCTGGCGGATCAAAGCAAGTTTGATATAACACGGTTTCACCTATAACGTGGTAAGATTTTTTTATATCGAGGTAGAGGTGTACTGTGACTACAATCAAAGTCCGTGTTCAGAGAGAATTCGATTTTTGGGCTGTGGGTGAAGTCCTTTTGATCTGTGACGATTGTACTACTTCATGCTGTATTTTAAAAGCAGTAATTTTCAACACTGTATTGCATATTTTATTCTAAAAATAATAATTATTCATCATTGAAAGAAATAATGAGAAACACAGGATAACTGCTTAGCCTGTATTTCTAGTAGAGCTTTTTTGAATAAAAGGGTGTTTGTCGTTAAATGGCCTTTTTTACAAAATCAGAATTTTTCAATAAAAATTACTGGCAGTGCAAAATAAAATTGTGCCTATTTTTCATTTTTTTTCAATTTTTGTATGAAAATGTTGAATTTTTAAATTTTGATAACATTTTGATGCAATTGTTAATGCCAATAAAACTATTAAACCCCCCCAATTGGAAAAAGGTCCATTTTGAACATTTCAAAATTAAAATTTTGAAAATTTTCACAAAAAATGTTTTCATTTTCTGACAATCTCTTCTTTTTGGAGACCTCTGAACTGTTATGGAGAACTACACTGAATAATCAAATACTCTGCAGAGCTTTGCTTTTCATTTCAGATGTTTACTTGCAATGAGAAATAAAAGGATGTTTACCTGACAAGGTATGCTTCCATATTTGCTAAATCTGGGCTTTTACTAGTGGGGGACAAACAATTTTTACAAGTTTAGTATTGGAAAGAGCAGTGATGCATCCAAAAAGACACATCCCACTCGGAATTTGAAAACAGGCAAAATATATTCAGTTGTAGCATTTACTACTGCCATTATAGAACACAGAGCATTTATTCTTCAGGGATCAATTTTGAGTCTCTGCAACAACAACCACTGAATTGGGTTTTGGGGAATTAAAAGGTTTTTGTTTAATTTGTTAGCTGCTGAACTTATTAATGTAACCCATCGTAAGCCAGGATTTTCAAAGAAGTTAACCTAAGGAAATTCAGTGGCGGGGTGGGTGGTAATAGAGCTGATTGAATAATTGTATTTCTCTTTCAAGGCAAAAAAAGAAGTTCAGTTCAGTTTGACCCAGAATTGAATTTTTCTGTTTTTTCACACTGAAGTGAAAATGCTTGTTCAATCCGGTAAGAAACTTTTTTGAATAATTTGATGTAAAACAATATTTTTCCTTTTTAGTTTGGGGTCATTTTGGGGTGTTTTTTCACCCTTTTAATTTTTTTAAAGTTAACTTTTGGTGGAAAACACCATTTTTAAACAAAAAGCCGAAGTGTTCTGTTTTAAAAGAATACACATTTCAAAATGGCTGAAATGAAATATTCAATTAGAAATGGCCAAAATGAATCATTTTGACTTTTTTGAGATTTTTTTTCATTTTTTTTCCAACTGAAATGATTTGCCGAATTTGACGTGAATTGACTAATAGTTTTGGTAACCAAAAAATCATTTCTTTGGTGAATTTACTATTCACTAAAAAAAAAAAATACCCTGCTCTACATGCTAATTTCAACAGTGCTGGGAATCCTAACCCTAAAGTGTATGTTGTGTAGCACAGGCTACTGAGGGCTTATAGACACTTTGAGCAAGGATATTATATTCTGAAATCTTAGTGCCCATCTCTCTCTCTTTTTTAAATCATAATATAATCTTAAGGTTGAAAACACCTTTAACAAGTGAACATTCTTTCATTTATGGTAATGAAGCAGGATGTTTCAACCGGATTCTTTCCGCAACTGCTCTATCTCTTAATGAGATGTCTTGCTTCTGAGTGAGAAACAGCCAAGACTGTGTAAGCGAAAAATGTGACAGAAAGTAGTAAAATTAGATATTTGACACACAGTCATGATGAGCTGCTTTCATTATTATGACAATCCTTATTTAATTTCTGTCATCATGTTGTTTTCAGTGTTGTTATGAAAATCAGTCACCAAAAGGGAATTGTTTCTAGAGACATGGAAAAATATTCCCCCCACTACTAAGTGATAGGAGGTAAAATGATCAATATTTGCCGTGAGGAGTATGGAGAGGGACATTTTGAAAACCACTTCGGTGACTTAGGCACCTAAGTAGACACTTTCAAAAGTGACTTAGGCCCAGGTCTTTGAAGGAATTTAGGCACCCAAGCCCCATTAATGTCAATGGGAGTTAAATCCACAAAAGTATTTGTGTCTGGGCCTAAGGAGTCTAAACGCTTCTCTACACTGTGCGTTAGTCCACACTAGAGGTGTAAATTCTAGTGCTCACTAGCGTGTTACTAACTGGCCCCCTGTGCACATTAATGTAATACTGTTTGAAATGGACTATATTAATGTACTCTAGGGAACTGTTAGTGAATGCCAGGAGGGTACCCATGGGCCAGTCAGTGTGCAACACCCTATGTGCATTAGAATTTCCTTCCCTTTAGTGTGGACTAATGCACAGTGTAGACAAGTACTAAGACTCATTGTGAGTCAGTGGAATTTAGGCTCTGAAGTCAATACTGTGCTTGTGAAAAATGTTATCTAAGACTTTAGGAGTGCAAGTCCCACTGAAAGCCCCTGGGATTTGTGCCTCAAAGTCCCTTAAGCACTTGACAATCTACCCCAAAATGATTGTGAGCTTATTTCCTTGACTGAAACCAGATTGACCTCTCTGTGACCAATGATCATTCTTCACCATATCTGCCCATCGTCTTTCATTCAGAAAGTTGAAGCTGCCCAACTGTTCATGTGTGAGCATTAGCCAGGGGACAAGAAGCTACTTTTCCCTGAAGTAATGTCAACATTTTAATTATGGAGATTTAGGAAAAGAGAAGCATTTTTCCTGTTAATACGGAATGTATTATTGCTCCTTAGACAAGCTGGGGAATCAATTCTTATGTTTTGCAAAATAAATTTGCGGGCAAATGGATCTAACATTGAGCTGCACGTAGGGAAATACTGAGGGGAAATAGCGCTGCACAGAGGGGAATACATGAGCTTGCTGCTGGCCACACGGATGTGAAAAAGAGCCCACTGAGGTTCTGCAGGGCTTTCCCCACTTGCCTGCCGCAAAGGCTAATCTGGTGCCTAATTCTGCTATTAAAATGTGCAGTTGATATTGTTGGAGCTGTGAGGCAAGGCCCGGGTCTGTAGAAATCCCCATATGTGGGGAAAAGCTCTGGTTTCTGATGAGTTGGGAATTTAACACAGATTTTTCTCTTGATTTTTTTTTTTAATTTATTTTTTATTAACCTTTACAGTTTGGCTGGTTCCCAAGTACCAGGTAGTGTGATAGAATGAAAGAGGAGAGTCCAGAGAAGAAGTGACTCCACCAACCTCCTTCATTAATCACATATGTAGGATACAATAAAGTGAGATGCAGACTTCATGAAATCTAAAAGGATCATCACCAAAACCAACTTGGGCCAGATTTTCAAAAGCACTCAGCACACAGAGGTTTCTGTTTTCCTTATGCCTAAATGGGAGCTGAGCTGTTTTGAAAATCTGACCCTTAGGGCGAGCACTTTTTGAAAATACAACCGAATTAGTGTTAGCTACAAGTGCGTGGGGAGGGAACAGTTTTCAACTTTCTGCTCTCACTTTTTAACTCCAATAATTTTAGGCCCAGGTTCGACAAGACACTTAAGCCCATGACTAGCTTTAAGTTCTGGTTAAATACTTTTCTGAATCCTAGCTCAAGTTAATGGTAACATTAAAATTATGACCATATTTTATTTTATTTTATTTAAATACCAAGATTTTATACCATTTCACTGCTAGTTGGCATACCAGTGAGATCCAGCCAGTGGGTTTACTCATAGTGCTCACAGATGTATGTTTGGAACTTCTTGATGTTTTGTGTTAAAAGAATGTTACACACTAAATGATGTAAGCTTGAAAACAATGCAAACATAATGCTTAACTCCGGAGATTCTTTGGTTATTAGGATAATTAAGGCACTTGTTAATGTCCTTAAATTTAGGGTAAAAAATGGTGTTTGCTGTATACTGCTGTTGGCTAAAACGTTTTGGATTCTTGTTGGGCAGCTTAATTATTTATCCATCAAATTTAACCCTGCATCTGTAAAATCATTTCACTTTAATCATCTCTCTCATGCTTCTGAATGGCACTCTTATGGCAATAGCTAGTCTTAACATAGAAGAATAGGACCACATAGAATAATAATATAACCCCATTTCCCAACACAGCTTACAGAAATTTTTAGATCTCTATTGTTCCTATCTCAGGCTTCTTCAAAGAAAAACTACAGAAGTAAGTAAATACTTTCTTTAAAAATATTTCTAAAGACAGAAAGTTATGGAGCAAAGCCCAGGTTTTACAATAATATGTCAGCCTGGTGTGGGAGCCTGTGAACTACTGGTGAAAAGAAACCCGAAGTGTTTTCATCACCATGCTATAGTACAGTAAATGGAAGGACCCCCGGCAGCCCCTGCTGGAGTGGCAGTGGGTCTCTGCCTGCCCTACGCAGATCAGCGTGGATGTGGAGGGTAGCATGGGGTGAGCATGCAGCTAGTTGGCAAGGTCCCACTGGATGTGTATTTCCCTGCATAAGTGGTGTGTTGGTGTTATTCCAGTCCATAAGCTCTGAATAGTGGCTGTTTGGTCCTAGCACACTGGTTTCTGTTTAGAGGTTGGATTTTGTGCCTCTCTGTTGGCACTTCACTCATTACGGACAGTGTCATTTTCTCTTTTTAACGATTTAGAAGTTTTAAATAAATGTTCAATGAGCAATTTTCATTGCACTTCTGGTTTCTCTTCCAAGCTCTCTCTTTTAATCAATTTGATTGCAGAGAATTCATGAGTGATATTACAATGTATTTCAAAGCAGCAAACTGCCATTGACTTCCACAGGAATGTAAGCTGTATTGTGGAAGGCTAAATTACATCGTGAGTTTTGAAAACAGGGCAGATATCTACTCAAACAGGAGCGGATGCTCAGCTCTAATAAATCCTCAAAGCTGGCTCCGTTTTTTGTTATACTGGATGGCATGTTCATGTATCATTTTTCTCTTCATAAGACCAGAGTGAACGTTTTTTAAGTGCATATCGAGTTTGATTCAGGTAGACAAGTGTCCAGAATGAGACTCTCCTATAACACAGTGTAGGAAGGTTGGCCTGTAGTTTCCACGCAAAGCTTTGAGTTAATAAGCTTTAAATGTCTTGTGGGCTCCAATCCTTCAGTGCAACGCTCCCCAATTAAAGTTTTACAAACCTTATGACCTAAAAAAATCTATCTTTGCAGTCTATTATTTTCCTGTATAGAATTCTGCTTAAAAATTAGACAGTCAAATGTGAAGATCTGTAGCTCACTTTTATGCAGCAGAGCCTGGAGTTTTTAGAGTAATTATTTTGCTAAACACGCACACAAATCCCTTGGGTAAAACCCTGCTCCCACTGACATTAATGTGAAGACTTCAACTGACATCAGCAAGGCCAGGATTTCACCCCTTGCATGTAATTATAATCGTTAGCTGGTCATGCTTCTTCCATAGCTCTTTAGTCCCTGCTCCACCACACTATGTTAAACCATTTTCTGCCATGTGGATGTATTACCAAGAAGCCAGTTCATTCCAGAATCCACTCATATGCTGGTCAGATTTCCATTAAATCTCTAGATATTCCCTTTAAATCCACAAACTGGTTCAAAGTTAGGGTTGAGGGAACAAGTCCAGATAAAATCAGAACTGCCCTGAACTGTTAAAATGTTTCTGAAGGGCCCGAGGCTGTGCTAAACTGTTAAAACAAAATTCCTTTCCTTGGCCACTCTGCACTATCCAGTTCTAGTCAGGACCAGAAGCTAACTGCTAAGATAGGGTCAGGGAAGCTGTTTCCATGATATTCCTCCCGATCCTGCAAATCCACGCAACCTTACACAAGTAAGTAACCTTGCACAAGTCATCACACTAAAGTCAATGGGCTACTCGCATGCATGAAGTTTCTCATTTGTGTAAGTGTTTGCAGGGTTGGGGCCATAGACCTTTCACAGTCGCTGCTTTGGAGCATGAGGACTTCCCGCACATGCTCTTTCAGATTGAGAGGACAGGAGCAGGTTCCAGTTTTTGAAAATCTCCATTCTCGTTCCTTCATCC
This sequence comes from Terrapene triunguis, assembly GCF_002925995.2. Classification (NCBI taxonomy): domain Eukaryota; kingdom Metazoa; phylum Chordata; order Testudines; family Emydidae; genus Terrapene; species Terrapene triunguis. Next base: position 12,428,179 of record NW_020664487.1, on the reverse strand, counting down.
CCCCCCCGCTGCACTCTCCCATCCACATCCTCATGCTCCGCTTTCCTCTCCCCTTCTCTACACCTGTCCAGTTCAAGCTCTCCTCTCAGTTCACCTCTTCCCCCTAGTTCTCTCTCTCTGGTGGTGATGGAGAGTTGGAGGACTCTGGGTCTTTAGAAAGTGCAATCTCATTTCCCCACTCTGTGCTCCCTGCTACAGGTGGACACTCAGAGAGGCTGCTTTTGTCTTTGCTGATGGTAACAGGCAGCTGACAGGCTGTAGGCGAAGATGACTCCACTGAGTAATGGCTGCCGGCAGGGAGCAAACGTGCAAGGAGGGGAAAGTTCTTATACTCCCTCCAAAGCCCAACTATCCCTCTAGCACCAGTAGTTGGGGGAGGGGAGGGGAGAACATGGCTCTGCCCAGGCACTCTGGAGAGCCCAGAAGAAAGGCCCTTTCTCAACACTAGGGCTCTTCCTCCAGCCCCACCCACATGTCTTTGGTTTGTGTGCAAAGCCTTGTCCCTTCTCCAAAGAGTGCTCATCCAAACTGCAAACTGCCCTAGCTCTGCAGGATCCAGCTAGGGTGACCAGATGAGGGGAAGAAAATATCGGGACACATGGCGGGGGGTGCCCGCCGGCAGAGAAAAAAAAAAAAAAAAAACCCTAGTCCTGCCGGCTAAGCAAAAAACCCAAAAACCCCACAGTGCTGCCGGCGGATATGGGACAAAATGCGTGCCGACCAAAGATTGGTCGGGATGCTGGACAGACACCGAAATATCAGGACGGTCCCGATTTTATCGGGACGTCTGGTCACCCTAGATCCAGCTGAACGGTGCTGCAGAGCAGAATTCTCCCACTCGGGGTTGCCTCAAGAACTGTGGGGAACAGCAGAAAAGCACAGGCTTCCTGCTGCCATCCGCGGAGTTGAAGCCTTGCCCCCTGAATCTCTGGTGACTGCAGTCCTGGCTCACCAGCCAGTATGGAGCATTGTTAGTCGTTGGGGATGACTGGCCGTATTGTCATGGAGAAGTTGCCTCCCAGCTTTTAGAGCAGTTTGGTACATTCTTCAAAACAGCTACAAGAAGCTGTTCTAGTTGCAGGGGAGAGAGAAGATGGTTAAACGCTTTGTTAGGAGGCTCAGCACAGCAGCCTATGTTTTACTGGAGAGCTCGCCACCTCTCTCCCTGTTGGCATGCTCTGCTTTTCCTGGAGAACCTGAGAGTTGTAAAATCTCAGCAGGCTATTGACTGTCTCACTGGCGGTTGGAATGAAATAGCTCACGGAGAACAAAAAATGGTCCTATCGTAGAGGTACATCTTCTCTGGAGAGCGACGCAGATGGGGACTTGGAAACCAATGCTTGGCTGTAGCCACTGCCATTATTCACTAGCTTTCATGAGCAATAAAAAAATCCATTCTACAAAAACAGAGAGTCTCTTTCTTCTGACCTTGGTGTAAAAAAGAAAGGAGGAAAGTGACTCGCACCAGAAGGCATAATATTTCATTAGGAAGTTAAACTTCACTCACAGACGACTATGTCCAGATGTCTCAAATGAGAACTTTTCAGGGGGCTGAGTACCATTAGCTGAGCTGCATGTCGCTAAGAAGCTTCCTGGGAAACTAGGTAGGTCGTTAACAGGTGTGGGGAAGAGGGCAGGAGCTGTAAATATTCTATTGATCCCTCTAGACCTGCTAACGGATAGACTCTTTCCCTTTGATTTCTTTTCTAGGACTGTAAGCCCTCAGGGGGACCTTTGACGAGAACATTTTTCAGTAATCGGTACAGTTACATTTTAGCCCCAGTTATGTTTGCTGACCTTGTCCGGTGTTGGTGGCTGTTCGTGTCAGATTCCACCTGCAGCGGGATCTCTCCCCTGTCAATTGGCTGAGCTGTAAGAATGGTTTGGAGATCTTTTAGCTGATGCGTTAGCCGTGAACAGCTTAGCTGAGGGAATTTTTCATGTACAGCAAAGTTGTCAGCAAAATTGCAAGACAAACTACCATCAGCTATCTCCCTTATCGACTCTGGGCTACTTAATTTCTGTTTCACTCTGCTAAGATAACTATGTTGTGGACTGCATGTAGTTGTATTGTATAATTCTGTAACCACATTGTCCAATATTATTATTGCGTTAGCTGATTCTGAAATGTCAGCATCTACCAGTAGTACTATAGCGGGTGCAAATGCATAGGCAGGAACGGTGATGCTACTTCTCTGCCACAGTCTCCCTCTCTGGCCTTGGGCAAGTCATTGTCTCTCTGTACGATAGTTCACCATCTGTAAACATGGGGATAATAGCACTGTCCCAGTTCACAGGGAGATTGTGCCGGTAAATGTCTTATATCAATATTGTGAGAGGCTCAAATAAAACAGTGATAGGGCCAGAAAAGTACCATAGATAGGTTCCAAGTAGCACCTCTTCCAGTTAGGGATGGATTTCAGCTTCCACTTTACAGTAATGTTTTTCATTGCTTATAACATACTTATATGCCCAATGTATTTTTTTTTATGGGGGATCTCTGCCCAGAAGGGAATACGAAGAGAAAAGATGAGAACAAAATTCAAATACTACGGTGATAAGCCCCATAGAAATACCCATAAGTAAATTATTTATTGATATTGGCCAAAACTGTCAAAAATGCTGAACGATTCTGGATACCTCAGTTCATAGGTAACTTGAGGTACTTGAAAGGGGCCTGATTTCAGAGAGTGTTGGCATCCGCCTGCCAAAAAGCAACCCTCTTTGAGATGTGTCCGGCTGGGCACCTAAAAATGAAGGCATTCAACAAAGTAACTTGCCCGTTTCTTTTAGAAGTCAAACAGCGTATGGTAATAAAACACAACCACCTTGATCACTTTTAGCTGATGACTGTATTTGAACCAAAGTGCTATAATATTTTGTAATGACAAATAATTATATAAGCCATTGAGTTATTTGACCATTAAGAGGGTTAGCCTGAATGCGAAACATATGAAAATGTTACACTGTATTTTATGGTTCAGATTACTAAGAAATGCTTACACACACAGTAAGCACTCTTTTATAGATTACTCAAACACAACCTTGATGATGCATTGTACACAAGTTTTAGAAAACTGTAGACCTAAGCAAAGATTTACTGTATCAGCATATGAGTGAGGGGAGCTGAGCAGAGTGCAAATAAAGTAAAAAGATAGAATTGAAAAGGCAGTTTGGGCAAATATCTGATCATGTCCATATGGTGAGTGAAGTGTGGTTGGTGAAGTGACGGGGCCATTATCTCCTCAGTCCACTAGGACAAGTTAATGACAACCAGGAAAATCGTTTGAAAGGTCAGAAGCAATCTCACTGGATAGTGCTTGAGTCACTAATGGCAAATATCTGCACTTCAAACTTCAGAGCTAAATTCTTCCTGTCTGCAGAAACTTTAGTCTAATGGTGAGAAATGTCCTCAGCCAGGCTCCAATTCAGCAAAACATTTAAGGGCATGCTTACGCACGTCCCTAGTCAGGAAAGCACATAAGCACATACTCCACTTTTAAGAATGACTCTGGTCCAGTGGTTAGGGCGCTCACCCAAGAGGCGTGAAATGCCTGTTCAACTCCCTTCTCCTCATCAGATGAGGGAGGGGGGCTTAACCTGGGTCTCCCACATCCTGGGTGAGATCCCTAACCGCTGGGTTAAGGTTATAAGGTAGGCAGCCTCCTCCTCTCACCTCCCTTGGCTGTTTATGTGGAGTCAGGTGTGCCCCATCCTGGTCTTGCAAGAAATGGCATAAGCACCTGGCTCCTGGAGAGAGGTTCCCAGCTGTGGATTGCAAGCCGAGACAAGCACCTCCCTCCGGCCTGGACTGTGGTGCCTAATTTCCAGAGGGGGGCAGGGCTTAGCACACCCCCCTCACACTGGCATCTGCTATTGTCTACTTTCCATGACTCTCTACCTTGCATATTGACTTTTGTGGATTCCTTTCGCGGGCACCTGTCTCTCCTCATGCATTGTATAGGGGGCTAGGTGCCAACCCCCTGACTCTGAGCACTGCCAATGCCTGAATTCCTTTGTGGATCTGGGCTCGTCCCCTGTGGACAACTTAGCTGCAGCTGCAGTTACTGTTCACCAATTCACATCTAAAGCTTTTCAGAGCCTCATGATGTTCCAAACTGCTAGAGCTTTGAATAGGTCTGCAAATTCAAATACAAAAAAGTTTCAATGTGCTGGCTTTAAACGTTCCTAACTGTAAAGTACTGAATCATTATATCTCAAATATGGCTTTTTTTTTTTTAATGAGTCTGAATAAGATCTATGAAGGAAACCCAAAGCTGAGAAACAGTGGTTTGGTAGTTGTAAAGGTATGATGTTTTAAATTCAGCAAATGTATCCTTTGCTGAGACATCCTTAACAAATGAATTCTAAGAGTGTTTCACAAAACTGGACAGAGGAATTGTCAGCCTCCTATATTAACACATTAAACGCTCCAAAGTTTTAAACTACTGAATTAATTTCCTTCAAGGTTGTTTGATTTTCTAGTCTCAGGACCTCCACTGAACAAGCTTGGCTTGTAGCTTCTACCTCTGGTTTTGAGCTATACATGGGCAGACCTTGTGCAAAAACTGTGTTCTTTTCCTAAGTGTGTAACTCAAACACATGTGAACTGACTGCCTCCCAATAATTATAAATGCATTACAGTTCCTATGAAAGGTAGCACTCTCTTCCCCCAGTCGTTTGGTTTCTTAGAGTGACGTTGATTGATTTCTTTTGCACTGGATGTCACTCTCACGTAGTTGTTGGTGGATAGCCTTGTTTAAACAGGTGTGTCTAGCAGGATGCTTTGCAGGAAATGAGATATGAGCTCCTTCTCCAATGTGTTCTGTACCAAGAGCATTCTTGGAGGGAGCATTGCAAAATGACACCTGGAGTCCAACAGGCAAAGAGTCATGGTGGTCCATGGGGTGGGCTGCATAGCAAGAGCTGATTCCTGAGGTCATTGGGCCCTAGCCCATTGAAGAGGAGGACCTTGAATGGCACCTTCAGTTTGACTGGCAGTGAATGAGGCATGTGCCACTTTCAGTTTAGAACAAACTCAGTCTAGTCACATGCCCAGAATTAAAATTTCTCATTAGCTCATGGCTAGCTGTTTGCTGTTCTGAAAAGAACATTGTACTGTAGAACAAGACACACCATTTACAGGAGTTCGGCGTGTCCACTTCTGACGTGCAAATTTAATTTAATTTTCCCCCCTGCCATGTCAGAGAGAGGCTTCTGTTGAAATCTTTTATTTGATTTTTTTTTTCTCAAGGGAAATTTTGTTTTAAATGCCTCATCCCTTTTAATCTTCTGGAGAATTGTGGTTCATGCTTGTGGTCACTAAACCACTCACCATTCTTTGAGTTGACTAGCAAAAGGATAATGCAGATTTCTTACTCCCAATATCAATACAAAAAGCCAAATTAGCTATTTCCAGAGTTTACTTTTCCTGAGCCCGAATGTTAATAGCTCTTGAAAAGTGGTTGTTCCAGTTGATAGTAATAAACATCACACTGTGTGCTCGCGTGTCACCGGGCCAGCTAGAGGAGAAGTTTTTAGTAACATACAGGTAAGGTTACAATCATATTGCATCTTGTGGTCATTGCCTTCTGCGGTATAAATATACGTAATGATCTTGTTAAATGTGATACATTCCATTTCAGTATATTGACATTTCCATTTTAGTGCGATATACCTGTCTGGAAAGTCTGCCTTTAATGCCTACCACAAGCATAAAAATCATCCTGGGAAAAGGAAAGCAGCCCACTTGAAGAAATGGTAGGTAATTTAGGGTAGTATTACTTCTGGGAAAGTTTTATGCTTGAACAAATGTTGCCGTTTCTCAGAGCCTGTATAAACCTTGGAATGTGTTCTGTAACCAGCCTAATAAAATGGCGGTCAGGCCGTGAGAAAAGATGCCGCTCTACCCATGGGGAACGTCATTCCTTTTTATTAATTGAAGCTATGGACATAGTCACAAGGAGCTGAGACTATATTATGCTGGACCCACCTCTTAGCACCTGAATTTAAATCTTTATTAAGCTAATTTGGAGATGCAATCGGAGCCTTTTGGGAACAGAGCTCCACCTCGGAAGATCATACTGCCTTAAACAATGAGGCACCTTTTAATGCAAGAGATGGCAGAATTTAAAATGCAGTCATTGCTATAATTACCAGTCTGTCCTATGGGAGCATGCTGCCAGTGAATGGGATATACAGTGGTGAGAGCGTGCAGGTTATAAGCTATCACTGGGCTTGCAGGGTAGGGGCTTTGTAGGATAGTGTGTGATCTGGGGCTGGGAACAGTTAGTATGCAGAGAGCTAGCTTAGAGTATGTTGGGGTGAGTTGTGCCCCTCTGCCTGAGGGAGCAGCCTGCTTGGGGTGTCTCTGCTTTTGTTTTGTGTGTGTTGGGGTTCTGGATTCTAAGAAAGAAAGTGGTGTTACATTGCAGCCCCACAGAAAAAATATTTTTTGTTTTTATCCAACTTTTGTGTATGTGCCATGATTGTAACGTGAGGTGAGTAAACTACTGTACTCTTGTGTAAATTACAGTTGGTAGTAAGTTCCATGGCCCAAAGATTTAAATTCCCTCTCCCATGAAATGAGGAAGCAGAGGTACAAGAAGAGAAAAGAAGGACTCGTTAGTTTGTTTGCAATTGCCCCTCTCTGCTGCTGGGGGCGCTAGCATGCTGTGATGCACTGTGGCTCAGAGTTCTACTGCTTCCTAGAGGTTTGCACGCCCAATTCCCATTTATTTTAATGAAAATTGGGTATCCAAATCCCTGGGGACTCTTAACCCTAACCCTTCCCGGATAGCCAGTAGCGCCAGGCTAAGCCTGATGACAGTTTTGCCTCTAGGTTCTGTAGGGTTTCTCTCTGGGGAACTCCCAAGGAGCACTTCCCCTTGTGGCTCAAAGGAAAAGGTTTAATTGCTGGAGCTGGCAGGCAGGGGAGGGTGTAAATGCCCTAGGGATAGTGGCTTCGTAGACACTTACAATAAACTGTTGCATTCATTCCTATCCTGATTTCTAGGGAGCACCCCAGTAGGGTGATACACAGCTAGGCTTGTCCCAGGGGGCTCCTCTAAAGTGCCCGGGATCCTTTCCTTTATTAGAGAACAGCTAATTATTATCAGCCAAGATTCTTCCTGTTGTCTCATCTCGTCCTCCCTCTGTGTTTGTTTGCCCCCCTCTTTCTTTTTCCAGAGAGGAGCCTGCCGCCCTCGCTGCCTCCCAGCGCTCTGCTCCTGGCCTGTCACCCATCCCCGCTTCCGGCGACCCAAACGTCCCCTGTGCAGCCAGCTCCAGGCTGTGCCCGCTGCTCCTGGCTCTTTCCCAGTGCCCACTCCCCTTTGCCTTCCAGGTGCGGTGGCCTTTTCCCCCTCTCCAGACACCATGGGGGCCTCTGCTGACTAGGCGATGAATTGGATCACACAGTGGGCCACTCTCTGCAGGCAAGTCAGGTGGGAGCAGGTGCCCACTCATGAGCTAGCAGGTACTCATCATTTGAGACCTCTCCTTCCTGCTTCCTTCGTAAGTCACTTCCTGTCAGACTGCGGTAAGATCTAAAGGCCTATTTAGACATTACACTATATCATACACGTTATGCTATGCCACTTATTGCAACTAACCACTAGAACCTTGTGATTAAGCTTTCATCATGTATCTATCTAGATGTAGGTAGTTATCTGTCCCCCATCACCACAGTATCTGGGCACCTCACAGTCTGTAATGCATTTATCCTTCCAGCACCCGGTGAGGTAGTAGGCCAGTGCTATTATCCCAATTGTACAGATGGGGAAAGTGAGGCACAAGTGACTTCCCTAAGGCAGAGCAGAGACCTGAAGCCCAGTCTTTCGAGTCAGAGGCTGCTGCCCTAGCCAATGGACCATACTTCCTCCCTGCCTCCTTACTAGCTAAAACTGACATTTGGAACTCAAAGTGGTCGCAGAACTTGATCTTGCCTCTGCTTACTTGGAAGCCAAACTGGGGTTTGTCCGAGTAAAGAAAACTAGATCTGGGTCAATAACCCTTGAACAGGTTGGATGAAAAAGTATGAAAATTAAAAAAAAAAAAAAAAAAAAGTCACAGAAAGGTTAAGCCAGGCTCCGGGGCCATCTGCTGTGATTGACCCTTGTGAAATCAGCTGGATGGACTCTGACCCTTGTGTGACATTAGTGCATGCATAGGCAAAAATGAAAATGCTCTTCTCTTTCTCCTCTGGAACCCTCCCACCTGCTGCTGCTAGTCTCCCCTAATGTCCTCCTGACCAAACCTTTGTCTGTGTCCCCTTCCCATCCTGCCACTCCCTGCTCAGCCTCCAGGGGAAGGAAGCAAAATTCTGGAATAGTTCCTCCACTTCTCCTCAAAAACTTTCCTACCTTGAACACTGAGGTGACACTGAGGGACGGGGGGATACCAGAAAGTAAAGGGAGGGCGTAGAGGGAGAGAGAATGATAAACTAAGAGTGTGCACGGAAAAAAGAACAAATTCCAGTGTGTGTGAATAGACTTGGACAGGGCAAGGAGATTGGGGGAGGGGGGCAGTGTGCATGTGTGTCCGGTTTGATTGGGGAGAGGGACATGCAGTACTGGGTGTGTAATTTTGCAGGGAGCAGGTAGTGTATATGTGGGAGGGATTGGGTGGCTGGCTTCTAATTCAGCTGTAACATTTTATGGGGGAAGAGAAAAAAATTGAGACTTCCCTCCCCCCCCTCCCCCCCCGTACAGTGCCCCTGAAAAGTCTGCGCAGCGTTCTAGTCTGCAGCATAGAGTTCTAGTTAGCAACACAAACTTTAATCGGTTGATAGCACATAAGATAAAATATCATCTCTGGGTGTTTTGAAAATAATAAAGTCAAGCTGCCAGCTTGTTCCTTTATGACAGACATCTATATTTCCGCCAGTGCCTGCTCCCGGAGGGCACTGTTTGTGCAGCGTAGTATGCAGATTCAACTGAGCCTTGCTCAAAAAAATAAATAAAACAAAAAGTCTACGTCCTCCAACAGAGCCCTGACAAATAGAATTGGTAACTTTTGTATATGAAAACAGGCTGAGCAGGAAGCAGCAGTTATAGATTATTAGGAGTAAATACGAATTGACATGGTAGACAGGAACGGCTCTGAATCAGCAGTTCTGTTCCATTGTGTCTTGCTGATTAAAGGTCATTTAGAGGGCATAGGGACATGCTGGTTAGGCCTATTGTGTCCATCTGCACATTAATGACCACTGAGATCAGAGGCAGTTGAAAAAACAGAGGGCTGAATTCTGTTCTCAAATCCACCTGGGTAAATGCAGAGTGACTCTACTAAAGCCAACGGAACTACCCTGGGTTTGCCCCGGGTAACCAAATAGATGTCCCCCCCCCTTTCATAAAATCCTGGGCTTGATTCACTCCTGCTGACAGGTCGAATTGCCTGTCCCTGAACCAAAAGTGGCTGCTTGGCTGTGGAGGGATTTGTCCCTGAGGGAAAGCTGTGGGATCTGGTTGGGAGGGAAGTCTTATGTGACAGTCAGGTTCCACCCAGAGACCATATTGACCGCAGGTTATCTGCCATTTGCCCTCACCACGTCTCCCCAGCCAGGCAGCAGTTGGGGATATAGATGGGTAGGTCAGTAGCCTTTTCCTGACTTGAACCATGTCGCTCTGTCATAATTGGCTCATGGTTGAGCCTCCTGTCACTGATGGCAGTGGAAGTAGGTGGCAGTATTAGAATATTTGCATCTAGTCCCCTGAGGTTCCAAGAGTCTTTGCAAAAAGCCTGATACTAAAGATGAAAATGTCCGTGTTCTTTCTAGCTGGACAGCATTGCATGGCATGTTCTTGGCACCTGCCCTGGTTCTTGTTTCTTAACACGGTACAAAACGCGTTACTGGTGTATAACTTGCTGTTTCGTCTCACTCCAAACAGGCTTGGTAAATATAGTAGTCTCGTGCTTTCATTGGCAGCTTCCCACAGTGGCTGGCAGCACAGGCTGACCTGAAGAAGCAAGGTGTCGTGTAGGGTATGTCTACACGGCACAACCCTTAGGGCGTCATGTAGATAACACATGTAACTAGCCCAGCCAGCACGAATATAAATAGCCGTGTAGACAGTGAGGTTCTGCTTAGGTGAGTAAAGATGCCAGAACCTTAGGGCAAGTACCTTGCATGGCTCTCTACTCACCCAAGCAGTACCTCGGCCGTCTACACTGCTTTTTTTTTTTTAGCAGTGTAATGTTCTGCTGCCAGAACCTTTCCTGGCTGCAACGAAAGGCTCTGGCAGCAGGGAAAGGCTCAATGCTGCTGGAGTCTTTCCCCACTGCTTTCCAGAGCCCTTGCCGCCAGTGGTGTGCAGTGTGGACATTTCTCCAGTTTTACCATGGGTATGAGAGCTAGATATTCCTCTAGTCCAATCCCAGCTGCGCCACTGATTGATCCTTTGGCCTTGGACAAGTCACTTTATAATACTTTGCACTTACATAGCACCTCCTGTTTGAAGATCTCAAGTTGCTCTATAAACATTAATGAATTAAAGTTCACAGCATCCCCTGATAGGTGAAGTATTATTGTTCTCATTTTCATAGTTGGAAGGATTCAGGGACTGTCTATGAGGGATTTTTGCACTGGTGTGGCTGCTGTGATGTAGTTAGGCCATGCAAACCCCTAGAATAGATGTAGTGCATCAGTACAAAGCAGGGATTGTAGTGGTGGGTACAATTTAACCCTGAGGCTAAGCTACACCAGAGCAAAAATCCCTTGTACAGACTGACCCTGAGGGGCATAGAAAAATGTGCTGATTTGCCCAAAGTGTCATGGCAAACGTGTAGCAATGCAGGGAGCAAAAATCCACATTTTCAGGGACATGGTTTTGTGTGCTTTAGTCACCTCACCATCCTCCTGCACTTATGTCTATACTGCAATTAAACACCCATGGCTGGCTTGTGTCAACTGACTTGGGCTCAGAGACTCCAGGATGGGGGAGGGTCCCAGAGACCAGGCTCTAGCCCAAGCCTGAACATCTACACTGCAGTTTTTAGCCTTGTCAGATCGTCAGCTGATTCGGGCCAGCTGCAGTCATGCTGCATGTCTTTTATTCCAGTGGAGACGTAGCTTTAGAGTCTCTGTGTTCCTTGTCTGTGCAAGGAGGATTTATTTCCTTACCCACCTCACAGTGGCATTGGGAAGATTGATTAGTTAATATTTGGAAAGTGCTTTGAAGATGGAAAGCACTATGTAAATGCAAAGTGCCTGATTTTCTTCTCGCAGTGTGAAATGGGTGTGATGTGTCAGATTCATATTATAAGGGCAGAATGGACCATTGTGATCATCTAGCTTGACCTCCTGTACCACACAGGTCACACAACAACCCTGAATTAATTCCTGTAATGTCACTGACTTCAGCACTGTTATTCCTAACTCTAATGGGAGAGGAGACTCAGATTCTAAATATTAGAAGTATGAGCTGAACATTTTTATTCTCTGAAACTAAATGCTTATTTTACATATGTGTGTGCATGTGTGTTTGTGTGTGTATGTATTTTTCACTTTTATCAAGTATAACAAGATTCACCCTGCCCCAATAAAAATAAATAGGTTTGGGTTTAATGCAAATATTTGAGTTCTTGTTCAGCTCTGGGAGGCCGCATGTGAGGGGGTAACACAACTTAGCATTGTGTTGGAAAGCAATGATGAAAAATCAGAACCAGATCACTACTAGCTGAGAGGCACAGGAAATGAAACAGAAGGTAGAATGACCCCTTTGCTGAAGAACAGGTCTTTCAGGTTGATGGAATGTCAGGCGAGAGGAACAAAAGCAAATGCTTTACTTGTGCTGAGTAAATATCTTGCAAAAGTAGGAGTAAGGAACCCTTTCAGAACTCCATATGCCTTTCAGCAGACCTGCAGATTTCAATACACACGAGAAATGGAAATCAACAGCTAGACTACAGACACTGCCATGCCTTATATTTTGAAACATAAATTACCGTTGCTGTAGACTAAAGGATAAAATGGGGTTGACAGTGGGGATAATAGGTCTTGGACTGGAATTAAGAGTTTTCTTTTAAACAGTAAACTAAGATTACTGCATGTCAAAACACAAAGTGCTGAGCAAATGTAAATAACAGAAGGCTTTACTTTGAAACCTTAGGGTTGGTGAACTATGACTGTGGTGTTTCCATAGTTTAATATCAGTATCAGACATGATATTGTGTGATTATAGCTAAGGCTAGAAAAGTAAGCGTTCAAACAGACAGGCCATGCAGCAGAATTAAAAACAGGTGTTAAACCGCATTTCAAAGACATTACAACTGGAAAATGTATTTTTTTAAACTGTCCAAACCTCTATTGTTTGACATGCCTTTTCTCTATGCTGTGTATGACTATTTGATACCCAGCTTCTGAATCTATTACCCTTTGGGCAAATTCTCAGTGTTGCCAACTCTTGTGATTTTTGTCATGAGTCCCATCATTTTTAGTGTTTTTCTTAAAGCTCCAGCTGCTGGAATCATGGGCTTGCCATGAGACTCTCAGCTTTCATTAAAAAAAAAAAAAAAAGTTTCTTGTCCTCATAACTGCAGAGAAAAAACTTTGAAAATGTGAAGTGAGTATACCCTAAGGCTCAAAAGCCAGGAGATAGATAAAAAGAATCCAATATTTATTTAAAAAAAACCAAAAAAAACCAAAAGCCTCCTGATTTTCAAGCCAATCTCCTGATTTTGGGGAGGGGCAGACTTGTGATTTTTGAACATTTGGGGTTGGCGATTCTGATTTCTGCTCCTGCCTTTCCCATTGCAATCCAGGTAGGTGGAGCACGTTTGTCTGAGAGTGGGATATGGACTATTGCATGCCAGAATTAGACATACCTTCTACAGAGTAGTCAGGGCACACAAACCCAGTGAAGGCCCATCAAAGGCCTAACCTAACCTAACTCCTCATGGTGCTGTTATCCCTAGGGCCTGTTGGCACATCTTTCCTTGCTGCAGTGAAGGATTTTGCTGCACGGGGAACGCAGGAGTGGATCTAAAGATGATTTTTGCCTAGGTAATGCTGCACATTTTGAGCAACATGGTCTGTTCTAACTTGTCGTCCTTTTACTCCTCTGTTTTGTTAGAGGAAATTAATAATGATCCTATATCCTGAAGATAATAAAGTCTAGCTTCAATCGATGAGGCTCACTTTGAAGTTAGGGGAATTGTACTTTTTTACACCAAGGCTGAATCTTGCCCCAAGAATGAAATCCTGGCCCCTTTGAAGTGAATGGCGAAGAGCCCAATTGACTTGAAGGGGGCCAGGAGTTTACCCCTAGTACTTTTGCAGCATTTACAGCTAATGAGTTTTCTGTATCATGGCAAACTGTGAAGTATAAACCAAAGGCAAGAAGGGCCTCAGCCGTTGCTAATTGCAATGGGGAGCACATGATCGCTACATGGTTTTGAAACATTTTGACTGTATTTTCCCTGTTAAGTCCTGATACAAAGCTAGCTGAAATCAGTGGGTGTCTTCCCATTGTGTTCAATGGGCTTTGGAGCAGGCTCTTAGCATAGAGCATCATGAGGCAGGTTGCTTTGTTCTTGTATAAAGATTTGTTTCTAAAGCCTAGAGGGGAAATATAGCTAGGTCTGAATCCACAAAACATCTCCAAGTTTTCAAACTCATCTCCTGTGCTACAGAAGATAATGCGGTATAATTGTTTCAGGCGTAACTGTAGAAGACAAGCCATGCTGGGTCAAAAGCACTCCGCACCCACAAATGAAGCCAGAGGAGGGTCATTTTGAGAACAATGGAATCTGCTGGGTGCTGAGTCCTTTTGAAAACACCCTCGTTTCCCTTAGGTGCCTTAATGGCATAGCAGGAGAGCTGAGCTTTAAATCAAGAGTTGAGGCCTGCAGTAACTCTGCCAGAGGGTACAGTCCTATTACAGGAGTGGCTGGGTGAGGTGCAGGAGGTCAGGGGTGGGCAAACTTTTTGGCCCGAGGGCCACATTGGGGTTGTGCAACTGTATGGAGGGCCGGGTAGGGAAGGCTGTGCCTCCCCAAACAGCCTGGCCCCCGCCCCCTCCCACTTCCCGCCCCCTGACTGCCCCCCTCAGAACCTCCGACCCATCCAACCCACCCTGCTCCTTGTCCCCTGACTGCCCCCTCCCGGGACCCCCCCCTTATCCATGCCCCCTGCTCCCTGTCCCCTGACTGCTCCAACCCCTATCCATACCCCTGCCCCCATACAGCCCTCCCGGGACTCCCACCCCCTATCCAACCGCCGTCTGCTCCTCATCCCCTGACCACCCCCTCCCGGGACCCCCACCCCTAACTGCCCTCCAGGATCCCCCCCCCTTATCCAACCCCGCCCGCTCCCTGTCCCCTGAGTGCCCTCCCGACCCCTATCAGGCCCCCTGGCACTCCCACAGCCAACCCTCCCTGTTACTCATCCCCTGACCGCCCCCCCAGAACCTCTGTCCCATCCAACCGCCCCCTCCTCCTTGACTGGCCCACAGGACTCCCCGCTCCCTTACCCAACCCCCCTGCTTCCTGCCCTCTTACCAGCAGCAGGAGCTTGCAGCCGCGACACCCGGCCAGAGCCAGCTGCGCTCCCCACGCTGCCCAGCGGGAGCGGCGGGCCAGAGCGTGGCCCGCGTGGCGGCATGGCTCCGGGTGAGGGGCTGGGGACTAGGCTCCCCGGCCGGGAGCTCGGGCTGGGTAGGACAGTTGAGTCCCACGGGCCGGATGTGGCCCGTGGGCTGTAGTTTGCCCACATCTGGACTAGATGATTGTGCTGGCCCCTTCTGGCCTTGAAGTCTGTGGGTAAGTCTACACCGCAATAAAGAACCCCATGGCTGGCCCGTGCCTGCTAAGGTGACCAGATGTCCTGATTTTATAGGGACAGTACTGATTTTTGGGTCTTTTTCTTATATAGGCTCCTATTACCCCCCACCCGATTTTTCACATTTGCTGTCTGGTCACCCTAGTGCCTGCAGACTCGGTGGGGCTTAAAATTGCAGTGTAAACATTCAGACTCAAGCTGGAGCACAAACATCTACACTGCAGTTGTATAACCCTGCAGCCCAAGACCCACAAACCCGAGTCAGCTGACCTGGGTCAGCTGTGGGTGTTTTATTGCGGTGTAGACATGCCATATGAGTCTTTGAGCTCCTGAAAAACTGGTCCTAATAGTGTTTTGGTGTCCCCCCCCCTGCCCTTTTAATGCACTTCTCCTGATTTATGATGTCCAATTCCGATGCTAAACCAACAATGTTTTTGGCTGGTATTTAATTTCTCATGCTTGACAGCGTTCACAATAAAATGTCTTTCCCATTCTTTGCACTCCAGCACATCTCCATTTACTGCTCACACGACAAAGTCTTTTAATTTGAGTTTCTATTTATTTGGGTAGCAGTTGCCAGTACGGTATGACTCTGTAGCAGGTTTACATCTTTTGCTGAGTTAATGCGTACTCCTGCAATAAGCTGCCTGAAACAAAAGTGCTTGTTTTTTGTCATGGTCAAATGCAAGATCTTTGCGGGCAGGGACCGTCCGTTCTGTGTGTGTACAACACCTCGCTCAGTGGGCTACGGTCCATGACTGGGGCGGCTAGGTGCTATTGTGATTAATTACATGTATTGTTTTTATTGCAATGTGTTTAAAATCTGTTTGTTTAATGTTAAATCTCAATTAATTTTTAAGGAGAAAAATAACTGCATGTTAACTATGTTCCAGAAGAATCTAAGCAAACCAATGTCCTTACCTATGGGAAGATGTTTAAATGTTCTCTTCCTTATATATATTATTTTTTCATGAAGGACTAAATTCCCCCTTGTAAGTAAGCATGCATGACTCCCCTTGTAGTCGAGTGCCCCCTTTTACACCGGGGCTGAATTTTGTCGGAGACCCCTCTGGACCTTGAGAATTACTTACATGGGAAATCCTGTAACAGTATCAGAATTGGAATAAAAGCAACAGAAGCATAGTAATTCTGCTTACAATATGTTAACCAGAATACATTCACAATTCTTTCTACTTAGGGACACAATCTGCTTGCTGTATTATGCCAGTAGAGATAACCCTTAATTCCTCTCCTATCCGGTTTTTGAATCATTTTGTTAAACAAAGGCCTTTGAGTCTTCCTTTGTTGCTGAGAACAAATGGTGAGATTTTCGGAACTGTAGCTACTTTTGTTATTCACAAATTCCAGAGCCTTTCAAAATTCATCATCATTCACATTCTCAGCTCCACCACACAATCAGTCATTATGTCAGCAGCTGCCCGGGGAGTCTCACTTCGGCTCATTCAGCCAAATAATAAGCATCAGGACAACCACTACTGCATTTAATAATAATAAATAATTAATTATTAATAAACAATAAATAAATAAATAAATGATTTATAAAATAAGGTCCTTACAATCACAGAGCCATGTTGCTGTCTTTTGCTTTTTGGCACATCTTTGCCTAAAAGTCAGTTCTATGTTTGTGGCACAACTCCTCACTCTGTTTTATGCGTATATCAAAGTAAATATGTGCATTTCAGGAAATAAACTGGTTTTCTCTGAACGATGCTTCAGTAATGCAAAAGCTTCTAAAGGCTGTGCTTTATAAACAAATTATAAGAATCATTCTTCAGTTCTGACATAGGGAAAACACCCTCTTAGTGTCAGCGGGAGTTGGAATTCTACCCAATTTCAGGATGTATTTGAAAGGCATTTTAGCTTGCTCACATGTTCTACTATACACAACTCCATTACTGATATGTTAATGTATGTTTGGGGTATGTATTTAATACAGCCTATCAAGTAATATGATGATGCTTGAATCATAGAATATCAGGGTTGGAAGGGACCTCAAGAGGTCATCTAGTCCAATCCCCTGCTCAAAGCAGGACCAATCTCTAATTAAATCCTCAAATCCCCCCCCTCAAGGATTGAGCTCACAACCCTAGGTTTAGCAGGCCAATGCTCAAACCACTGAGCTATCCCTCCCGCTGCCAAGGATTGTAAATGGGTAAAATGTCACTGATCTGGCTTTATATGATTTGTTTTTTTATTTTTCTTAAGTATGTGTTGGAAGTAGTGCAGAGCTAACTAAAACAACATCATAATGTTAGTGTGATGCTTTCCTCCTCCTCCTTCGTCATGATGAGGAATGTAATTTTCAAAGTGAAGCAGGATTATTCTTTCCAGTTTGTAGTGGCCTCCAGTACAGATGTATGTAAATGTGAAACAGAAGTTGAGTCCAAGTTACGGTTGCTGTAATCTGCACAATACTTGACTAATCCCAACTAGATTGATCCAGATGTCTTGCTATCCAAAAGTCTTAAGTGATAGCCAGTGTTACACCATGCGTGTGCCATCGTCTCGTTAATCTAAATAAAAATTGGATTTAAACACTGATGCAAATGAACAAGGTAAAGCTGCAGTTTGCTTTTCAGTCACAGATGGATTTGGATGCATCAGCCAAGAAATGATAGAAATAATGTTAAAAGGTCTTTGATTTCTCCTTTGTTTCTCATAACAGCAGGGGGATGTCTTACATTCTAGAGGGTTTTTTTGCATTTGTCCACCCTGAGAAGCTGTTACCATTTTTAACTCTATATTTTAATGCAGGAGCAACCCTTCTGAACAATCTTGATTAGACTCTTCTGTTTAAACCTGAGCATGCGGCCATATGAGGCTTTCTTATCTAACCCATTCTTGGTCCCCTTAACTTATTGGAGAAAAAAAAGAAAATGTAACTTAATGGTAGTTTTGGCTTATTCTTTTGAGTAAGGCATGGAGAGTGTGTATATAACAATTACATTATTTTATTTAAACGTTGCATAACATAGCAACAACAGCCGCCTGGAAACTGCTGCCTGCCACAGTCTGTCCTGCCCCCTGCAGGCAGGAGCTCTGAGCTGGCATCCTTTCGTCTGCGAGAGAAGATTGCAGCCTATGATGTAGATGGTTTGCAGTGTCTCGTGACTGAATAGGCCAGACAGGAGCTCTACCTTCCAAAATGCAAGGTGACCTTTTGGCTTTGCAGCCACACCTCCATCATTACATAATAATCGCAGCTGCTCCACACAGTGGATGCTGTTAATTTTTACCTTCAGACATGTTCACTTTCTCTTTTCTAGCTTGCGTTTGAAAGTGGGAATGCATTGCTTTTAAATCACAATGAAATAATGATTTGCTCTCAAATTGTATTATTTTATGTATGGTCTGTGTGCGTTCAGGTGTCTACATGTTAGATTGTAAACTGTTTGTTTGTAGCCGATGCCATAGCTTTCTTTTCTGCTTGTATAGCAAGTTATCCATGGGGTCCTTACTCTGAGTGGAGTGTCTATTGCAACAGAAATAATGATTGTGTTTCTTCTTGCAATCTAAGGCCCTGATCTTGTAAAGCGCATGTATGGCTTCAACAGGACAGCTCCTGTGCTTAAAGTTGTACATGTTTCTAAGCATGATGCTGGCTCGGGGCCAGAATGCAGTAAATGATTAGGACCTGTACTTTGGACCAAACTAATGGTGTATCAGCACACAGTGTGTTTACAAGCAGGTTACACAGTGTACATTTTCTGTGTTCTTCATCTGTATAAACTACAGAGTTGTACAGGTCAATACAGGCCTCCCTTGGCCTGAGATGCATGGAAATGGCCATATGTACATAAGCCAAAATATAATAGAGAATGAAAAAGATGGAACAAGAATGGGAACTATGCTGAGTATATAGATCACGCTTGTTAGACACCCTTAACTGTGACAGCGTTGCAAGGCTAGGTGCCTGCGGATGAAATTAGTATTCTTGGTGAAAAGATGGTTCTAACACACAACGCACAAGAATGATTTTTCTTTAACATCAGGCATATGTGGTGACCTGTTATAATTTTTTAATCTTGAATAGTTGTGTTTATCAAGGCTTTAACGGAGCGCAGTTGGTGGTCAAATCGTTTCCTAGGGATTCTGAGCCATGGGGCGGGGAAGATGGAAAGAGGAAGAATCACAGATTAGAGAAGGCTTTATTCCCCTCCACAAGTTATTGGTGAAACATCTCCCCAATGAAACACTGATTCACCTATGTGGCTTGTCAGCAGCAGGGATTGAACCTGGGATTTCTGGATCTTAATGCAGGTGCCTCCAATACCTGAGCTTTAAGCTCCAGCTCTGTTAACCAAAATGTAGCAGGCTTGTCAATCTCTTGCTGGCCTAGCCACCCCCAGAGGCGGATGGAGTGCCACATGCCCACCAAGTGGCATGGCTTATACTAATTTTCTCACTCTCCTAAGTCTGCCCGGAGTCCCACTTGTCCATGAATGTCTTGTCTTGTCTCTCCACTCCTCCCGTTTTCCCCTTTTGCCTGAAAAGCTTCGGGGCATGATACAAGGTACATCTTTTCCCCCAGGCTTTTGAAAATGATGAAGGGAGAACTGTACGGTGAGGAGTTTTGGAGAGGCAGGGCTGATGATGGGTTCTACATTGGACGGTATTGCTGCATTTTAGTTTTACTGGAGTGTTGTTCTTGAGTTACGTCAAGGGCTCCAAGACTCTATGGATAGTTGGTGTTTCTTAGAATTTGTATAATCCTACTGCCCAGAATGTGCAATTACATCAAGAAAAGAGATGGGGGCAGGGCAGAGATATTTCATTTGCACATCTCCTGGAGCAGGCGCTGTTTGAAAAGTACGAAATGTTTTTCTCATTTTTTTTATAATGTCCCATTAATTTTTTCATTTTTTAAAATGAAAAAATGAAAACCATTTTTTTTCAGTTTTAGGTGAAAACAATTTAAAACTGAAAAATTTTGACTGAAAACTAAAACTTCTTTGGAAGAAAAAATGCATTTTGGTCAAAAAGCCTGTGTGTGTGTGTGTCTGAAAAAATAGTCTGACTTAGGCATGGTTGCAAATCCCGTGGGGCCGGAGTAGTCAATAGGTGGCCTCTGGGCAAAATCTGGACCGCCAGACACTTTTAAACGGACCCCAAAATCTTTTTATTTACTTATTATTTATTATTTTCTTTGGAGTCTCTGGTTGACTAGACCTTGACAAAAAATAATTGACCCCCCCCCCCCCCCGCCGCAGGGCATGTAAGGCCAGCATGAGTCTGTCCCTATGGGGGGCTGCTAGACACTGAGGTAATGCACCCTGCACCCTATCAGAGGGGAGTGAGTTTCCCACTGGCCTACAGTCCTCCAGAACCCTCATAGGTGTCACACAATGCCTTTGGAGACTCCCACTGGAGCCCAGTCCCTCCATGCCCACCTGCTAATGGGGACTGTCTTTATAAAAACAACACTATCGCCCAGACCTAGTAGCACAATGGATTTTTATGTGTGATATTTTTTTAAAATATTCATAAAGAAACAATAAAAATACAAAAAGGTAAATGATGTACAGCTTGTAACTGAATGTTGCACATTTAATAGGCTAGACAATAAAATTATATAATTACACGACTTTACAACTTGTCAATGTTACAAGACTAGACAATTCAAAATTAGACAATATAACACAGTCATAACATGTTGGGGGGTAACCAGAAAAGAAGTTACATATATAAGTAGGCAAAAAAGGGTAGCGTGTGAAGGAGGGAAAGAGTGGAGTGGTCAGCTAGAATGGAACTCTGACATTATTTCAACCGTCTCAGCATTTTTCATCCAAATGTATCAAGAAATGGAGTCCAAATTTTGTCAAATTGATAGAATTGCTCTCTAG
Organism: Terrapene triunguis; assembly: GCF_002925995.2. Taxonomy (NCBI): domain Eukaryota; kingdom Metazoa; phylum Chordata; order Testudines; family Emydidae; genus Terrapene; species Terrapene triunguis. Next base: position 12,407,536 of record NW_020664487.1, on the reverse strand, counting down.
TCAACAAGCTATTCTTTCTTTTCCTTCAGACAGGTCCAAATACTGCTCTGTTCTGGGCAGAAGCCTCTCCTCCATGTTTGTAAGATCATGCGCTTGGTGATCATTGCAGCCTTCAAGTACCAAAGTCTTCATAGTGGAGTTAAACCCACTGTAGTAGGTACCTAACCTATAATATAATTTTCAGCTGATGTTTGGTTGTTGAAGCCAAACACTGTTTTCACTCTTGTTTCCTTAGCCTCTTCCCACAACTGCCTGGCTGTTGTACAGTCCCATAGCCTATATATCAAGTTTCATTTTTCTTTATTACAGCTCCAACAAGTATCAGAGGACAAAGCCCCCATTTTGCACAGCCTCTGCAATGTCCAATACATTTTGATTAGAATCTTTTGCTGTGTCAGGCATAGTCTCAGATCCACAGAGAAGCATTTTTATGTAGCCTGTGGATTAAACCCAAAAGCTAGAGGCTGATAGGAAAGATGAAGTGCGTGGGGAAGGAACCCCCCCGGAGAGGTCAAAGGTCCTGGTTCCCACTCACAGATGCTGGGAAGGGGAACTTGCCTGGACTCCTACCAGGATGCTTTTCCTGGACCCTGCTCAGCCCTGCATGTTTCATATTTGCCTCTAGGGTTTACGTGTGTGATTCATTTGAAGTTCCCTTCTCTGCAGCTAGAAAGGAGAAAGGGTTGTCCTCCTCTTTTCCCCACCCCATCCTAGTTAGTGTGGAAATGGGTCCACAATCTCCCCCTTTTTGGTGACTTGGCTGCTGCAATTTTACCCCACTTCCAGCCTCTGGATCCTTCTCCCCAGGAATGGTACCAGCAGTGCCTTCCCCTGCATCTACTCATAACAAGCCACAGCAGACTGAAACCAAGCCTTGTCAGTTTCATTGCTCTCCACCCTGTTGTGAAGAGCATGGAGTAGTTGCCTTCCGCCCCCCACTCTAGCTGCTTGGCAAAGTTCTGTGTGTCAGTAGGGATGGGAGAGCTGTCTGCTTGCAGAGTTAGGAACATAGCACTGCATTGGTTCCCATTTTCAGGGCTGCGTTTGCAAATACAAGAGCTGAAAACCTGAGGCCCGATTCCCTTCTCATTTGCATCAGTTTCAGGCTTGTTGCTCTGTTGACTTCAGTGGCGTTACCACCGCCTTACGCTGGTGTGAGTAGGATCAGAGCGAGTTCTTTGGCCCTCTAAAAGCTAGAAACTGAAATTCTGCAGAAGCTGATGAATCAGGCTCCTTCACTTGCTGGCAAATGTTTACTACTTGTCGCTGGTGAGTGGGAGAGAAGAAAACTTGAAGCTCTCCTTTGAGAATGCTGCTTTTTGCTGATGAGGTGTCAGTTTAAAGCTGAAATCACCCTGGGACTGTGCACTACAAATGTATTCTTCCTAGGACACCCTGATAGCTGTCTCTTTGAGTTGTGGAATTGATGTTCTTTCTGTGACTGTGGGCCAGATCCTGCAGTCTTGGCTTAGCCTTGACTTGGATGGAAATGTCACCTGTAGGATTTGGCCAGAGATTAATGCCTGGAGGATGTTCAGTTAGTTGACCCAAGAGTGAGGAGTGTCCTCATTGCTCTCAGGTCTCTGTAAGTAAAAAGACCTCTCATTTCAGACAAATATTTACCTCTACCCAGGTGGATCTGATAGGAACCGACCTTTTTATTGCTGTAATTTACTGACATCAAAAATGTTGCATCATGAAACCATGATTGGGGAATTCTCTGTGACAGATCTGAGCCTTATAACACACAAAGCTTCCCCTGCATTTCTGTCCATTAGCTCGAGTCTCTGTCACACGTTTTGAGGGCAGGTGTTGCACTGTTAGGCGATGAGGATTTAAATCTCTGGCGATGCTATTGGCAGATGATGTGAAGCTTGATAGGCATCAGATATGTGTGGGCTGCCGTAGATTTTCCATGGAGTAACAGGCAGTTAACTAGCTTTATGAATGGCTTTAAAAGCATGTATGTTAAATTATTAGAAACCATACTTGGTCCTCTTAAATTTACTGTGAGTAGAGCAACCAACTAGCGTATCTGCTGTTATTACAATGAATAGGCCATGGGAATGCATAAAATATATTTTTAAAAGTATTAAAGTATTAAAAACTGTGTGGGTACCGTGTTATCATGAATGAAACACTGGTAATTGGCTACATTACAGTAAATTGGAAGCTGCTGTACATATGGCTGAATTTTGTGTAGGAGTTGCTTGTAATGTGTATTGTGTTTTTCAAGGGTGAGAGCATCTTTTCCTGACGAAGGTAGCAGCTGTGACTGCTGTGCACAGATGTGAAAAAACATTCCAGGTAAATGAGAGATGCAGTGTTGTTTGAAGAGCAGCTGCTGTTAATTGTAGAATATTTGTGCTGGATCCCTCCTACTTTGTTTTGTAGAAACCCTGGTGGTGAAGGTTGCTTCCCTCTGAAGAGTGTTGTATTTTAATTAACCAATTGTTTCCTTGTTTGTTGCTGGGATTCTTGGGGGGTGGGTGGGGGCGAGGGTAGTAATGCGCATCTATGTATATGTGTATTTTATTTTAATCAGATAGAGGTGTAGCTCTCCAGGGAATATTTCTGGAACTTTGTGAAATATTCCCTCTGACAGGCCTGGGTACAGTGCAGTCCATTTGCTTTTTGTTGTTGCTACCTCTGATATAGCGATTAAAGCCACACCCGGTAATGCAGGTTGTGCTGCAGGAAAAACAAGCACCAAATTAGTCGCAGCTAATGATGTAAACTAGCGCTTTGCCTGTCACCTGAGATGTGGTGCTTTAACGGGAACACTTAAATGCTCCAGGAGTATTTCTAATCCTGGAATGTTTATCGGGTTTTGTCTGTTTGCCTCTTTCTAAAATTAAATCCTTTTCAGCAGTAATTGATTTTTGGGAAGGAGGGGAAAGTGTTTTGGTTCAGGTTCATAAACGGGGGTTTTGCTCATCACATTTGGAATGGGAGTTTTTGCATTGGGATTCATGGCTCTTCTCTGTCTCCTTTTTAGATTACTACATGCCAATTCTAAGCAGTGTAGCTGCTGCTAACAGAGTAGAAGGCATTAGCAAAGCCATGAGTGTACCAAACCTCTGAAGGGAAGGGTTGAAAGTTTCTCCTGCAGGCAAAGAAAATGAGGGGCCCCAGACAATCTGGTGGATGAATCAAGTCAGATGGTGAGAAGCCTGCCTCCAGCTCCTCTGTCACTGGATACTGGTGCTTGTGGCTTAGTCAAAGAAAGCAGGGCCTCAGGCCTCAGTCACAATTCATTGAAGTGGAAGGCTGGACTAGGTCTGCTTTCTTTTTACAGTATCAAAGAGACATAGTATTTGTTGTCAATCATGATTTTTTTTTTAACAAATTATTTTGGTACATATTTATAGCAGTAGGGTGCATGCAGCATGACAGGTAGGCATATCTCAATGAGTTGTCCTTTCCACTTGCCTTTAATGTGATACTTTTCTATGACTCTTAAAACATCCTAAAAATGTAAGTTATTCCATGAACAAAGTGAAAGTTTATGCACTGCAAACCACTCCAGGATTGTAGTATCATATAGTCTCATCTCTGTTTGCCAGAAGATGGGAATGGGCGACAGGGGATGGATCACTTGATGATTACCTGTTGTGTTCATTCCCTCTGGGACACCTGACATTGGCCACTGCCGGAAGGCAGGATACTGGGCTAGATGGATCTTTGGTCTGACCCAGTAGGGCTGTTCTTATGTTCATCGCCCCCAGCTGACCTTCTCTATACTATTTAATATAGTGTATGCTTCTGTTCTCTTCCTTCTCTAATTAAACATCCTTTCAATCATTCCTCCTATGGAAGCTTTTCCAGGCATTTCTGATCATTCTTTTTTTCTGTCTCTGGACCCCTTCTATTTCTGCTGTAGCTTTTTTCAGACAGGGTTAGCAGAACTGAACATCATCTTCCAGATGACCTTCTATGCAATGTCCTTATCCTCTTTAATTACTCCTTTAACAACCTGGTAGTCCAGCTGATTCCCAGTTCTCTCTGATTCCCTGCTTCTGATATACTTTTAGAAAAAATGGTGATATATATTTTTCAGCTGTTGGTTCTGCAGGTTCACTCTTACCTCTCCTAATTTTTATCTCACATTTTATCTGCCATAATTTATTGTCCTTTCTGCTGCCTTCATTTGAGCTGTATTTCCATTGGCTAAGAGATATCTGTTTGTCTCAGATAACTTCGTAATCTTGCCATTTAACCAGGCTATGTTTTTTTCCCCTTGCCTTCCTGCTTCTGGTTTTACTTTAGAGGCATGCATACCTTCTATGAGTCAATTGTGACATGCTTAAAGAGCCTCCATTCTGGGTCTATGGAGTTCAGTTTCCGCATTTTTTACTTTCTCATTGTTTGGGGAAAAACCCAACCTTTTTTAATTTTAGTGTAACTGTTTTTGGTAACTTTCCTTTAACGAGGATATTGAGGGTAATGATACTGTGGTCACTATTATCAGTGTTTCAGTTATAGTTACTTTGGGTTAAGTTGAGAATAGCCTCTCATCGTATGTATTCTGGAGCTAGCTATTTACAAGAAGCAGTCCTTTAAGCTATCAGTAAATTACTTCTCTAAATCACATCTCAGTGGGGCATTTGATCCGTTTAGATATAGGTATTTGAAGTCACCCATTATTACTGTTTTTCAGAGTCTCTTTGATTCTCCACATTGTACACTCAATATCTTTTTCCTGTTCAGAAAGTTACGTTTAGAGCTGATGGAAATTTTTCAGATGAAAGGGGTATTTTCATTGAAAAATGGCCTCATTTTGAAATAAAAAGTTTTGTAAAAAATCATCAGCATTATAGATATTTTTCATTAAGCACAAACTGTTTCACAATTTTTAAAAATGTTGTTGAAATGTTTATTCAGAGGGGAACAGAAAATTTTCAGTTACTAAATACCGGGAATTTCAATAAATTAAAAGTTTTGGTGACCTCTTTGATTCAAAAAGAATTAAAATAAAATCTATAAATATCATAGAAAATTGCGAGTCTACTTCAAACTCCATGAAAAGAAAATAGCTTTGATTTTGTTGGAGATTTTTTTCTTTTTTCAGCCAGCCCTAATTATGTGTCTTTTCTTATGACTTGGGTTGCGTAGTATGTGGTCCTCTCCACTTGGTAACTCTATCTCATTAGAGGATCTGGAATCCCTTTAGCTGTAGTGCTACTGTCTCACACCTGCTACCTGTCCTGTCCATCCTGTAAAATTCGTAGCTAAGTATTTTGGTATGCTGTGATTCCATCATCTTTCAGAAGTTCCTGTCATGTTAAGGCCCTCTTCCATTGCCCGGCATTCCAGTTCAACTCCTTGTGTTTTTAAACTTCTCACAATTGGTATATGATCATTTGTGGGCTTTATTTTTGGTTAGATGCTCTTTTTATTGAACTTTTTTTGTCTGACATCCTGTTATGTTTGCAGAATGCAAACCTCAAGTCAACCTGTCCCACCTCCAGCTACCGATACCCCTAGCAAATGTCCTTCTCTGAACTGAGTGCTCCTCAGACCTGTTGGTTTTCCTGTTCCTTAGTTCAAATAATCCCCTAAACAACATCAATGTTCTCTGCCAGCATCCTGCTTCCACTTTGGTTAAGGTGGAATCTATCCCTTCTTTACAGGCTCTTCCTTCCCTGAAAAGTTGCTCACCTACTTGTCATACATTGTGAATACGGCTGTCAGGCGATTAAAAACTTAATCGCAATTAATAGCATGAATAAAAAATTAATTGTAATTAATTGCGCAAATAAAGATTAATCACAATTAATCATGCTGTTAATAATAGAATACCATTCATTTAAATATTTTGGATGTTTTCTACATTTTCAAATATATTGATTTCAATTACAATACAGACTACAAAGTGTATAGTGCTCACTTTATCGTTATTTTTGATTACAAATATTTGCACTGTAAAAAACAAAAGAAATAGTATTTTTCAATTCACCTCATACAAGTACTCTAGTGAAATCTCTTTAACATGAAAGTTGTACTTACAAATGTAGAATTATGTACAAAAAATAACTGCTTTTAAAAATAAAATAATGGAAAAAGTTAGAGCCTACGAGTCCGCTTAGTCCTACTTCCTGTTCAGCCAATCGCTCAGAAAAACAAGTTTGGTTACATTTGCAGGAGATAATGCTGCCTGCTTCTTGTTTACAGTGTCATATGAAAATGAGAATAGGCATTCACATGGCACTGTTGTAGCCTGTGTCACAAGATATTTACGTGCCAGATGCACTAAAGATTCATATGTCCCTTCATGCTTCAACCACCATTCCAGAGGACATGCGCCCATGCTGATGATGCGTTTTACTCAATAACAAACCAAAGCAGTACGGACTGACTTATGTTTGTTTTCATCATCTAAGTCAGATGTCACCAGCAGAAGGTTGATTTTCTTTTTTGGTGGTTCGGGTTCTGTAGTTTCCGCATCGGGGTGTTGCTCTTTTAACACTTTTGAAAGCATGCTTCACACCTTGTCCTCTTCAGATTTTGGAAGGCACTTCAGATTCTTAAATCTTGGGTTGAGTGCTGTAGCTATCTTTAGAAATCTCACATTGGTACCTTCTTTGCATTTTGTCAAATCTGCAGTGAAGGTGTTCTTAAGACGAACAACATGTGCTGGGTCATCATCCGAGACTGTGGTAACATGAAATATATGGCAGAATGTGGGTAAAACAGAGCAGGATACATACAGTTCTTCCCCAACAAGTTCAGTCACAAATTTAAATAAAATAAATATTTTTTTAATGAGCGTAATCAGCATGGAAGCATGTCCTCTGGAATGGTGGCCGAAGCATGATGAATGTTTACCATATCTGGCACATAAATACCTTGCAATGCTGGCTATAAAAATTGCCATGTGAATGCCTGTTTTCATTTTCAGGTTACATTGCAAATAAGAAGCGTCAGCATTATCTCCCGTAAATGTAAACAAACTTGTTTCTCTTAGCAATTGGCTGACCAAGAAGTAGAACTGAGTGGACTTGTAGGCCCTAAAGTTTTACATTGTTTTGTTTTTGAGTGCAGTTATGTAATAAAAAAAAATCTATATTTGTAAATTGCATTTTCACAATAGAGATTGCACTAAGGTACTTTTATGAGGTGAATTGAAAAATACTATTTTTTTATTTATCATTTTTACATTGCAAATATTTGTAATAAAAATAATATAAAGCGATCACTGTATACTTTGTATTCTGTGTTGTAATTGAAATAAATATATTTGAAAATATAGAAAAACACGCAAAAATACTTAATAAGTTCCAATTGGTATTCTATTGTTTAACAGTGCGATTAAAACTGCGATTAACCGCGATTAATTTTTTTGAGATAATCGTGTGAGTTAACTGCGGTTAATCAACAGCCCTAATTATGACCCTGAAGTCCTTTACTTACCTGGCCCCACATGTAGAAGTAGAAGCAGAATCATTTCATAGAAATAGAAAAATGTACCTGTTTAGCCTTTTTCTTTTTCTTTTAAAGTGATTTTTTGGGGGGAGGAGGGGAGGGGGAGGAGGTTGGTTTAACAGCTCCAAAGGGATTAACCCTGCTCTTGCAATCCAGGGGAATTAACCCACTTCCCTTTAACCTGCAGATTTGATTGGTAACTCTTCGTTTAATCAGGGTTTCTCTGTATTAAATATTACCTTAAAGTGATAACAAGGGCAGGGAGCGGACATTAGCAACCACACAAGCACTGTACAATTACTAACAAGGAACTTCTTTTCACTTAGGGCTTGTCTACACTTACCGGGGCATAGATGAGCAGCGATCGATGCATCGGCAGTCTATTTAACAGTTTAACAGTCGATTTAATCGACCACGGATTGCTCTCCCGTCGACTCCTGTACTCCACCGGATTGAGACTAGTAGGGGAAGTCAACGGGAGAGCGTCTCCCGTTGACATTGCATAGTGTGGACCCCGCGGTAAGTAGGTCTAAGTTACGTCGATTTGAGTTACGCTATTCACGTAACTCAAATTGCATAGCTTAGATCAACTTTTCCCTTTAGTGTAGACAAGGCCTTAGGTTTTTAAGTGGTGCTTTGGGGCTGAAACCCTGGGGTGTGGTCAAGCCAGGATGGGGCTATGTGTTGAATGTGCACCATGGCGGAAGTAATGTGACTGAGAGCCATAACTTTTTCATTCTTCGACTTCTGAATATTGAAAATGACAGGGTGGGGTTTTCTAGAGCACTTGCTGGTGGCCTAACTCTGCTCTTATTAAAGAATATGCGTGAAATCCTGGCCCCACTGATGTCAGTGGCAAAACTTCCATTTCATCCAGTGATGGGAGCTCTGCTGCTGACTCTAGTGGGGGCAGAGTTAGGCCAGCACTGGCTTCTATTGCAAATCCCACCCGTATCCTATAATATTATATGAACATAAGTCTTTTGTGTTTGATAATCAGGTGTCCTTTTTCATATGAGACACACTTTGGAAGTAAGCATATTAGGTAGATAATTATTTCCTCAGCTTATTTATTATTTTCTAAATAGTTGATGTAGCACTGTTATAATAGAACTCTTACATTGTGACTGTGTATCCGGGTGAGAAAATCCGTGTTTTACTTGTGCTGTTTATTGCTTGGAAGAGGATACACAGGTTATTTGCATTCAAATATCCAAAATGACTTTTAACTATTTGGTTAAATCACAAAGAAGTTGTTCATAACAGACTGAGATTTTAATAATTTAAACTAGCCTTCCACCTAGGAAAAACTGTTAACAATATGTATGAAAGGGAACTGACTGTTGTGTAGGATAACATTTCAAAACATAACTACACTTCATAGATTTTCTTACAATCTTTGGACTTCTCTAGTATCAGATTTTCTTCATGTAGCTGGCTTTTTTCCTGTGGTCTCAACACAACTGGAGTTTTTCTGAGTTGAGTGACATGCAAATGTTTGCATATGAATAAATTCATCTTTTTAAGATTTCCCAGTGGGACTCTTAACTATGCTTAGTCTGTTTATCCACTCAAATCGGCTGTTACAGTGTTTTAAAACTTGAAATCATAACTGCATCTAAATTTCACCATGAAATAAAATCTAAGTGAGGACACATGTTAGTAATCAAAACAAGTTATTTAAAATAAGCTCTTGTGTTGCAGAGAGAGAAATCTTTTGCAGAAAAGTATTGACAGGCTTTGATCAGTAAAATGTTAGGGCAACATTTGCAAATGCGGGTACCTAAATCTGCATTTAAGCACTTAACTAATTTGACCTGGTTTCCAGAGGTGCTCAGCAAGCTGAAAATCAAGTCAAATGATTTAGGTTTTTAACTGTGGATTTAGATACCTAACCTGAGCCAGCTGGGTGTGATCATATAGTGGTGCCGTTGGAACTGCGAAGCTGTTCATGGGTCTCCTAGAACTCTACATCGTACGTTATCTGAGGCCCGTCTCATAATTAGACGTGCCCGATGAAGAGAGTGTACTTATGCCACTGTCTGCTGGATCCTTTCATTCCACCAAAGGACGTAAGTGTCAAAAAGAAGTTTCCTTCCTGAGTCAGTCCTCCTCTCCTGCCCCTTTTCACTTGAATATGCAGTTTGTGAGGCTAAGGAGCAGGTCCATTCAGTAAGCAAATGGAGCAGTGATGCTGCAGAAATGAGAATTCTCACCTGTTAATTTTATTTCTCAATTCTGCAACACCAGTTCAGGACGACCCTTCCCGAAGCTCACAGACAATTCAGTAAAGTTAGGAAGTATGGCCAAGACTTTCAAGTGACAAGTGATTTGGGTGCCTGAGTTATTGGAACCCAACTTGAAACACTTTAAAGAGACCTGATTCTCAAAGAGTGAGTGCTCAGTTCCCTCTGACAATCAAGTCCCTGTACGGAGTCATGAGTTGTATACCATAATCGCTAGTCTCTTTTGAAAATCTTGGCCATACTTCCTAACTATACTCCTGCCTGTATTCCCCTCTAGTTATGGGAATTAAATAACCAGGTATTGGTTAGAAGTTGTAAAGAATTGTAAGTTATATTACAATACTGTGGTGGCCATAGGAAAAATACGGGGACATATTGTTGGGGATTGCGAGTGGAGGAGCTAGAAATGGACTGTTGCTATCAGTTGAGAAAGGAGGAGCAGCTCATCTGTTCTGCTTTGGTGTAAAAGGTTGCAGAAACCTACCAATAAGAATTTAATACCTTCGGTGCTAAATAGGATTTTTGTGCTTTGCAAGTCTCGGGCTGTTTTTTAAATTGAAATTATTTCTACTTCTAAGCCACTCTGAAGTTACTTAATTCATTTGGCGTATTTTCCCCACCTGCATATGTTAGCACAATAATAAAAAAGGAAACCTGTGATCCCATTGAATGTGTGCACAGTGCTGCTGTATGGTAGCCAGAATTTTCTAATGACTCTTATTTTTTTAATCAGTACATTGAAACTTTACCGGCTCTGACACCCAACTGTAATTTCTATCAACTGGTTCTCACTGCAGGAACCATCCCTTGTTTTAAACCAAGATGAATTTTTGCCTTACTGAGTCTGGTTATTATCTCACTTCAGTGTTTTTAGATGTGTGTACATTGGGAATTCAGAAATGACAGCAAATGTTGTTTAGAGTGAAGAATTTACCCTCCCATTTTAAGCTTTCATTGCTAATTTTACCTTGCTTATTTTATTCTGGGACTTTGTCCTATATTTGCTTTTTAGAAGGTTGAAAGATAAGCAGCAGCATGAAAATGACATGCTCTGGCAACTTGCATTTTTAAATGCTGTTAGTAATTCTCGTGCTTGCTGTCAGGTTTGTACAGGGTCATTTTGCTTATTTTAGTTTCCTGGATTACAAAGCTTTGCTGCTTTTACTGTTACCTTCCAGCGGACTCCCACGTGATCCTTTTGATGTATGTGATGCAGAAAATGAGGGAGACTGAGAAAAGCACAGTTGCAGTTGGAAGAAGAGATTATAAATGATAGGACTCAACAGGTCTATAAGCAGAAGGAATTCAGGATAGAAACAGTAGAGCTAGTTAAAGCAAATAAAGAGAAATAGAAAAACGTTAGATTCAAGCATATGCTAACATATGCTTTATAAATTGGTGCGGTTTATACGCAAATACAATAGAAGAAATCCTGGCCCCATTGAAGACTATGGCAAAACGTCCATTGATTTCAGTGGGGTCAGTATTTCACCTAGTATACCTAATACTTTTTGTGGACACCTTGATTCTTGTTTATATTAATATGGTAGAATAGTTAGAGCGTGAGATGAGAGGCAAGTGTTTGACAATCTCTAGTTTCTTGCCATACTGCAGTCATTGGAACCGACTAGGAATAATATTCTATTTCCCTATAAAATGAGGTGCACTTTGCCAGCATTCACTATAAGTACATTTCATTTTAGCTGAGCTAGAAATAAAAGTAGTATAGTAATTATCAGCTCTAGCGCCAGTTTTTGGGATTGGTTTGTACTGAAACATATTACTCTCGTTGTTTAAACTCAGTGGGAAGTTCTAACTGTGTTTTGTGTAAACTGTCTTGTGTCCTTTTTCTTTATTGTACATAAAATCTTTGCTGAACATGTATTTAAGGTGTCTAAATTTGGGCACCCAAAAATTGCCAATGAAAGTTCACCATTGGAAGTGGTGCTATTAACTGCTTAGCTGTGAAACATTGCCTTGAGTAGTTACTGTAAAGCGAACTCTAGGGTTGCTGTTGAACTTTATGTTCTGAGAGGCAGGACGTTCCAGTGGTTAGGACAGTAACCTAAGGTCTGAAAGAAGTGGGTTCAAGCCCCTCTTTTCCTTTGTGAAATGGGGTAAGTCACAAAGTTGCTCTGTACCTCAGTTTCCCATCTGTAAAATGGGGACAACAGCACTTCTCTGCTTCACAGGGATGTTCTAAGGATTAAAGATTGTGAGGGGCTTGGACGCTATGGTAATGCGAGGCCATATAGGTACCGAAGACAGATGGAGCCAATGCTTTCTGTGTGGAAGAATTTCTGCAACAAACTTAGTTAACAAGCTTATTGAGAAGTTGAGAGGGTCATGAGGGCTCTAGGGAGGTGCTGCATGGGAGTTCAGTTGGCCTCTGTTTATTTTCTCTTTTAATGATCATGCAGTTAGTGATTTATACATGGCTGGTTCTAGGGATGGGCAGGCAAGGCGGTTGCTCTGGGTGCCAATGTCCAGCGGGTGCTGAACTGGCTGCTTTTTCCTTTTGCTCCACTGATTGGTCAGGCTTTTTTGTGTGTGCATGCTTAGCCACTCCAGGGAGCACTGAAAACTCTATCCATCTTGCCGGCAAAACGCCTGGGGACAGCCCAGGATTTCGAAGTCAAAATGAATTGGATCTTGTGTGGCGTTCCCCTCTTTCTGAGTGTTGGAGAGACTGCCAAGGCACCTAAAATCCAAACGAATATTGCAAAGGGCATTTCTAGCTGGTGGGATCAGTGTCAGAGAGTGAAAGATGTGGGTTGGATCTCCTTGGAAATCAGCCTCAGTAACAGGTTTTCTCCCTGTTAGACATATTTTAAAAATATCTCTGTTATGGTGGTCAGAAAGAGTGATGCTTAAAACAAGCATCTGGATCACCTCCTGGAAGCCACGAGTAACATACATAATACTTTTGAAAGCTGGGGGAGCCAAGTCATAGTGTTAGAGACAACTCAGGAACTGCAGGGAAACCTCAGGAACAGTTGATGTGGAAGTGCTAGAATAATGCCATGCCTGTGGGTGGGTTGCCTGCATTGTGGATTGAACCTGGGACCTCTGGCTATAAAACCCCGAGACCAGCTGGTTGGGCTGAAAGACCCCTCTCTCAGCCAAGGCTTTAGCAAGCTCATCAGCTTTTGTGTGGCCCAGTCACCCCTACAAGGGAAGGAGCACCACCCTGAGAGGGTGCGGGTTACTTTGTGAGAAAGGAAACTGTAAGTACGTCATGCATGTTGGGTCTACACTGCTGCAGGATTCCCCTGTGCAAGGCCACTTTGTCAGCTGGACACTTAAACCAATTGTACCTGTGCTTTGTGGTGCAGGAGCAATGCGAAGCAGAGTCAATGGGTGGTCCACTGCAGGCCACACCTGCAGTTAAGCTGACATTGTTCCATTGACTTCAGTGGAACTGCGCTGATGTACAGCAGCTAGTCTCTGGCTCCCTCGACTCCCGGGTCGCTACGGCTGACTTGCAGCAGCTGGGAATCTGGACTTCTGAAATAAATAAATAATGCACTTCAGGTACATCTGGCTGTGCCTAAACCTTCCTTCCTTCGTTAATTAGCTGGCTGATTACTTGTAGGCATGCTGAAAGTATTCCTTTTGAGGAGATGCTGGCAGCTCCTCCTTGTCTGCAGAGTATTCCCGATAGTGGGCTCTGTGGTCATTTACTTTGGAGCTGGCTGTCGTATGCCTGTGAAGATGTGCTGGTTTACTGTACTGGGACATGGGCTGCGGCCTTTAGGACGGCGTCTGACTCAAGTATCCATTGTCTTCACCTGCCAGGGCTGCCATTAACTTGAGTGGGAGCAGAATCTGGCTCTGAACTTGACCCCTTGCTGAGGCCAGGGACCAAAAAGGGGACACTTGCCATTTGACATATCAGATGGCCCAGCTGTCACGACCTTATTGTTCTGAATTTAGCAGGGTAACACCTGGCATCATCTGAAAGTGGGTGAGGACATGCTAGACCTGCGCTATCCGTACCCTCGTTTCAGAGCTCATATAACAATGAGCTCCTGTTGCTCGTCTCACCTACTCCCACGCCTGACGCCGTGCCCAAACTGGGCAATCGGCAGATTTCACATCGGGCCAGCATGCTGCTTCCGATCCCGCCTCTGCTGGCCCGGGGTGATGGGTTGACGTGCTCTTGTTCAAGAGGGAGGCGGTATTGCCTACTTCCCAACTGGCACTTGGATTCCACAACAGCGTCTCTCAAGAAGGATGGTGTGCCACTGGCTGACACATGCTGCAGTCACACTAAACGCCTCTCCTGGTACATAGCGCCAGCAGTTAGAACGAGTGCCCCATTCTGTGCAGACACCGCAGGGAGTCTGTGAACAAGAAAGGCCGCCAGTACAGTATATACATACGGTAATATCTAGACCCACAGGGAGTGAGGTAGGAATGGGAAGATCTTCTACCATATTTCCTTGCTTTTGGAGGATTCACTTAGTCTCATAGGCCTACATTTTCAGCACAGTGTGTGTTGTGATTGAGCCATGCAACTCTTATTGGCCGTAATGGGAATCTCTTGGCTCAATCCCCACACTCTGTGTTGAAAATGTACCCCCTAATGCTGCCATAGTTTTAGACTATCAGAGACGCTAACACAACATTATTACAGTCTGTGGTATAAATGCATAGTTAGATTTGAAAACATTTACTCAGCAGACAGAGAAGACAGAAGTGATATAGGTCTCCAAATTAGTGCCCTGCAGTGTCCAGATCTGTAGTTTGTGCGGCAGCTCTTACACAGTATGGGGGGGAGGAAGCTGATCCGTTTCACTTTGCTCACTGTGCTCAAGAGAAGCCGCTCTGGGAAGAAGAGAGCCTGGGTCCTGTGCATGTGTTAAAACCGTGCTGTGTGTTTTGTGAAGTGCTTTGAGCATCTCTCAGTGTAAGGACAACTCAAGATTTTGTGCAGGTTAGTCCAAATCCATGCCTAGTTTCCAAACTTGGGGGCTCAACTCCCCGTAGATCTGAGCCAAACAGAGGACACCTGAAGAGGGCCATGAGCATAACTGCATGAGCACATGGTCTCCATACACCCTACCCCCTTGTCCTGTGGTGCACGGTGCCGAATCAACACCTCCCTCTTGGGGAGATCAGTGGGTGTTTGCAGTCATGTTTGGAGAGTCCTCCTGGGCCAAGCAGCAGTAATTCTTGGTTGGATTTCTGATCAGAATTGTGCTAGACCAGAGGGAAGCAGCCCATGCAGAGAGGCAGTTCACCTGTGACTCTTATCCACCGTTCCAGAACCCACCCTTCCTGCCACTGAATTCCATGGTGTCTAGGGGGAACATTGGAGAATGCCCTTGTTGTCATGTCACTTTGGCTTCCCTCCACTTCTCCTACAGGTCAGTATGCAGCACACTGCAAGTGGAGAGCAGCACGCAGGACTGTGGAACCAAGTGTCCTATCATAGGTGCCCATGTCTGACAACCGGGCACTGTGTTTTGTCTTTCATTGATCTAAGCATTGTCCTACTGGTTTAACAGCCGTGATTTCAAATGTAGGTTTTATTCCATTAGACTAAAGGTGTTTCCTCCTAAGACCCAGAATGGTTAGAAGTAAATAGTAATCTATCGTGGCAAGTGGCAGGTCTACAAAGAACATGCCATCACTAGTCATTTTTAGCACCAGCATGGGCTTCTACTGCGTTGTGAGAGCCAGAATCTGTGAAATACGTGGAGGGAAAGAAATCCTATGCATACGGAGCAAATAAGAGAATTTTAATTATTGGAAGATGGGAGCATAGGATCAGCAAGTCATGCAAAGTCTCTCCTTAATACAAAGCTCTTTCCCTTAAAGAAATAGGGAGAGGAGGGAAATCTAACTTCGGTTGAATAGCTTGAATGATACAGCAAAAAGTGATGATTTAGTCCAGGGGTCGGCAACCTTTCAGAAGTGCTGTGCCGAGTCTTCATTTATTCACTCTAATTGAAGGTTTCACGTGCCAGTCATACATTTTAACGTTTTTAGAAGGGCTCTTTCTATAAGCCTGTAATATAGAACTAAACTATTGTTGAATGTAAAGAAAAGAACGTTTTTTAAAATGTTTAAGAAGCTTCATTTAAAATTTAATTAAAATGCAGAGTCCCCCGGACCGGTGGCCAGGACCCGGGCAGTGTGAGTGCCACTGAAAACCAGCTCACGTGCCGCCTTCGGCACGCGGGCCATAGGTTGCCTACCCCTGATTTAGTACATGCTTTAAAATGTAGGGGATATTTTCATTATAGAACTCACCTTTAAAAAACATGTTCTGGGATAAAAAAAAAAATAGTGGCTTTTTTGTGTGCAGGCTTTTATTTGACATGGTTGGGTAGGCGATTGAATCCCACTCCTGCCTCAGCTTCACCGGGTACTCGATGTTCTCCACAGTACCTCAAGCTGAAAATTGATTTCCAGTCAATACCGTGCATTGATTCGACCCGCTCCATAATCAGCCCCACTCTGTGAATGAAACTCATCAGGGGAGGCCCGATTATTGTCTCTGTTAGGGTTGACCTGATTCAAAGGGCTGTCAGGCTCTCTGAAATTCGGACACTTTGGATGTTTGCTATCAGGAATTATCTGTGCTCGCAGAAAGGGCTAAATTGAGCAGACATGAAGTGGCTGGTGCTTTACTGATTTATTTATTTTTTTCTCCCCACAAGTGGGTAGAGCAGGGGCAGATACAACCTTAGTGCCTGTGTGCCAAGCCTTTGAGTAACACCGCTCTAGTACACATGCAGCTTTCTCTGATCCTGGTTCAAGTTAACTTCGGTGCATACTATTTTAATTTTTTTAAAGAAAGCTCATTTCAGATGATGCTAAGTCCACAGAGGAGTTTGTTTACCTGTTTAGGGCTAGATCATGCCTTTCAGGCCATTTGTACACGCAGGCATTGCACTGATAAACTAAAATTACTTTCAAAACCAATTTAGTTAAGCCAGCCTGGACACTCTTTTGTATTGGTATCAGACTTGGTCTATCACTTTCGCTCCCATCTGTACATTAATGACACAAGCTAAACTCCCGTAAGCCAAGTTGAAATCATTTAAAGAGGGTCCAGACAGGAGTCTGCACCAGTTGAATGAAATCCGTTTAAAAGCACATCGTTAATGTGGTGGAACTGTGTGTACAGAAGAGGCTTTAGGCGCAGTTCTGTGCAGTGGATGGCAGCACAAGGGGTAACCCCACGGGTACTACCTCCAGGAATGCTACCGCCAGTTTCCCATTCGGTCAGGAGGCAGGGGCCACAGGACATCACAACAGCTCTGTATCAGGTTCTGTGTCCTCTCCCTATGAGTGGTGGAGCTAAAGCCATGGCCTCACCTATACCCCACCACTCCCCAACCTCTTTTTGGATAGTTTCTCCCAGGGAGGAAGAACTCAGCCGCTGTTCCTGAGCCGCTCTGAACGCAAGGGCTATGATTCTGCTTTGCTCAACTATGGACCAGGAATGGAATGTGTATCTCTGTTCCCTCCTGTGCCCTTGCAGAACTGTGTTACGTAGGAGCCTAACAGTCTGGCCCTGAATAAACACATGGGATCCCTAAACTGTCCACAAGGCACCAGGAATGATTAGGAACAGTTGTCAGTCTATGGACAGTGCAAAACACAAGCCAAATCCTTCTACTCCCCAGCTACAGCATGTGACCACCATTTAAAGTACACCACCCTGGGAGATACGCTAATCATGTAGTATGGAACGTATTTTAAGTTTGACTGCCAGCAGGACATTTTGTGCCAGCATAGTAAAGGGCCCGTTAGTGTTTTTGCAGTGAAATGGTGCCATGTGTTGCTCATTTTTAAATACTTATTTTCTTATATGACCATAAATTTGCCCTCTTTCCTCAACCCCTACACAGGACCATTGGAGACCCTAAAGACACAAGACCCTGGCAGTTTTTTACCCTCTCCCCTCCCACTGGTATACGGATTTCAGCTGGGCTGATAATATATGTATTGACAAAGTCCAGTGTCCCCTGACATGAGTATATGGCACTGACTTGTTAGACTTTATTCAGAGTCATCTCTTTGACATATTCAAGTGGTACTATTTTAAAAAGTACTCAAACCTGTGTTTGTTTGCTAGCAGCGTGGGAATATTTTTAAAAGTCAGAAGGGGCGCAGGGGTATCAGAAGTGTGCGTTTCTGTTTTGCTCATTCCCAGCCCATGCAAGTTTCGCTGGCAGTGCCACGCCAGAAAACTTTGCCTTAATGAAGAGCCATATAGTTAATCAATAGTTGGGCCAGTCTAGTTTGTGGCACCGGACTGGCAAAAATCCATCTTTATGGACAACTGTCCTGCCACTGGCTTGACGGAGCGGGGATGAAATCCTGGTCCTATTGAAATCAGTGGCAACACTCCCCTTGGCTTTAGTGGGGCTAAGATTTCACCCCACAGTTCTGTTAAATTTAGGCACTGGAGGCTTTAATATATTGAAACCCATGGCTCTTCAACAAGACTGTCTACCCGTTCATAATGTACTAAGCTGATAACACTGATGTAGAATTATGTCGTTAGGGCCCCTGTCCTGCCCTCATGGAAGCCAAATGGCAATTTTCCCCTTGGCTTCAAAGGGTGCAGAATCAGGCACTTAGTGCACAATATCAGGTACGAGCATTTACATAGCTTTTTTTTTTTTAGGGCCTCCTTTAGCACATTACATATGGAAACCTGCTTCTTGCTCGGGGGCAGCATTGTCAGTGGGAGTTTCTGCCAGGACTAGAACCTAGGTCTGCGGGGACAGGGGGCTGACACTGCCATACTGCTGCCTAGCCGCTGTGAAGGGCCTCTATGCATTATCAGATAGATCCTATGGGGATAAACACCACCTCGGAAGGCCGGACTGGCAGCTTACCTCGAGGCCCTTGATTGGTTCAGGTGCCCCAAGTAAGCTCAGGAGGTGGTCCAGGGAGGTGTCTGTGCAGGAGAGGACTCTTCTGCCAGCTGTAGCGGTGGACCTGTCTCTTGGCTCTGACCTTCAGCGCTGTTCCTGGCCTCTGACCGTTGATGCTCTGGCCATTAGGCCTGGCAGCTCAAGCCCTGGTTGTGATGGTCGGATGTTTTCCGGGGAGCACAGAGGAGGAGGTCAGCCATGATCATCTTTGTTCTCAGACCCCACAGGATCCTGGGGCCTGTGGGCAGGAGTGGGAGACACTAGATGAAGAGAAGGGCATACATCAGACCCTCCCCGCACTACAGGCCCTGCAGGGAACATGGATCAGCCCAGGCTGAGGCTGCACCCACTTTCCTGTGGGACGTTTTCCACACTGTGGTGCAATAGCAGGGCAATTGCCGGGTAGGCAGTTCTTACAATCACAAGGGCACTGTGCTGCAGGGAGATGGAGGGGCCCTGGAGCTACAGCAGAGGCCTGGAAACATCCCTGTGAACCCACCTCTGCACGTCCCCTGAGATCCATGGGCTGTGAATGGAAGCCCCTTGCGCCTTCTTTGAAAGGACAAAACCACACTGCGACTGAGGAGATCTGGGGAATGCCTGCCTGGCCACAGCTCACCCCACTGTAATGGACAGACTTCTCAGTCTATTCGCTTTCAAGTGGAATCTGTTGACTGTGGGTCAGATGCTCAGCTGGTGTAATTTGGCAAAGAGCTATTGACCTCAGGGGAGCTACTACACCAATTCACACCAACTGTGAACCTGGCCTGGCATCTTCTGATGTTCCTGTATTAAATATTTAGTCAGAAGTAGTGTGAGCAGATAAGTGATTTTGATGGTTCAGGCAACAGAAAGAATTATGTGATCTGTTATGTTGAGGATATAGAATTTATAGCCTTATGAAAGATTCCAGGATTGGGTGCTGGCATATATTCTATGGAATGTCTACAACTGTCTACTATTAATGGGCGAACTCTTAATCTGTGTGATAAATACTATGATTGACAAAGATGTAAAATGACAGGATTTATTCCCTCCACTATGACCCCAAGAAGCTAGAGTTCGTCTTTGCTGCCTTGGTCAAAAAATCCATTTGGTGGAACAAAATATACTAAAATATTGCACAGCAAACGGCTATAAAAATGTCATTTGAATATCATATTTGAAGTGAATTATGCTCAGAACAACTGTTGAACTTAGCTAACCTTTATGAAAACTTCCAGATAAAATTTAAGGGATAACCTCCGCCCAGTGCTCTGGTATAACTAATGTTTAATGTGTTAAGAGGTGCTAAGTGGGTGCAAAAATGTGGATGTGTTAAGTGGATGTGAAGACATACCCCTCACAGTACGTTAGCATTTAAGAAGAGAGACACTAGGAATTTTACTCTCTTTACTAATGCAAGCCTTCCTAGTGAATTCCATGGGATAACTCACTAGGAAGCACCATGACGTGTTCCTTCCCAAGCCTGGGTTTTCTACAAGGCCTCTCTGCATCTGCTGTTTTCCCCTCAACCAAAGGGTCATGCCCACCTCCCTAATGCCCTGGTACAGTTAACAAGCTACACCTGCCTCAATTAGTCAGCAGGAATTTTATTTGGGGTTTTAACACCTGTTAACAGCATGGCAGGGTCAGCTGGGGAGTTCTGCAGCCTTATGTGGGATTGTATATCCTGCGGTGCTGGCACAGGGACTCACGCCAAACTGGTATTTTCACCACCAACCAATTCCAGGTAATATAGGTAAAGAATGTTTCTTCCTGGGAAGGTACATAAAATGTCTTTACACAAGAAAACCGTTGGTTTAATATCACTCATTTAGGACTCAAAGAGGAAGGATGGTCTTGTGGTTAAGTCGCTAAACAGGGATTCAGGAGACCTGTTTTCATTTCCTGGCTCTGGCATAGGTTTTCTGTGTGACCTTGAGCAAGTCAGATACGCCCAAATTTTCAGAAGTGACTATTGACATTGGATGCCTCAGTTTATGGGTGCCCAATTCGAAGCATCTCACAAGGGCTTGATTTTGAGAGGGTGGGTTTTCAACGCCTTCTGAAAACCAGGCCACTTCAAGGTGTGTCTCGTTGGATGAGCTGACCCAAAATCTCTAGTTCCTTGAAAACTCTTTGTCTCATTTCCCCATCTGTGAAACAGGGGTAATGATACTTCCTTTGTCTGTGCCTGCTCTGAGCGGTCTCGATTGTGTACCCCTCCGTTCAGAGGCGATCTTTTACTGAGTCTATCTACAGTACAACGGGGCCCTGATCTTGATTGAGGTTCCTAACTGCTACCATAATACAAACAATAAATGGGAGGAAACCTAAGTTCCCTCTAAGCTGCGCAGCTGTCCAGCAGGCCATCAAGTGCCGCACACTTCGGTGTCTTCCCCCCCCCCGCACACACACACACTGCTGCGCTGCTTCTGCCTTCAAGCTGCTCCCGGGAGTCTCCTGCTTGCTATGCAGAGCGGGGAGGGGGAGAGCAGGTGCTGATGTCAGGGTGTCTCACTCCTCCTGCCTCC
>NW_020664487.1:12325020-12386436 GCF_002925995.2 Terrapene triunguis | reverse complement strand
TCTCTGTAATTTTATTCTTTCAAAGTGCTGTTATTTGAGTTTTTTGACTGGTCTATTCATTTCATAATTTTTATTTCTCTCTTACGCTTAAATTTAATTCCTTGAGTAGTGAGTTCTAAAATGCTTAACCTGTCCTGGCTGGAGTAATTATCCGTATGGTAACTTTAAAAATTAATTACTTTAATTGCAATTCATTTTAATGCGGTCCCTGCTTTAACGCAGTACTGTGCGTGGATCCCAAATCCCGCGTTCTAGCGAGGATCCGGTGTATTATATCTAGGTTTTTTGTTTCTACTGGGGGCGTACATCCACACATTACCTCGATAATTTGGTGCACCTAAAAAAATTCATTCCACACATGGATGGAAAAATATTAGAGGGAACATTGGAGGAAACCATGGTACATGTTGTTATCTCTCATAACCAGTGTAACATCTTGTGCCTAAAGGGCTACCATATCGGTGGCAAATTGGTCTCAGGCAATCATTAGTCAGTGTAGCTATTAATAGGTGATGTGTAGATTGTCCAGACAGCCAAACTTTCACAGTTTTCTTTTAGTGCCAGTTCTGGATATCCCAATCTACATAATCTCATTACCTGCTGAAGCTTTTTATATTTTCATTTAATCAGTTTAGTGGTGCAGCATAGTTCCAGCAAGACAGGCTGAAGAAAATAAAATTGACATGCAAAAGCCCTTGAGGTGTTCAAGGTGCTATACTAGAATAAAGAATTGCTGTTGAAATTTTTGTAAAGTTGATCACATCATTGCTTCAGTTACTGAATCAAAACCTTGAGTTCTTGTTCTAAGATCCATATTTAGCCTTACTGGAGAACAGCCTTAATTTTGTTTTGTGGCTTTGTTTTGTTCTTACAAATGTGTATGGAAAGAACCACATTCAAAGTTGTAACACATATTAGCCAAGTGGCTTTAGATCCATTTTTTAAAGCAAATTTGACCAAAATGGGCTAGAATTAGTCCCAAGAATTTATCACTTAAAAGTTTAGAGGTAGATTCATCAGAATTTTCTTTTGATAGACAAAATATACATCCATGTTAAAATAGTTTGGCAATAAAAAGGATCTATATATTTTAGATGCACAGGGGAGTCTCACTCGACTGTAAAATTGAACATACTAGTATTTCTGGACTGCTCTTCAACAGCTATTGAGTAGTTAACTTGACAAGTTCAATGGAAGGGCTGGGACACAAAGCAGCATTCTCAGGAAACTTAATACAGTACTTAGCACATAATGCTGAAATTCTTCCACTCAAAATAGTGGGAATAGTCAGATTTCAGTTGTAACAGGCAACTGAAAAGTTTTTATACCAGTGATCTTCTGTGCCATTGTTGTGTTGTAACTACTCTGATGAAGGTGAGCTTGGATCCTGCAGTTTAATTGAATGAAGAGCCCTTAATTTCAGGTTCTGGATAAAGTGCTCCTTTCCTGCAGATATAGAAAAGGGATACTTCTCTTATGGCTGTATTCGATTTTCACTTACAACTCTTTCTTGCCTACATCACATCCCTAGTAACTGTTGCTTGCATCTGAAATGGGTTATCCTGTATTTGTGCTGTTATAAATACATGGGATGCTACAAAACTGAGCAAGTCTCGCAAATGTCCTTTTTGTTTCTATGTTTGATTTAATTCTTTGAACCTCTTAGAAATGAATTACAGACATTATTTCCTTAGAGGTTGATTTGTTTGCGGTGTTTGATGGAACAGTTTGAAAAGACCCATTATATATCTGGTGGAGGATGACTACATCTGTTAGATCCAGTGAACTTGCTTGGCTCAAGTGCTTTTAGGCTCAGAGGGAAAAATCTGAAAAACTGTGTTTTTAATGCACAATGGCCTCTTTTTATTTTCTGAGAGGATATTCCCACTCCTCTTTCTTCTGGAATTAGGAAGGCCTTTGTCACTACTGATTAAGTTTATTCCAGTAATGAAGAATCACAACATGAATTTTTAAATGGTTCCACTTTATGCTTTATTTATTTATTTTCTAGAGTGATTACAAATGCATGAGAAAATGTATGGTTACTCAGGGCAAATTTATCATTAGGCAATGATTTTTATGTTCTAAAGTTTACTTATAAATCTACATGCCAAAAAGTTGAAGGGTGCACATTTTGGACCTGCATGTCTCTTCCACTTTTGGCTGCAGGGAGCAGTTGCAATTTATATAAGGCACAAGATGGTTTATAAGACATAGGAACAGCAACTTGACTGATGAAAAAGGCAACAAATGGATGTCTCTCTATTTCATGCTTTAATAATTGAATTTAGCCTCCAAATTTAGCCCAATAACTCTTAAGGGCACAATTGGATTTTCTGCAGTGTTTGATTGTTAGACTATTTACTAGCTTCCGCAGAGAAAACCTTGAAATATCATTTTAAAATATGTTCCCCGAGAATCTGATTCACTTTGCATCCTTGTAGCAATCCTGTCAAACTCCAAACTTCTCTCTCTCTCTCGCGCTCTCTCTCTCTTGCGCGCGCGCTCTCTCTCTCTCTCTCTCTCTCTCACACACACTCTCACACTCACTCTCACACTCACACTCACACTCACACTCACACTCACACTCACACACAGAGTGGCTGGCTTGTGCCCTGAAACATTAAGGTTTCTATCCTTTCTAACTGTGGCTTAACATCCTATTTAATACACTTGTGGATGCTCTCATTATCCATACAAATGTCTAACCATCTTATGAAACCTACTAAGCCCTTGACCCCAGCAATGTCTTGTGGCATTGAGTTCCGTAAGTTAATTATGTGCTGTGCCATGGTGTGTGTGTGTGTGTGTGAACAAACAAAACAAACCCCTCTAATCAGTCCCACATTTGCTAACTTTCTGTTTCACTGAATGTTCCCTTGGTCTCGTATTTGATAAAGGATAGATTGGAGCGCCTGTTTTACCATTTGAATACTATTAATTATTTTGCGTACCTCTCTTGTGTACCCTTTTATTTCTATTCACTCTGTGCTAAGCTGTCCCAATATTTTAGTCTTTCTTCATCCAGAAGTCTCTTCAGGTGGGCAGTGTCTGAACCCTCGACTGTATTTGCTTTGAGGCACGGTGACCAGAATTCCATTGATACGAGGGGATTACAAAATTGCCTGTCTCATTCTCTGTCTCATTCCTTATGCATCTTACTATGAGTGAGGAAGGATAGTCCAGTGGTTAGGGTACTAGCCTGGGACTCTAGAAACCAGAGTTGGGATCCCGGTTTTACCATGGGCTTCCTGTCTGACCTGCAGCCAGTCGTTTTGGCCCAGATGCACAAAGCTATTTAGGTTCCTAACTTCCATTGATTTCAAATGATGTGATCTGAAATCAGTGGACATTAGGAGCCTAAATAGCTTTGTGGGTCTGGGCTGTAGTCTCTTTGCTCCCTCTCTGTGCAGTGGGGTAAGAGCACTTCCTTGCTTCACAAGGGTGTTGGGAGGATAATGCATTAAAAATGGTGTCATGCTCAGAACCTGTGGTAATGGGGCCAGGTAAGTACCTACAACAGAACTGAGTTGGCTTTTGATCTCCACACCTGCCTGGAGATGAAGCGTCTCTGCTCAGGTGTCCACAGTGGTTCCCAGGTCTCTCTCCTGAGTGGTTACATTTGCTGGCCTTCCCACCTTGTCTTCCTCCCTGGCTCCTCGCTACCACTCTAACCAGGCTCTTTCTAGCCCTACCTCTGTCTCCTCGACAACACCCATGCCCCAGTTTGCCTCCTCCATGGGACAGGACCCCCTTTTACAAAGGGAATCGCCATTCCGATGTCACTTTGAAGGCTCCTCTCTAGCAAGCCACAGGAGGGTCATCGGGCTGACAAGATTCCTTCCAAGTAGAGCTGCAAGCTTGGCTCCTCCAGCTCCGTTGGCTTCAGCTTTATCTTGCTCCCTGTCCTCTCCTACCATGCCCCAGCCCGTGTTATCAATAAGTGACAGGAAGAGAAGGACAATCCAGCCGGCTGCCTGAGCAGTGGAGCTTGCTCATCGACAACAGCATCCTGTTCCTCACAATCCACATTAAAAAGCCTGATTCAAAGTCAATTCAAGTCAGCGGACATCTTCCCATTGACCTCAGTGGACTATGGATAAGGCCCCAAATGCACAATTGTAGCTGTGATGCAATACTCGTGTACAAACAACAGTATCTTAATCCATCTGGGTTAGGGCTGTGCGTTTGTGAATGTCAGGCCATGCTGGTGTGCATGTGGTTGGATAGACACTAGAATGTAATGAAAGTTGTTTGGGGAAACTGAGGCATCTGAGGGTGTTTTGTATTGATGATGAAATGGCAGGAGAAGTGTATTATGTTGGGCTGCATGTAAACATAGGCTTGACTAGTGATTTCCTAGATTTTGGGGGGAGATTTTCAAAAGGGCCCAAGAGATTTAGGACCAGAAGTCCCAGGTACTTTTGAAAATCTCCTCCTTGAGCAACCTTAACTTAAATTTCTTCTTCGGGTGATTGCTCATGTGTATTCCACTATAGGTGTGCGTGCTCGCCACGTGCACTGGTGCCAGAAGCTTTTCCCTTAGCAGTATCCGTACTGGGGGAGCACCGCTGCGACCCCTGGAGTGACGCCGGTATATCGCACCATAAAGGGGGCTGCGTGCTCCCCCCACCCTCACTTCCTTCTTGCCGCCAGTGAAGGTAGTCGGAACTTGCTTCAGCCTTGGCTGCAGCGCTTATAGCCTTTAGTGGTATCCAGTTCGGTCGGACGAAGTGGGAGCATGAGATCTGACTCCGGGCCCTACTAATGGAGTCGGCATTGGCCCCGGCACCGGCACGTCGACCGCCTCAGTCGGGCCCCCGGTCCCATGGAAAGCCGCCCTTGGGCGCCCATCAGCCCTCCCGGAGGGATCGGATGTTGAGGTACCTTCCCGGGTGGAAGGGCCGAGCTGAGGCCCGCATCGCACTTATACTCCGCGAGCTGGGTCTTCTGCGAGCGAGTCTAACTCCTCCGGTCTCAGGGACCGTAGAGGAGGTGATAAGAGGCGACGCCATTCCTCCTCGAGCCAGCCAGAGAGGAACAGGTCTCGCCGCCGTCAGCACTGACACTCGTACTCTAACGCCTGTCGTCAGAGACACTGTGCTCAGAGTGCGTCCCGAGAGTCCCTGGCACCGAGGCACCATGGCCACAGGCGCCGAAGGGAGTCCAGAGACAGCTCCTCTGACATCTACCTGTCCTCGTCGTCCAGGTTGAAGTCTCGGGGCGGGAGACGTCATGTTAGAGACCGCTCCAGTTGTTCGTACGGCACCGTGCGCTCATCCAGGACTTTGGCGTCGGCACGCAGCCATTCCTCCCCGGGCCGCTCCGCACCGCAGGAGCAACCGACTCTGCTAGGGCCCCATGTGTCGCAGTGCCAGGCTGTTCCCTGGCAAGGACAATGGTGCCAGTGGGCACCGTGGCCTCAGGGACCCGCACAGCCGGGACCCCGCTCCATGGCGGGAGCCTCTCAGGGCCACTCAGCGTCGCCTCCTCGGCACCATGATCCAGCCGTGGGTGCCAAACCACCGGCACCGACCCCAGGACAGGGCCCGGACGTCGACCCACCAATGCCTCCGGCCTCTCAGGAGGACTTTAAGGCGCACCAGGAGCTGCTTAGGAGGGTGGCAGCAAACCTCCAGCTCCAGGCCGAGGAGATGGAGGAGCCCTCGGACACTTTGTTTAATGTCCTCATCTCCTCGGTACCGGGGCATGTGGCCCTCCCGCTGCATCAAGGGGTGGCCAATATCACCACTGGCCTCTGGCACACCCCGGCCTCTCTTGGGCCCATTTCCAAGAGGGCCGAAAGGAAGTATTTTGTTCCCACATAGGGGCACGAGTACCTATACACCCACCCAGCTCCGAACTCTTTGGTGGTAGAGTCGGTTCACCACCATGAGCGGACCGGCCAGCCCGCTCCCACCCCCAAGGACAAGGACGCTCGGAGGCTTGGTGCCTTTGGAAAAAAGGTTTATTCCTCCGCGAGTTTCCAGCTCAGAGTGGCCAAACACCAAGCGCTAGTGAGCCACCATGATTTTAACCTTTGGGGATCCCTTCCCAAGTTCGAACCCCTCCTCCAAGACAAGGACGGGAAGGAGTTCCGGGCCTTGGTGGAGGAAGGTGCTGCGGCAGCAAAGGCGACACTTCAGGCAGCTTCCGATGCAGCGGACACAACCGCCCGTTCGATGGCTGCGACCATCTCCATGCGAAGGGCGTTGTGGCTCTCGCTCTCGGGCCTGTCAGTGGAGTCCCAGTCCATTATGCAGGACCTGCCATTCGACTGCAGGGCTCTGTTTGCGGAACAAACGGACACGCGTCTGCATGGGATGAAGGATTCCCGTATGACCTTGGAGACGCTAGGCCCGCCAAGGACAAGCCCAGGCCTCAAACCTCCACTCCTCCGGCTCGGGGCAGATACGAGCCCCCGCCTAAAAGGCAGAGGGAGCAGAGGCGTCGATCCCAACGCCAATCCCGTTCGGCCCCACGACCTGGCCCCTCGAAGGCCAAGAGGCCTGGGAAACGGCGTTTTACTCGTTGCGGGGGGTCACTGGGCCTGTCGCCAGTGTACCCCCCCCCCCCACAGTTAATAAAGTTGAGTTTTGTAAAGACTCGTTTATCAGCATTCCGACTGCACTGGCCCCGTATAACGTCGGACCGATGGGTCCTCATCTCCATCTCCCAAGGGTACAGGTTGCAGTTCGTTTCGCCCCCTCCCCACCATCCTCCGTCCCGGGAGCCAGCCAGGGACCCAGAGCATGCCCTCCTACTCAGCCAGGAGGTAGAGCGCCTCCTCTCCCTGGGAGCTGTGGAGAGAGTACCTTGGGAATTCCAGGGCAAAAGTTTCTACTCCAGGTATTTCCTCATCCCCAAGGCGAAGGGCGGGCTTCGGCCTATCCTCGATCTGCGGAATCTCAACCAGTTCCTGGTTCGTTGCAAGTTCCGCATGGTGTCCCTGGCCTCTATTATTCCCTCCCTAGACCCAGGGGATTGGTTTATGGCTTTGGACCTCCAGGATGCGTACTTTCACATCCACATTTTCGAGGGCCACAGGTGCTTCCTCCGTTTCCTGGTGGGTCAGGACCACTACCAGTTTACGGTCCTCCCCTTTGGCCTTTCTACTGCCCCCAGGGTCTTTACAAAGTGTATGGCAGTGGTGGCGGCCCATCTCAGGAGAAAAGGGCTGCAGATCTTCCCCTACCTTGACGATTGGCTGCTCAAAGGCAAGTCTCAGTCTCAGGTGCAGGAGCAGATGACCTTTCTGCTAAACACCTGCGCAGCTCTGGGCCTAGTGGTGAACGAGGAGAAATCCACGTTAGTCCCGATTCAGCGCATAAGTTTCATAGGAGCGCTGTTAGACTCCCGGGTGGCCACAGCCTCCCTCCCATGGGACAGATTCAAGATGCTCAAAGCTCTCATTGCCTCGGTCACGGCCTTTCCGGTAACCACGGCACGGGTGTGCCTTCAAATCCTAGGCCACATGGCAGCATGCACCTATGTGGTGCGACATGCCAGGCTCCGGATGAGTCCCCTCCAGCTTTGGCTGGCCTCCCGGTACTCCCAGGCCAGGGACGGCCTGGACAAGGTCGTCACGGTGCCGCCAACGGTGGTGGCAGACCTGCAATGGTGGTCCCTCCCGAGCAACATGCTCTGCGGTATCCCCTTCCGAGAGCCCCCTCCCTCACTAGATCTAGTGTCGGATGCCTCGGACCTGGGCTGGGGAGCCCATGTGGGGGACTTCAGGACCCAGGGTATGTGGTCACCCGAGGACCTGGCCCTGCACATAAACGTCAGGGAGTACGCCTGGCGTGCATGGCTTTTTGCCAGCACATAGAGGGGAAGGTGGTCAGAGTCCTCACGGACAATACGACCGCCATGTATTATGTCAACAAGTAGGGGGACACGCGTTCCCGGGCCTTATGCCAGGAAGCCCAGCTCCTGTGGGAGTTTTGTATAGCCCACAACATACTCCTGCGGGCCTTTTACCTGCCCGGCAAGAGCAACACGCTCGCGGACCGCCTGAGCAGGGTATTCTCCCAACAGCACGAGTGGTCCCTGCACAGGGAGGTGGCCAGGTGGATCTTCCTACAGTGGGGTACTCCCCAGGTAGACTTGTTCGCCACCGCCCAGAATCGCCGGTGTCCCCGATTCTGCTCCAGAGCGGGAGAGGGCGACGGGGCGATATCAGATGTGTTCCTGCTCCCATGGTCAGGGCCCCTGTTGTACGCCTTCCCGCCCTTCCCTCTGATAGGCAGGGTCCTACAGAAGGTGAAGTCAGACGGGGCGCGGGTTATCCTCAGAGCCCCAGACTGGGCCTGTCAACATTGGTACGGGACCCTACTGCAACTCTTAACGGCCCCCCCTTGCAGGCTGCCGCTCCACCCGGACCTCGTCTCCCAGGAGGAAGGTCATCTCCTCCATCCCAGCCTGGCCCCGCTCCACCTGACAGCGTGGCTGCTCCGTGGTTGAATGAGGAGGAAGGGAGGTGTTCTGAGGATGAGACGGGTCCTGCTGGAAAGTAGGAAACCCTCCGCGCGTCGAACCTACCTGGCCAAGTGGTATCGGTTCTCTATGTGGGCGAGCGATAGAGGTTCCTCTCCCTCTTCCACATCTATCCAGCTTGTCCTCGATTACCTCCTGTCCCTTAGGACCCAGGAGCTGGCGCCCTCCTCAATCAGGGTGCACCTAGCGGTCATCTCAGCTTTCCACCCCTTTTCGGCGTTTTCACATCACATGACGTCCCGGTTTCTAAAAGGGTTAGATCGGGCATTCCCTTATGCCAGACCCCCGGTCCCGCTCTGGGACCTGAACCTAGTGCTCTCCTGCCTCACAGGGCCTCCTTTCGAGCCATAAGCCATGTGTTCGTGGTCCCACTTATTGTGGAAGTTGGCATTCCTGGTGGCTATCATCTCAGCCCGCCGGGTCTCTGAGCTCAGGGCCCTGACCTCTGAACCGCCGTATACGGTCTTCCACAAGGACAAGGTTCAGCTCCGCCCTCACCCCGCCTTTTTGCCGAAGGTAGTCTCGGCTTTTCACATGGATCAGGATATTTTCCTCCCGATCCTCTGTCCTAAGCCCCATTCCTCCAATGAGGAACGCCGCCTGCACATGTTAGACGTGCGCAGAGGGCTGGCCTTTTACCTGGACAGAACCAGGCCATTTAGGAAGTCCCCTCAGCTGTTCATTGCATCAGCTGAGCGCATGAGGGGGCAACCGGTGTCCACCCAGCGGATCTCCTGCTGGATCACCTCGTGCATTTGCACCTGTTACGACCTGGCAGGGGTTCCCCCGCCTCCTATAGTAAAGGCTCATTTGACGAGAGCTCAGGCCTTGTCAGCGGCCTATGTGGCTCATGTCCCTATTCAGGACATATGCAGGGCTGCTACATGGTCCTCTGTCCACACCTTCTCCTCGCATTATGCGATCGTCTCCCAAACGAGGGATGACGCCGGGTTTGGTAGGGCGGTGCTCCGCCCGGGTAACCCATAAAACGTAAGACTTAACACTCCTACCCGCCTCCATCAGGTATAGCTTGGAGTCCCCTATAGTGGAATACACATGAGCAATCACTCGAAGAAGAAAGGACAGTTACCTGTTCCATAACTGGCGTTCTTCGAGATGTGTTGCTCAGGTGTATTCCACAGCCCCGCCCTCCTTCCCCTCTGTCGGAGTTGTCTGGCAAGAAGGAACTGAGGGTGGGGGGAGCACGCAGCCCCCTTTATGGCGCGATATACCGGCGCCACTCCAGGGGTCGCAGCGGTGCTCCCCCACTACGGGTCCTGCTAAGGGAAAAACGTCCGGCACCGGTGCACGTGGCGAGCACGCACACCTATAGTGGAATACACCTGAGCAACACATCTCGAAGAACGCCAGTTACGGAACAGGTAACTGTCCTTTCTGAAGTATTGTATGGATCCATGTGTGTATGAATTCATATATTCTTACATCCACATCCCAAAGCACTTTATGGCAGAGTGGCTAACTTAGTCCCAGTATCCTGACCAAATTCCACTGAGTAATTACTTTCTAATTCCTCAAAATTTCCCTACAGTTCTGACGCACTATGGCATTCTAATGCACTTCCCACTCAACTGTTGTATAGTGTTGCTGTTCAGACTTGGATTCAGCAAAATAGTTAAGCACCTGCCTACCTTTAATTATCTGTTTATGTTCCTTGTTGAATTAGTCCTTAATGCTGAGGTGGCTGCTTCTCAGTGATGGGCAAAATGATCTTATAAAATCTGTAAAAACACTTTAGGGAATCCTTGGCCGAAAGTTGCAGTATAAGTATCTGTCATCATTACTATTATTGTTTTATTATTCTCTGGACTTTCCCCCTACGCTAGGATACGATGGACCACACTAATCTCAATTCTTATCTGGTGTTCTTTTCATTAAGATCAGGATAGAAAAATCTACCCTATGAAATGGTTGGTTAGCTATGAGATGATACTTTGGAGTTTATTTTTCATAGTGTGCTAAGTATATCCTTGCCTTAGGCAGTACAAGACATTGTCATGCTGTCAGAGTACAGAGGTACCAATTTAAAAAAGTTTCATGTTCCAGCCTTAAATACAGTGAGATGGCAAATGAATCTGGTGGAAACCTTTAGGCATTCGACACCTTTGTAAATAATACAGAAAAAACGTAATTTAGCGAGAATGCTGATTATGCACAGTGTCCCTCTGCTGTGCTGTCACCCACACCCTCAACCTTATCAAAACAGCTGTTAGAAAGAGGATCTGTGTGCTGTAAACGGAACACCATCAACTTTAAAATCACCTACCTGTCTAACTTCTTTCAACCTGCTGTTACAAGTAACACCTAAAATGACTATGATTGAGAGAGGAAAAAAATCTTTCTTATTCTGTTCAGTTTCTTCAGTTTTGCAGCACTTGCAAAGAGTCATTTTCCCTGTTTCTCCTCTATAGTTAGTTAGACGGTTTCCACCATTGTTTTTGTGTGTTTTTTTTCACACAGGAACAGGGAAGAAAAGAACACTTTTAGAAATAGGAAAATGACAGTAAAATGGCAAAACTGGCAAATGTGTAGTACCTGAAACTATCTTTAACTCTTTTTTTTTTTAAATTAGAATATATTTCAAGTTGGTCATGTCCCTTTAAGCATGAATTATGTATCCAGGTCCTACGCAAACTGGATGCCAGGTGTGCTATTTATATATGCAACCACTACAAAATTTGAATAAACTATTTACAAAGTCCTTAACTTGTGATCACATCATGGAGCTAAGGTGTACTGTACCTCTTTGCTCATTGCTTGCTCTCTTGTAAACAGGCACCTTGCAACGCTATTTGATCTTTGTAAAGGGATCCACCGACTTTCCTGACAGCTGCGTACTGTGTACTCACTTGGCTGTCATTCTTGAGTATGGAACATGAGGTCCTTCGTTATGCACAGGCGAGGCAGGAAAAAGGGGCGGACATAGAAGTGGAAAATAAACACACGGGGATAATGTTTTCAAATGTCTTTTGAGGGAGAGGGGCATTCCCCTTGTCTTTCTTTTTCATGGCCCCATTGCTAAGGATGGAGATGTAGTCTGGTCCTTACTGCATGCTTGGGAAGGGTGCAGCTTTAAAGGGATTATTGTCTTAGCAAATCCACTTTGCTCCCTGAATAATGCTTGGTTGGCACTGTGCTGGCACAAGGGGTCAGTTGTGACCCTGCATTTCCCCCTGGCCATTTTGTGCCGAGGGAGTATGAACAAGCTAATATAGCCACTCAGGCAAAGTTCTCAGCCCATAATCAGGCAAAACTCCCCATTAGAGACAGTGCGAAATTTCCTGCAGCAGTCTGAGAGGAAGGAGGGTCCAATGGTTAGAGCTGAGGAGACCCAGGTTCAGTTCTCTGCTCTGTCACAGACTTCCTGCGCTCTGTGCCTTAGCTCTCCCCAGTATAATGGGGTAACAATATTGCCCTACCTCACAGGAGTGCTGTAGTGGTGATTGTGAGGTGCTCAGACACGTCAGTAATTGGGGGCTGATAAGCATGACAGACAGATGCTTTGCCCTGTCTCTTGGCTGTCGTCTCTTTGTTTCCTTTCCGGCAGTAAGTTAGTTTTTCCTTACAGACCCTGTTAGGGCACCCAGACCTCAGAGCAATCCTATAGGGTCCTTCCCCCTAAAACACCCTGAGCAGAAAGGGTGAAAAGCTTGTCTGTGGCTTGGTGGGCCACCTCCTGTGCCGTGTTCGTCTGGCTCACCGTAGGGGTAGAGAGTGGTGATGAAAATAGCCCAAGGGACAGCTGCAAACAAACGGGCAGGGGCTTTTCTTTGGGTTGTCAAATATCTTGGAGCCCAGAAAGAGGGAGTTTAGGAGACGCGAAGTACTGAACGGAGCCATTGATACAATGTCAGAATAGATCCAATGTGGTGTAGGAGATGATCTTATTGATGAGATGACCAACCTGAGGAAAGGGCAATTTGCTAACTGCAAACTAGTCCAGGCCAAAATCTCACATAGCCATGACCCTCTGAAGCTTGGATGTTGGAACTTGGAGTGGGGGAGGGGGATAGCTCAGTGGTTTGAGCATCGGCCTGCTAAACCCAGGGTTGTGAGTTCAATCCTTGAGGGGGCCATTTAGGGATCTGGGGCAAAAATCTGTCTGTGGATTGGTCCTGCTTTGAGCAGGGAGTTGGACTAGATGACCTCCTGAGGTCCCTTCCAACCCTGATAGTCTATGATTCTATGAACTTGCCTGGAGTTCTAGGGGGGATGTGGAATGATGCTGCGGAGTTGGTGCTCGCTTCTTCTAAAGCCTCTCCAGCTAGATCTCGTCCCTTCTTCACTCCTAGAACCAGAGGGGATGATCTGGCCCTTCATGATACACAACTTCAGATAACCAACACCCCTGGTTGCCTGAAGGTTGGTTTGTTCCAACAGCAATAAACACTACAGAGTTTCCTGCCCTTCTGAGAAAGTGACTGATTTGAATGTGTCCAGAAACATCTAGGTGACTGTATTTCTAAGGTATTCTAACCTTACTTATGTTTTCCATAGCAAACAATATCCTGTACTGACAGTTGCAATATAGGCTAGCTGAAGAAGCTTGAATTCTTTTCTTTTAGCTGAGAATGGTAAACTAAGCTTAGTGTCTGAGAAGTCAGTTCTGTTTCTTAACCTTTTTCCCTTTAGCAAACAGGCATCTTTTATTTCAGGTGGCACAAGCATATACCCAGCCCTGTCACTAACACACGTGCAGTATATATTGATATTGCACATGCAAAATCTATGTTAAAAATCAAGAACTCAAAATTTAGGAAATGCCAGAATTAAAGTTGCCCATTGGTGCTACCAGCTCACTTATATAATTAGATGGTCAAGCTGGCCCTCTAGATTGGCAGCAATTATGCATGATGAAGTATAGGAGACTTTTGGGACCATTCCTTGCTCTCTTGCTGCCTGGGTTTGTGGATTTCGGGTGCACGGCATGAGGACTTTCTACCAGCTGACTCCTTCTCCAAGAAGGAAGCTCACGTGCATCCGGGCAGAAGGCAGCAGAATTCCAGGATAGAAAGGGAGAATGATCCTAGCCTCCGGCCTCCTGAATGTAAGGATACTTGTGATGGTGCGGCTGGCCTCTGGTCGTCCATTAGTTGTGTCTGTCCGCAGTTACTGGGCTCAATGCAGAAGAACCTGTGTTATAGAGGACATCAGACTACATGTTTAATGGTCCCTTCTGGCCCTAGAATCTATTAATCTAATCCAGTGGTTCTCAATCTGTTTACCATTGTGGGCTGCATATGCAGCTCTCAATGTTATGTGGGCTGCATCCACACAATAAATATATTACCTGTATGGCCTTGAGGATGTCACATGGGCCAGAGCTGTGTGCTAATTGGGCTGGGGGTTGAGAACCACTGATCTAATCTGTTTATCCAGGCCTCCCTCCCCCCGCCCCAGAAATGAGTGTCTCAGATAGGCATGATGTCAATATGATGATATGTGGAACAGGGCACTATTCCAGTATAGGGTGGCAGAATCTGGCCTTTATTGACCACTTACCTGATGCTTTAATACCTATAGGGGTCTGTGTCAAAGTGCTGCAAATAAGCCTCCATTTTCCTTTCTACCAGAACATCTTTGGCCCTGTTGCTGCAAAGCTCATGTGAATGTGCCTTATTTAGACAGGTAGCCCTGTTGTTTTCAATTAATATAGACTACTCATCTGATTCAGGGTTGTAACACGAGAGCCTTTATGAACATACAGTGTTGAAAAGATATGTGAGGAGGGATTTAGTCCTCTCAAAATTCTAGGGTGAGACTGTCACCCCTGCTACTGTCCCTGTACATTGCTTGTAAAGGCCCTGTAGGGACTGGGGAAGAATTCCATCCTCTGCCTGGTACAGGCGCCATCTAGGGTGTTTAACTTTGTAAGGGGGCAGGAAGAAGGGTGTCAGGGTTGGTCAGTGCTAGGGACATTTTAGGCTGCACTGCTACTGACAGAAAGCCCAGGCCAGGTTGTTGTAACTTAGACCAGCCCACTCTGGGCATCCTAACTTATATGGGGGCCTTTCCATCTTCTGGGGTAAGCCAGGAATTGGGAGAGTGTAAACATGGCTTTAAGCCACGTGTCTCCCCCGCACCCACCGCCCTCAATCCAGGGGCTGCAATCTCGGTGCTTTGTCCCCAGGCAGTACAGCACTGAATATCAGCTCTGAACGTTTTTCACCTTTTCAATCCCAAGCATATATTAAAACAGAGAATATGAGTCATCTGGTATATTTAAGAGCAAACCTTCAGAGAACAGATCTCTTAAATTGTCATTTCCACTGGAAGTTGATAAGCTTATTAAATAGGCAAAAGTGAACGTGTATATCAGGTAAAGCCGACGTATGACCAAGCAGAGAAGACCAGTCTGAAATATAAAATATATGTAACAGTGAATTTAAATACCATACTAAATCATTGCCGTGCCATTTTATTGGACATTGTTTCATAAACTGTGAAAGCTTTAGCTATCATATAAATCTGTCTCTTAATAGGCAGTGGTTACATTTCTTTATAATTTATTTCTCTGATATGGCTCAGCAGAAATGTGCCTTCCATGTAACTTCATTGATATTCCACATTTTGTTGATTACAGCAGCTCAGTTTTTTTGCCATTCTGTCTCCACTGGTTCCATATGAGGAATATTGTCTTGGTGGTGATGGAAGAGGAGACGAGCTATGGGAATGCATGTGAGGGTCCCAGCCTTGTTGACCGCGGGCAGGGAAGTGGTAGACTTTTTACTAGTTAACTGTGGGGAGTACTGAGGTTTTGTAAATTAAAATGGGCTTCCAGGAATCATTGTGTATTCAGAGTGGCTCCACCAAAAATGTATACCAGTGCAACTGAGATCAGAATTTGGCTTGTGTCTCATTAACATATATTTTAATGTAGAGTTGAAATGCATTTGATGATGGGTCTTGCACTAGTGTGATGTGTTTAAACGGGAAACTCTGGGACATTATGGGGTGGCTTTCATTTCAATGTAGTCTAATTTTAAACCCTGTAATGTAATTTTAATGCCCCTTTTGCTGTTCAGAGTAACTTTAACCACGTCACGTTCTTCATGTATATAAACAGAGGTGATCTAACCGCCATTGAGACTGTACACTGTCATGATTTAGCTCAATACTACTTTTTTGAGTGTTTAGCAAAGTCACTTGGTATGAACATGGAAATAGTGGTGGGTTTCTTCAAAAAACAATTTTAAAAGACCCTGATTTACTTGAATCCAGTTGGTCAAAGTTTAGTGGTATTGTACAGTACCAATGATGGAGAATGCTGGCCAACTTTGCACTCCACGTGGCTTTAGAGATGTTTTCAGCTAGAGTGGCCTCTTCATAGCTGTTTGGTCTGTAAAGGCTGATAGTATTCTAGGGTTGGGAATGAAGCCTCCATCCTGCTCTCACTGAAGTGAGTTGGTGTTTTACCGTTGATTGCAGTTGGGGCAGGATCTTTACGAGCTTGCTAGCCAGTTCCTTTTTTACGTTTGTTTCATCCAGTGGCTATGCACAGGCTACGGAATTGAAGATTGAAAGCTTTTATGGGGATTAAGACGCGCTATAGTGCAGACTGATGATACAGTCCTAATTTTTACTGATTGCAGACCTGTGTGTAAACTGTGTGACCGCTATACTAAATTTGCATATGATCTGCTCAATAGTAATGACTGAAAATTTGAGCCGTTGATACTTAATACGCATGAAAATAGATTACTTTTTTGGGGTTTTATTTTATTTGTGTGCATAATTCTACATAAAACCAGATAAAAGGCTTTATCCACAGTAGAAATGTTGCTGATAATACAAAATACTTGATGAGAACATATTGCCACCTAATATTCTATTAAATGACTACCACTGTTTTTTCGTGCTGTTTAAAGGATCATGTTCTTCCTTTTCAGTTGTCTGATGTTTTTTCAGCCAACATTCTTTCTTTGGTGAAACGTTTTGAATGTCTGTGGAGAAGTACTAGTGTGAATGGCTCTGAGCAGAGATTTCTCCATGCTGTACCACAGTTGACACATTTTGGCTAAACTATGTCTGTAATGAGTCATGAGAATAAGAGGGAAAATGGAGCTGTTTGCTTTTCTTCAGCATCAACTGCCAGAGGTTTTATTTTCTTATTTCGGGTCAGATTATCCATGAAACGAATTTATTTTCTTGGCCTTCCAGTGGGTCCACGTCTTCCACCCATAGTGACGTTGAGTAGTGCCTACTCCTTGGAATCCCCTGGGGCCACTCAGGATCAAAGGTACTGCCCACCATGGGTAGCAGTTTTGTATGCATATCACACGGTTTAATATTCCTTTTATTTTCCTGGTATTTTCTTGCTGTAATCCATAAAGCTCTGGAACTCTTACCCCAAGTAAGACAAGACCTGCTGCCTCTCGATTTACTTTCTGGATTAAGTTTTGGTGATGGAATGTCTGTTTGTGTTTCATCTCTTAAGGCATCTTGCATTCTAGGAGCTGGCAGGCACCATGCCCAGTCCCAGAACCATTCATCCTATGGAGCACAGAAGCAGGCGGAATGCGTGTTTAGGCAGAGGAAAATGCTCAGAGGTTACCTCTGCTTTTTCCTCCACAGTCATTCTAAAGCTTTATACTTAGACTGTAAGCAGTTTGGGTGCAGGGGACTGTCTTTTGTTCTTTCTGTACAGCGCCTAGCACAGTAGGGTCCTGGTTCATAACTGGGGGTACTATTGCAATACAAACAATAAATAGTAATGTTCTATCACCAGCTGGTGTCCCATTTGGAGGAACTACTGGAAGCATTCGTAGTCCCTCATCCTTGCTGTAGCCCAGCCATAATGTTGCATCTTTAGAATCCTTGTATTTCACCTACTTTAAGGGTCATGAGCTTATTTCACCAGCTGAAGGAGACCACTTTTCTTTCTGTCGTTGAAGGCGCGGACACTGGCTCCTTGCTACAATTGTACAGCACTTAGAACGTGGCGCAGAGAGTTTGACAGGCTGCTGTGTCTTTGATTTTTACCCCCAAACACTTTAAAGGTTCAATTATAAATATTTCATTAACAGTGTACCTCGGTTTTGCATATTCAGAGTGCAGTACCAGTGTGTGACTGAGACTCATCCCTAGATAGCAAGACATCTCAATGGCCAACAACTACCTTTTGTGTCATTTCTGGACTCCTTTCATGATGTTTGCATGTTCTTCCCTAGTCTCTGTTCTGCCTCCTCATTTCACATTTCAGCATCACCGTCATTTTGCTTTTGTTTATTATTTTTCCTTTCTACTCTTTTCCTCCTCTAAAACCCTTGAAGTAAATGGGAGTCTTTCCATTCATTTAGGTAGGCTGTGAATCAAACCCTAAACTCTGTCAAGTCTTAATGTCTGTACCTAATGGGACAATCCCATCACTAAAAGCAAAAGACTGTTTGTTTGTTTATATTTAGAGATGAATCTTTCTCTACTACTGGGTAACCCATAGTTCCGGAAAGATGTTGGGTGTGAGTTGCTTATCTTGTGTATGAAAAACTTTGAAAATGCTCAAACTTAAAACAATGAAAATTGTTTTTAAAATCAAACTTGGCTTGATATTTATTTCTTACAGAAATCTAAAAAATAAGCTCAGGCTGAATAACATCACTGCAACTACTGAGATATGCTTATGCGAAATTTTCGAATAGGAACATATGGGTAAAGTGAACTTTTTTTTTTTGAGCAGGCTGAGTTCAAACATGGCTGATTCAGTTGCCTAACTTTCTCAAAACAACAGCAATAAAACCAAGAACCCTACATCTGGGAGGTGGCCAAGTATGGAAAATATCAGCCCCAAATGAATTTGATTTCCTAAAACTTAGAAGCTGCAGGAAATGTGGGCTTGGGTACAGAAATTCAGTCTTATCTAGTGTGCACCTGACCTTGACAGCACCGCTACACGTATTACACACTAGACTATGGGGCAGAATCGCTGCTTCACTCCTGTTCTGGTGTCTCTGCCGCAAAGGTTGGCTTTGTGCAATATATTTTTGATTACAAGAGGGGAACTTATCTGTAGCTATTTGTGATTATAGAATCTATCAATATCAAATCTAAAATTGAAACCAATCTAGTTTTTGGGAGAGGAAGGCTCATCCAGTGGTTAGGGCACTAGTCTAGGGTTTGGAAGATCCTGGGTTGATTCCCTGCTCTGCTACGTATTTCCTGCATGACCTTAGACAAGTCACTTAGCCTCTCTGTATCTCAGTTCCCCATCTGTTAAAGGGAGATAATAGCACTGCCCTACTTCATAGGGATGTTGTGAGGATAAATACATTAAAGATTAGAAAGCACTCTGAGATCTACTGATGACAAGTAGATTCCAACCATCCCATCCAGAGTGTTTATAGAATGTAAATAGGTGTGTAATTTAGCAAATACATTTAGAAGGGAATGGAAAGGAGCTAAATTATTACCTGAAGCAAATGTGTAAGAACATGTATTTTTACTTGCTTATGCTTGTTTTCTTATAAATACGCCAGGCTACTAAAGATAATACATAATTAAATTAATATTAGATTAAAGGATTTGTAACAAATGCAAATCTAATTGGTTAATCCAGTTATGTTTGGGGGGATAATTCAGTGGCTTGAGCATTGGCCTGCTAAACCCAGGGTTGTGAGTTCAATCCTTGAGGGGGCCATTTACGGATCTGGGGCAAAAATCTGTCTGGAGATTGGTCCTCCTTTGAGCAGGGGGTTGGACTAGATGACCTCCTGGGGTCCCTTCTAACCCTGGTATTCTATGATCTAATGTGACCAGCATTTTGTTGGAAAAAATACATTTAGGCCCCAGACTAGGAAAGCACATTCTTAACTTTAAGCACGTCACTAGTGTAATTGCAGCCAGAGACTGCTCACATGCTTAAAGTTAAATGTGTGCTTAAGAGCTTCGCTAGAGGGGACTTAATGCTGTGTTTTAAGCCCTGGTTCAGGTTGGCACTTAAGCATGGGCTTAGGTCCCATTGATTTCAGTAGGATTTAAGCACATGCTTAAAGTTAAACGTGTTTAAGTGCTTTCCTGAATTCCCTTAAGTGGTAAGTGCATCTGTAAATTAAATGACAGATGAGTGTTAGCCACTGGCTTGAGATGATAACCCATCCTATTTGAAATGCAAAGAGAAAAGGAAAGCTGCATTTTTGTTATTTGGTCAGGTGTGTCTAATGAAAACTGCAGCTCCCAACTGCAGAACTCTTCGGTCACAGATATTTAAGCAAGTTATTATAACACTTATTCTTGTCCTTTCCCTGAAAAAGTATGGTAAAGATTTGCAAGATGCTTTGTTTATGCTGACTGACTGCAAGCAAAACTTTATAATTTATTTATTTATTTTTAAATTTAGGATGAAACCAAGCAAATAAATTTAAAAGGCAAACACTAAGGCTGTTTAGAAGCAGTGACCTTGTCAAATACACAGAGAAAATGTGTTAGCTAGAATGGTTTATGATCCCCATCTGTGTACCAGTACAGGTGGTAATTAGAATATAGTTGATTTCTCTGGAATGAGAAATGGAATGGATTTTTATGTTTCACAACTTGGAAGTTTTTTGCCTTTTTTTTTCTCCAGAAGAAGCAGCAGCTTTACTCTAAAAGCCCTTGGGAACAGTCAGTGTGTTTAGCTTTGTGTTCAGTGTATTATTAGCACACCGACAAGTTGTCTATTTTGTTACTGGCTTATACCGATCACAGTAGACCCGTCCGTATGGGATTCCACACTTCAGTGGGATGATACAGTTCAAGGCCAAAACTTTGATCCTTAGATGTCCAAATCCATATTAAGGCATACTATAATTATTATTTTTAGTAATCTGAAGAAGTGAGTTTTTTTACCCACGAAAGCTTCTGCCCAAATAAATCTGTTAGTCTTTAAAGTGCAACCGGACTCCTTGTTGTTTTTGTGGATACAGACTAGCACGGCTACCTCCTGATACTTGATATAATTATTATTATTTATTATGTTATGATGTATGTGTACTATCATAGCGCCTAGGAGAGCCCATCAACGACTAGGATCCCGTTGTGCTTGCTGCTGTACAAACACAAATGGCCTAATTTCCAGGTGTCTTGAGCACCTGTAGCTGCCATTGGCTTTAATGGGAGTTGTGGGCTTTCAGCAGCTATGGAAATCAGGCAACTGTTATGTAGATGCCTCATTGTGGATTTAGGTGCCTAACGCTGAGGCACCCACATTCAAAAAGGTTGGCCAAGCTCTTCTAAGAGTGCTTACTCCCTTGTGGTTAAGATGCACGTCACTGTAGAGTTACCAGCAGTACGAGCAATTGCTCCAACAATTTCCCCATAAATCAGCCTGTTTGCACTTTTAAGGTGTAACATCTCATGAAGCACAAGGGCTTCATCCTGTACAAATGTTTTATGAGTAACTGGAAAGCATGCAGCCCCAGTTCTGAAATGAGATAAAGCTGTGTGTTTCGGGACCTCGCAGTTAGAAATTCAGATCTTCAGAGTTCTCACTAGTTTGGAGCTGTGTGTATTGAGTTTTGGTTTTAGTCTCTGCTGTCACTTTTTGGGGGATGAAGAAAATATTTTTGTTGAAAAAAGACATATCAAAAAGGTACAGCTGTTTGAAAGTTACTCAGACATATGGTGTATTAGAAATAGTGCCAGCTGAGATGGATTAGCAGGCTGAGTTCAAGTGAGGAGGTCAAATATGCAAACTGAATGCAATTTATCTTATGGTACTGCAGTTCATCACATAGCAGTAGAAATAAAGAAAGAACACACACAATAATTTAAGAGTAACTGGAAAAAAAGGTGAAAACAATAAAAGGCTTCTGATGACATCACATCACACAAGTGATCAAAACCAGGATGATTTAAGTGACTTTCATAACACCTGTACCCAGAGATGTCTTTATGTGTATATAATGTATTTCTGTTTTTCTTTTATAATTCGCAGGTCAGAATAAAACGATTGCCCACTACTCCTTTATATTAGTGTGATGTACATTCCCACTAGGGAAGTATTTCCAATAGTTTCCTCTGGTTGAATTTTTACAACTAAATTGACTTTTAAATGGCATACATTTCGGTTAAGCATATTGGTGTCACGTTAATAATAAAAGAGTACGACAGACCTATCCTGAGATGTATACGATGTAGAGAATCAGAGCTAAACATAAATTAGGAGATGAGTTTTCATATAGTGCAGCCATGTCACCAGTGGGGAATCATTGACTAAGTGGAGTGAACCACTTTCTGACTTTCTCCCCTGGAGCCACTGTGATGAAAAGGACCATGGTGGCACTCTTCTAAGTGAACACCAGCCCTTATAGCCCTGGTCAAATGCCTGTGGAAGTCAGTGAAAAGGCAGCTACTGACATCAATGGGCTTTGGGTCAGACTCTTAAACAGGGCTGTAACAGAGTCATGGGGCAACATGGAAGGTACGTTTTGCCCCCATGCCGCTGATCTGTTAGT
Source organism: Terrapene triunguis (assembly GCF_002925995.2). NCBI lineage: Eukaryota > Metazoa > Chordata > Testudines > Emydidae > Terrapene > Terrapene triunguis. The sequence goes on along the minus strand of NW_020664487.1, from coordinate 12,364,495 downwards.
CCTGAAAATGGGAGGCATTATGAACAAACCAGCTTTTCTTTCTGCTTGTGGTTTCACTTTAACTGGTTTGGTGAGGAGCACTGGCAGCGTCAGAGACTTGCTTATGTCGAAGTTATTTTGAGACATGATCCCTGCATGACCCCTTGAGTTTGCATGTCAGTAACTTTTCCTTACCCCCAGCTAGGAAATATTAACTAGAACAGGTGACCCTCCCAGGCTGCATATTTCTCAACGCCTCCACAACACCTGCCCAGTTTCCTGTTATGGTATGAGTGAGCTTGGTGCCTGTGAAAGGTCCTGAGGAGTGGATTCTTTGGTCAATAAAACTGACCAAGGAATGGGTAGCAGCCCTCTGAACATTCCCAGGCATCACTTCCGCTGTGCCTTAGTTGTTCAGTCTTTGGCCTGGGTGCTCACTCTTCCAAGAAGGATGTTCGTTAATATCAGTTGTGTGGGTGCTTTTTTGTGACTTGAAATCCTGTGAAACGAAGTTGGGATTTTCAAAGGGGCCAATGGGAATTAGGCACTTAGGCCCATCATCTCAAGGGTATTTTGGCATCTTATTCCTAATGAAATGAACAGCAGTGAGGTGCCTAAATACTTTTAGGGACCTGGTCCTGAAACCCTGTTGCAACTCAGTATTTGCAATTCACATTAGTGATCTCAGTCACCCATGTGACTGAACAGCTGTCAAAGTACAATTTTTGGTCACTGCTAACTAAAGTTAAATTAGAACCATCAATTAAACCGGGCAGGGCGCTTCCTTTACCAAATCCTTGAGACACCTCGTTTGCACAGTTCATCTTTTGCTAATACACAGTTGGGCTCAAAGGTGTAAAAGCTCGAGAACTAAATCATAAAGATGCCCAGTGTGTGTGAAAGCACAAACATTGAAATAAATAAATAAATATGACTTCTTACTGAAGGACAAGTGCAGTACAGTGTTTGTAGTAATTATCTGTGTGAGGACATTAGCATTTAAAAAAAACACTAGGCAGGCATGAAGAAACAGAGATGGTATTTTTAGTTTAGGGTGCAGGTGCTTGTTTGGGTGTTCTGTGGTAGGTTTACTGTTTTTTGTAGGAATTGTGAGGGGTCTAGATTTTTATCATGCTACATGTTTTATGGCACATTTTAAATGTCTATAATATAAATAGCTTTGCCATCAACAGGCATAAATGTCAGGCTATTGACACATTATAAAGGTACAAATGGAATGTAATCTGGCATGCTGGTTCTGGTGTTGAGACTTAATAGTCCATCTGTATCATTTATCCCAGTGGGAAATAACACAGGATGTTGCCTTGTAATTTTTTACTACTGTATAATAAAATGTAACCATAATAAATGGTGTCTAAGCAAATAACATAGCAGATTCTGGCTTGTATCCAGTTTGTCTTCACCACTTAACTTAGTTCAAGTTTTTCCTTTAAGCAGCTATGTATTCTAAAGATTCTGACTGGATACAGTTTGCATTTGGATTTCTTTTTAATGTGGTAGATAGCAGAGGAGGAGACTGATACCAAGCCAGATCCATCCCTTATCCACCGTAGGTAGAATCCCTGGAGTGAGACAGGCAATAGATTCGTCCCTCCATGTTTTCATTTACAGACTAAATCCAGGGTCTCTGCCCTGGATTTCTGTCATTATGCCTACTCTAGAACTTTAACTCCAGTGCCACATGTCCATGCAGTAGCACTTTGATAGCCTTGTTATAAGAAATGGGTTAAGGGCTTTCTTCTGCAGCGAGAAGAAATTGCGTATGTCCCCCAACATACACCATGCAAATGAATATAGAGACTGGGCTTTGGTGAAGTCTTGGTTAAATTTCACTCCTCGAGTGTTGCCGTTCCAATGACACCACTAGGAATATGGACTGTTTTCCACTTTCCAGCCTTCACTACAGTAACTCCTCACTTAAAGTCGTCCCGGTTAACGTTGTTCCGTTGCTGATCAATTAGGGAACATGCTCGTTTAAAGTTGTGCAATGCTCCCTTCTAACGTCGTTTGGCAGCTGCCTGCTTTGTCCACTGCTTGCAGGAAGAGCAGCCCGGTGGAGCTAGCTGGTGGGGGCTTGGAGGGTGGACCGGCAGCCCCCTATCAGCTCCCCGCTCCCCTAAGTTCCCTGTGCAGCAGCTGCCTGCAGTTCAGCTGTGTCCCTCCCCCCACTGCCATGTGCTGCTCCTGCCCTCCGCGGGGGCGCCCCCCCCGGCCCCCGGTTGGCCGGGGGGGGGGGGGGGGGGGAAGGAAGAGGGGGGCTAATGTCAGGGTGTCCCTCTCCCCCCTGCTCCTGCACCGCACTTATCCCATCTTCCATAGAGCAGGGGGGACAGACCAGGACTCAGGATGGAGGGAGCTTGCAGCAGCTGCCTATCAGCAAGCTGATCTAATTAACAAGGCAGTGTACTTAAAGGAAATGCGCATCTCTCCCTCCATTCCTGCTGCCTTGTGTAGAGAGAGAGTTAACCCTTGAGGGCTCAGCCAATTGCTAGTTCATTATTTAGCAGTAAGGGAAATATCCCACCCTCTGACTCCTCCACCTCAATCAAGCTCCACACTTATCATCACTATGTACCGGTATTAAATTGTTTGTTTAAAACGTATACTGTGAGTGTGTGTGTGTGTGTGTGTGTATGTGTGTGTGTGTGCGCGCGTATCTTTTGTCTAGGGAAAAAAATTTCCCTGGAACCTAACCCCCCCATTTACATTAATTCTTATGTGGAAATTGGATTCGCTTAACATCGTTTCGCATAAAGAGCAATATGGGAATAAAAGGAACAAAAAAGTCACATGTTTCAGGAACAGAACTACAACGTTAAGTGAGGAGTTACTGTACTTATATTTTACATCATCAGGTTAAAATGCCAATCTCCTTTTTCCCTCTAATGGGTTTGGGGCAAAGTTGGACTAGTTGGGTCACCGGCCAGGAAGCAGTGCTGCAAGCAGAAGTCTTACCCAATTTGCCTGTGTACCTCTGTAAACCTTGCCCTTCTCCCCTGTCCTGATCCATAGACAACAGCCTCTCCTGAACCATAGTCTGCTCCCTGTTTCCCATTGAGAGAATGCTTCGCCTCCCAAACTGGGTTTTGCTGCACCTAGGAGTCAACCTGCCCTGCTAGTAGAGACATACCCTACTCTGCTTCCTCTCTACCCCACTGAGAGAGAGACAGCCCACCTTTGCTTTGCTTGTTAGCTTCTCCCTCCTGTCCCGTCTGTCTCTCTGCTGCAGCTGGCTGGCTTTGCAGGGTTGATTTTTTTTCAGGGGAACCGTTGCTCCGTGTGTGTGTGTGTGTGTGTGTTGCTGATGATACTCCTGGTGTTGCTTGGTTTGTGTTTCTCCGGTGGAGGACAGTAAGGCGGCAGGTCACTGCTCAGGTCGGGTTGCCTCATTGCTGGCCATATGTGGTCGGGCTGCTCTGTATCTCCCAGAGTCACTGGAATAGGCCTCCCTTGGAGATGCAGTCACATGCTCTCCAGCCTATGGATTTTGGTACATTCCTTCCTATGCTGCGCTTCAAAATGGAGGCAGCCTCTAGGGAAACAACTTTTGCAGAAAATTACTAGATGAAACGCAGTATTGACTCGGAGGAGCAGCCCAAGGACACTCTCTGGCTAATGTGAAGACAGCGACCCATTTAAGGGCAGTACATTGGGTGAAGCACAGTGCCCAAAGCAGCCCTCTCTGGGAGGGTGTGTGCCTCGATGCTGTTCCCTGCCCTTCACTGTGGTTTTAAGATGCCCTTAGTGTCAGATGTTAGAAAGTGCTCAGCACCTGTTTAGGTGCAAATCTGGCCCTTGTTTAGGTGCCTAGATGGATGGTGAGCACTTTCCAACATCTGGCCCTTAATATTGCAAGTGTAGAAAAATACAACAACATTATTCTGTGTGTATTAGAGTATTGCACATTTGTATAAAGAGACAATTAACATTGAAATGAGAGAGGCTTTTGAGTCATCAAGTAGATGCAACAGACTGTATCAATTTCTTGATTTTCATTTTAATTAGGATTAATCATTTTTATCTCCTAAATACTTTGCCAGGAATTTACACGAAGCAGAAGAGTTTGGAGAGTGTTATGCCAACATAATATCCAGTGCTTGAAGAAGAGCTGTTAAAATATATTGCTGGGAAATCGCTGTTAACTAAGCTGTAAATATTGCATAGTTCCAAACTGTGGATCAAATTCTGCTCTCCTCTATGTATGAACAATCCCCATGGGCTGCAGTAGGTGTTAATCTAGGGTGAAATCCGGGCCCCATTGACGTTAGGATTCACTGCAGATATTTTTCAGAGGGCAGAATTTCACTTTGGAATCTAAGCTGCTTGCAGTGATGGTGTGACTTTTTCTCTGATTGGCTTTCTGTGCTTTATAACATACAACAAAGAGTCTTGCTATGGGAAGAAAAACTGCTGTGTGGACCGGAGGTGAAAATTCTGCCCTGTAATTTGATCTTTTAAAAAATGTGTAATTTTCTTAAACGGTAGAAATTGTAAATATTTCCTGCCAACTGTAGCAGAACCAAATTTGATCTGCAATGGGCCCAAAGGGATGTGTCATGGGTAGGTTCTAAGCTTGTAGTACATTCACATAGTGAGTTTGACAATCATTAGGCATTAGAGCAAGGAGGAGAGAGAGAGAGAGAGACAGAAAGCAAAAATTGCTGAAGAGGAAATTGTTCGGGAAACCTACCAAGTTATCCTTGGGTTAGGGAAATGAGCTGCTCCATTCTTTACCGCAGAAGTGTTAAAATGAGAGCCAGCATCCCCTCTGCTTCGAATCATTAATCTGTTATGTCTGGGCTGTATTTAGATTGCTAGACTGAATCCTCTTCTGGCCACTATGGGCCTGCGTCTGTTCCAGGTGAAGTTAATGGGAGTTTACCATTAATTTAATTGAGAGCAGGATTGGTGTTACTGTAATGCACCATGTTACAGAGTATCAGAGGGGCAGCCGTGTTAGTCTGGATCTGTAAAAGCAGCAAAGAGTCCTGTGGCACCTTATAGACTAACAGATGTATTGGAGCATGAGCTTTCGTGGTGAATACTATTCACCCACGAAAGCTCATGCTCCAATACGTCTGTTAGTCTATAAGATGCCACAGGACTCTTTGCTGCATGTTACAGAGGATAATGTACAGCCCTGTGATACGCAGCCATAGTGGTAGGCTCTAACATTTTAAATGGTAAACCAAAGTAATCCATAATATGAGCTACAGGCAATTGCCTCTAATTCTTGCCGAAGATTAATTTAGCATTGCTATTAATATTTTATGTGCTAACATTGTTTGCGGAGGCTAAAAGCTTTATTCATTTTGCACACTTTTACTTTTTCCATCCTTTCTTTGTGAAACGCGAAATTCTCTCTCCTTTTCAGATTAATTGTATAGAAGGAAGTTTAATAAAGTTCCAGCCTCGCTGTGTTTGAAGGACTTTGCTAGTAATCTGCGGAAAATAGATCACATTTCTTTTGACATTAGTGTGTTATATTTTCAGGAAAAAGATAGTTAGAAATGTAACCTTTTGTAATATCACTGGTTACATATTAATATTTTAAGTATCTAAACACTTACATATGAGGGACTCGAGTTTCTGACTTGCAAATGTTACTGTAGATTTTCAGTACATAATCCTATTAAAATTTAAGAGCATGAGATAAAATGGCCCATTTACCTTGAAATTTGTGCATATCTAGTTGGACCATTTCTTAAAAGTTGTAAACATGAGGTTGAGAAGAATGTATGAGCATCAGCCTCTCTGTGGAAAGTGGCAATTGAAGAAGAAAGAGCTAACAAGATCGATGTGTCTCTAATGTACCCAGCAAGTGTGAAACCATTCCTTTGGAAGATAAAAGAAAAGGGTTGGGGTAGCGGTGTCCATGTGGAGAGAGGAGTCGTTTTGTCTTTATGGAGCTTTGTACAATTTCATGCATAAGAAGTGTGAGAAGTAGACTTGCTGACGCCAGCACAGCGTCCTGTCTTAGCGCTTCACCCAGCTTGTATTGGCAGGGCTGAATTGAGGACATCTGTGGCCCTACACCCACCCTATGTGGGGACCCAGGCTAGTCCCACCTAAATGGGAGCTCAGCTCTGGTGTAAGTCGAGCCTCACATATGGCAGCTGAGCACTCTTGAAAATTTGACCCTTGGTATAACTGTGTCAACCATGTATCAGAGGGGTAGCCGTGTTAGTCTGAATCTGTAAAAAGCAACAGAGGGTCCTGTGGCACCTTTGAGACTAACAGAAGTATTGGGAGCATAAGCTTTCGTGGGTAAGAACCTCACTTCTTCAGATGCAAGTAATGGAAATCTCTAGAGGCAGGTATAAATCAGTGTGGAGATAACGAGGTTAGTTCAATCAGGGAGGGTGAGGTGCTCTGCTAGCAGTCGAGGTGTGAACACCAAGGGAGGAGAAACTGCTTCTGTAGTTGGATAGCCATTCACAGTCTTTGTTTAATCCTGATCTGATGGTGTCAAATTTGCAAATGAACTGGAGCTCAGCAGTTTCTCTTTGGAGTCTGGTCCTGAAGTTTTTTTGCTGTAAGATGGCTACCTTTACATCTGCTATTGTGTGGCCAGGGAGGTTGAAGTGTTCTCCTACAGGTTTTTGTATATTGCCATTCCTGATATCTGACTTGTGTCCATTTATCCTCTTGCGTAGTGACTGTCCAGTTTGGCCAATGTACATAGCAGAGGGGCATTGCTGGCATATGATGGCATATATAACATTGGTGGACGTGCAGGTGAATGAGCCGGTGATGTTGTAGCTGATCTGGTTAGGTCCTGTGATGGTGTTGCTGGTGTAGATATGTGGGCAGAGTTGGCATCGAGGTTTGTTGCATGGGTTGGTTTCTGAGTTAGAGTTGTTATGGTGCGGTGCGTGGTTGCTGGTGAGAATATGCTTAAGGTTGGCAGGTTGTCTGTGGGTGAGGACTGGCCTGCCTCCCAAGGTCTGTGAAAGTGAGGGATCATTGTCCAGGATGGGTTGTAGATCACTGATGATGCGTTGGAGAGGTTTAAGCTGAGGACTGTAGGTGATGGCCAGTGGAGTTCTGTTGGTTTCTCTTCTGGGCCTGTCTTGTAGCAGGAGGCTTCTGGGTACACGTCTGGCTCTGTTGATTTGTTTCTTTATTTCCTTGTGTGGGTATCGTAGTTTTGCGAATGCTTGGTGAAGATCTTGTAGGTGTTGGTCTCTGTCTGAGGGGTTGGAGCAGATGCGATTGTACCTCAGTGCTTGGCTGTAGACGATGGATCGTGTGGTGTGACCGGGGTGGAAGCTGGAGGCATGAAGGTAGGCATAGCGGTCGGTGGGTTTTCGGTATAGGGTGGTGTTAATGTGGCCATCGCTTATTTGTACGGTGGTGTCTAGGAAGTGGACCTCCCGTGTAGATTGGTCCAGGCTGAGGTTGATGGTGGGGTGGAAGCTGTTGAAATCATGGTGGAATTCTTCCAGGGTCTCTTTCCCATGGGTCCAGATGATGAAGATGTCATCAATATAGCGTAGGTAGAGAAGGGGCATGAGTGGACGAGAGCTGAGGAAGCGTTGTTCCAGGTCAGCCATAAAAATGTTGGCATATTGTGGGGCCATGCGGGTGCCCATAGCGGTGCCACTGGTCTGGAGGTATATATTGTCACCAAATTTGAAATAATTGTGCGTGAGGATAAAGTCACAGAGCTCAGCAATAAGTTGTGCTTTGTCATCATCAGGGATACTGTTCCTGACAGCTTGTATTCCATCTGTGTGTGGGATGTTTGTGTAGAGAGCCTCTACATCCATGGTGGCGAGGATGGTGTTTTCTGGGAGGTCACCAATGCATTGCAGTTTTCTCAGGAAATCAGTGGTGTCACGGAGATAGCTGGGAGTGCTGGTGGCGTAGGGTCTGAGTAGGGAGTCCACATATCCAGACAGTCCTTCAGTGAGAGTGCCAATGCCCGAGATGATGGGGCGTCCAGGATTTCCAGGTTTGTGGATCTTGAGTAGTAGATAGAATAACCCCGGTCGGGGCTCTAAGGGTATGTTGATTTGTTCCTGTGTTAGTGTAGGGAGTGTCCTGAGTAGATGGTGCAGTTTCTTAGTGTATTCCTCAGTGGGATCTGAGGAAAGTGGCCTGTAGAATTTGGTATTGGAGAGTTGTCTGGCAGCCTCCTTCTGGTAGTCAGACCTGTTCATGATGACAACAGCACCTCCTTTATCAGCCTCTTTGATGATAATGTCAGGGTGGTTTCTGAGGCTGTGGATGGCATTGCGTTCTGCACGACTTAGGTTATGAGGCAAGCGATGTTGTTTTTCCACAATTTCTGCCTGTGCACGTCGGCGGAAGCATTCTATGTATAGGTCCAGACGTGTACCCAGAAGCCTCCTGCTACAAGACAGGCCCAGAAGAGAAACCAACAGAACTCCACTGGCCATCACCTACAGTCCTCAGCTTAAACCTCTCCAACGCATCATCAGTGATCTACAACCCATCCTGGACAATGATCCCTCACTTTCACAGACCTTGGGAGGCAGGCCAGTCCTCACCCACAGACAACCTGCCAACCTTAAGCATATTCTCACCAGCAACCACGCACCGCACCATAACAACTCTAACTCAGAAACCAACCCATGCAACAAACCTCGATGCCAACTCTGCCCACATATCTACACCAGCAACACCATCACAGGACCTAACCAGATCAGCTACAACATCACCGGCTCATTCACCTGCACGTCCACCAATGTTATATATGCCATCATGTGCCAGCAATGCCCCTCTGCTATGTACATTGGCCAAACTGGACAGTCACTACGCAAGAGGATAAATGGACACAAGTCAGATATCAGGAATGGCAATATACAAAAACCTGTAGGAGAACACTTCAACCTCCCTGGCCACACAATAGCAGATGTAAAGGTAGCCATCTTACAGCAAAAAAACTTCAGGACCAGACTCCAAAGAGAAACTGCTGAGCTCCAGTTCATTTGCAAATTTGACACCATCAGATCAGGATTAAACAAAGACTGTGAATGGCTATCCAACTACAGAAGCAGTTTCTCCTCCCTTGGTGTTCACACCTCGACTGCTAGCAGAGCACCTCACCCTCCCTGATTGAACTAACCTCGTTATCTCCACACTGATTTATACCTGCCTCTAGAGATTTCCATTACTTGCATCTGAAGAAGTGAGGTTCTTACCCACGAAAGCTTATGCTCCCAATACTTCTGTTAGTCTCAAAGGTGCCACAGGACCCTGTGTCAACCATGTTTCATTTGTGTGGCTGCATATGAGCGCTAGGTACAGTATGAATTGTTCGATCTGCACTTGGCATTTGATAAATCAAGTTGGTTAGTAGTTGACCAGCTTATTACTGGAGAGGCAGCACGACCGAGTGGCTAGGAAGCTGCTTTGGGAGATAGGAGAGCTGTTTGATTCCTGAGTCTGCCACAGACCTGCTGTGTTAGCTTTAGCAAGTGCAACCCCCTCTCCATGCATTTATTTCCCCTCCCACCTTTTGCACATCTTGTCTATGTAGATTGTAAGCTCCTTGAGGGTTTGTTTTTTTTGAGACCAAAAGGGCTCTCATCTCCGTTGAAGCTTCTAGGCGCTGCTGTAATGCTGCTAATAATTGTTAACTTTAATAGCGGTTATCAAAATAGTTCCGTAGTGGAGGATGGTAATATTTGCGTTTGAAAAGCATGTTGCCTGTTGGTTAATGTAGTTCTAGTCGGCTGAAGTTCATAGCGTGATCCACAGGACTGGTGCAGCAAGGGCAGTGACAATGGAAACTTCCCTACACTATCGCATGATTGGTTTTCGCCATGACCTGGATCTAGGAGTTCTTCAGACTGGGTGGCTGTTCGTTTCTCTCTGCTGAGACTTAGTGATAATGGCAGTGTTTTTTGTGTTGTGGGCAGCAATCTACCATATGTAGGACCGACGCTAAATATTTGTAACATCTCGCCAGTTAAAACTAAACTGCACGCACCAAATAACTGAACCAAATGCATTTTGTAGAACATTAGCCTCATGCTCCTCATTCACTGAGTTCACTTATTAATTTACAAAACTCACAACAACCTCAATTTTGAAAAGTGATTTTTTGGGGTGTCTAATTTGTGGCACTTTAAGGGCCTTGATTATTAGAGATTGGGTGCTTGGCACCTTTAAATTGTCTAAAGTTGGGCACCCAAAATTGAGACTCACTTTTGGAAGTTTAGGCCAGTGGGTTTCCCAGCATTAGTGTGAATGTTCAGTAGTCTTCTGTTTTGCAGCATTGGTGGAGTAAAACAACCTATGCTTACATCATCTATATCTTGTTGAATTGGTAGAGTAGATGGCATTTATCATTGCTTCTTCTAATAATACCGTCTGGGGTGGTGTGGAAGTCAGGAAGCCAGAATAGTTTTAGATGAATTGTCTTCATCTTGGCACATGTAGAGGCTGAATGGTGCCCTTGCTCCATTTACACAAATGCATTAGTCCCAGAGGATATGGAGACATGAACCTTTAGAGCACCAGCAGGACCGTTAGCAGGAGTTGACTGTGTTGATGCAGCTGTGCTATCCATTTAGCAGTAATCTTGGCAGTTGTGGCCTGAGTGTAGATTATTTAGATTGTTCTCCCACCGTGGGATGGAGTGAGAGAGACAAGATTCCCCACTTAACATGGCTCTTCATCAAAGAGTCCTGGGTGATGCCACTTGTCAAAGTTCCAAGATGCACCTGGAATCTGTTGTGTCAGGCTGCAAACAACTGAGTTAGAAACAACACATGGTTTTTTAGAACACATTGGACAAGTGCAGAGGGTGCGAGACTGACTTGGAGAGTGGCTAGCTTGAGTGGGATGGGGCAAGAGGGAACTTCTGGCCTGTGTGGGGAATTAACTGCAACTCCTCTTAATATTAACGAGAGTCAACGTTAAAAGGACACCCACTGTATTTAAACTGTATTCTGGGGAGAACAGGATGGGATACCACATACTTTCCATGAGTTAGGGCTTCAGATGACTCTGAATCCAAGCAGTTCCTCTGCCCTGCCAAATACTTTGCAAAGTCTGTCCAGCACACATCCATTTGCTTGGTTCCTTGTGTGATTAAAATAACAAAAGGAATCCCCAAACCACATTTGAAATCGGCACGTGAATAGTGTGCAAAGGGTTATGCCAGCTCAGGGTTATACATCTGGAATTTGTGGGGAAGAATATTCTGTAGCCGGCACTCTAGTGTTATAAAAGAAGTTGCATGGGGGTGAGGGGAAGCATGCACTGAATGGGAAAGTGACACAACAGAGCCATAAACCACTGTACATTGTTCTACCTGTACAATTTTATATACAGGGAAATGTGAAATCAGGGGTGTTGTAAATGAAATTAAGAGCCTGTTGTTTGAATTTTATTTGAAAAATTGTTGCCAGGTAATTGGGAGGCAAACTAATATTAACTTCTTGAGACTATTATGGCAAACCATTGTTTCTGCCATATAGTGCTGCAGTCAGATAAGTTATTCTCCAGTGGTTTTTTAAAGCATAGTGTAGTGGCTGCTATAATATATAACTGCCGTAGTCCAACCAAATCACACTTTGTCTAGAAATAAAAGCATGTTGGATGTTCCTCCTGAGGTGTTGCATAGTCTATTCTGCACTTGTAAAACCGTATTTCCTTCTCAAAATCATCCACTTTGAATCAAATTCCAAGACTGGAAGCAGTTAGCATCTGGTTCTTTCATGGGCAGGGTAAAATGACAGCTAACCTTACCTTGAGCCCAAGTACACACTTCTTTCTTTTTGCTGAATAAAGACTGTGGGATCAGACCCCTTATAAAAGTTCACATTAATTGTTCCTGTTCATGTGTACTTGTACGCTATGGACAAACTTTAAAAAAACGGCAGCCTCAAGGTTAGTGTCATGGGGCAGCTGCCCTGGATGGGGCGTTAGGGCTCAGTCTGCCCGTGACTGTCTTATGAAAGTCCCATCTGGGGGTAACTGATTGTCCCAGGTGGCTGATTAGTAAATGAGCATCTGGACCTAATAAAGGTTCCCCACGCTCAGTTAGTGGGGAGCTCCTAAGGGAGGGAGGACGCTCCTGTGGAGAGGAGCTCCCAGGAGAGGCCTTAGCCAGAGGGTTGAGCTGGGAGCCTAGAGGGTGAGCGCTGTGGGGAACCCACCAGAATGGGGCGTGTGTAAGATGAGAGCCTCCTAAATGGGTGGCAGCAGTTGACAGATATCCAAGCAGGGCCGGATTTCACATTAGGCACAGTAGGCACGTGCCTAGGAGTGCTTTACCTCTCTAAAATTGTATACAACACGAAGGACAGCTGTAGGCAAGTGGTGGGGGGGGGGGACAATGAAGATGCTGTGCTTGGGGCGTGTAACTCTAGCCCTGTATCCAAGAGGGTCTGGTCTCAGCCATGGGTCTCCCAGTCACTGACTGGAAGCCCAGCCTGGCAAGGATCACCCCTGTCCCTGAGTAGAGTTGCAGGGGATGGACCTCCCTACCCCTGACTCCTGAGAGGGATCCTACTCTGGCAGATGCAAGAGGCCTACCAGCAGAGTCAGAGAGCAGTACCGAGAGATCTCCTGAGGAAGAGTGTGGTTAGAGGCGAGCACTGGACTCAGGTGTGGGACAGATGGGCTAAGGTCGACTTGGTCACCCAGCTGAGATGGGGTGAAGGCTTGGTTCATGTTCTGCATTGGCTTTTCTGTTATGAAATGAGACTGACCATAAAGGAGTGTTCTTTATCATCTAGTGATCTGTCTGGACTTGTTGATACCCTGGATGAGGGAAAAGTCAAGTAAGGGCTCACCTGCAACACCACATCCACCTACAAGGGGGCGTGCCCGGTCAGCCATGAACCATGACCTATAGGCTGCCAAGTCCACACTTAGGTTCCTAGATAAATTTGCCTGATTTTCAAAAGTCTTGAGCATCTTCAGCTACAGTTGACTGCTCTTTAGCATTGCTGTACATCTAACCAGATAAGATAGCGTTGGAGTCCTAGGCTAACCACGAGACCAGCCTTCCTTTCACAGTGCCAAAGGAGCAGAAGAATATGAAGAATTAGGTTGAAATCCTGGCTTTGCTGAAGTCAAGGACACAGCTCCCATTGGCTTAAGTAGGGCCAGGATTTCACTCATGTCACCTTATATAGCTCCATTAACTGACCAAGGTTCAACATTGTTGCGCTGAAATTTGCTATCGTTTTATTCAGTGGGGTCCTCACTTGTGGACGGATATCCCTATTCAGAACAAGGCTCATTGGGCATCACTTCAAAGGAAAAGGGCCTCTAGTTCCTGGATATATCTCACTCCAGTGGTGAAATCTTGACCCAGGGAAGTCAGTGGGGCCAGAATTTCACTATAGGTTGATGGTTCTGAACCCATGGTCCTTGGACCCAGTAGTGGATTAGTCACTGGGCCTATGGGGCCTGTGCCCAGGGGCTCTGGCCAACTGGGCCCCCCGGAGTCCCGTGTGGGCTGCTGAAGCCCTCACACCCCGACCCAGCTTCCGGACAGTGGCAGAGAGGGGAACCCCCACATCCCCGACCCGCTCCCTGGTGGTCGGGCAGGGCAAACCCCTGTGCACCCAACCCTGCTCCCCACCAGTGGGTGGAGGAAGACCCCATTCTCCTGCACCCTGACCCTAGCAGAAGCTGGCTGGCCACAGGGGAAGCCCCCAGCACCCCCCACCCTGTCCCTGGCAGAAGCTGGGCAGGCGGCAGGGGAGGCCCCAGCACCGGGACCCCTGCTGCGGCCCTGGGACTGGAGGAGCTCTCGCTACCTGCCACAGCCTCAGGGCTGGGGAGCTGTTACTCCTGCTGCAGCCTGGGGCCGTGGCAGGGGGATAGAGCTTCTCTGGTCTTGGGGCTGTAGTGGGGGGGGGGACCCTGGGTGGAACTGGGGCAGGGCTCTGGGGAAGGGGCAGAAAAAGGTGGGGCCATAGGCAGGGTCACACGCAGAGGGGGCGGAACCACAGGTGGAAGAGGTGGCGAGGGCCCCCCCACTTGCTCTGGCTCAGGGCCCCAGGAAACCTTAATCCACCTCTGCTTGGACCATCTCTGGTTTGCAGATCCGACAATGTGTAGAATGAAATTTCTTGATAAGCACTTAGCAGAGAACTTGGAGTCTGGTAGAGGAGATGACACAGAAGAAATCTCTTTCCAAGGAAATAGTCCATATTATGAAAGATGTAGAGAACCGCTGCTTTAGGTGATTCCTTGGCAATGACCAGACTTCATTAACACTGGATTCCACTTTACTGGGACTTAACGGCTTTTAATTTCTTTTTGTCATTTTAATATGTGACTCATAAATGAAATAAGTCATTGTCCCCTCCCCTGTACGTTACAGAAGTGTAATAGATGTGTAAATAAATTTGGAAAGAAAACTAAGGCATAAAAACTTGTTCCTGCACCTCTTGAGTGAAATAGTTGATATAAAATGGAAGCAGGCTTGCACCTTAGAATTATATAAATACAAAAATGTTTCTGATATGGAACATAAGTACATAGCCCTTTCTTTGCCAATGTTCTTTTCTCTTCTTTTCTTTCTAATTGGCATTGAGAGTTGTCAGTATTTTCTTTAATCTGGGGGAGGTATGCACCATGGTTGCCTTCCGTAAAAAGATATGCTCTGTAAATATTCACATAAAAAATTCACATAGTCCTTAATAAACCAGATCTATATATCCCGGGAAAACTGTGCTAATCGGTGTGTGTTGTGAATATGGATCAGAAAAACATTTCCATAGCTGTGTAAATGAGCCTAATTTTTTTCTTTTTTTTTTTCTTCCAGAAATGCTGATTTCAGTAATTTGCAAAAAATAGCGTATGGATTTTTAGCAACTGAAGAACAAGATAAGGTAATTATTAGTTCATAGAGTCTAGCCTTCTTTGTTAGCTGTTGCAAAATGTTTGAAGCACTGGTATAGATAACTGTGTCACACTGTGCAAATCTATAGCAATACTGTCATTGCTTATGGCATTAAAAAATGTCATTTCCTAGGCACAGTCATATTTCTTTACAGCGCTCCTTTGCCATAAGAGCAATATGGGAATAAAAGTAACAAAACAAGATGTTGATGAAACAAAAAGACGCAGACTATCACACTGTGAAATGATGCAACATGCATATGGGTTAAAGAGGTGAAAGAGAAAAACAGGTGTTCATACGCTCCAGTGAAAAAGGCTGCGCAATCATCTACTTTTTCTTTGTTCACCTGGTATAGCTATTTAGTATACTTGTATAGCTTTGGGCAAGTGTGGCGGTCCCTGTTTCAATCTCTAGCATGAAACAAAATGGTGGTCATCGCGCTTGCATGAGCCATACTGCTCAGGGCAGCTGCTGACTGAAGGGATTGCAAACAGCAGAAGGGGAAGCCATGTACGTTACTGTAGCCTCAATCTCTAGTTTCTTTGCCAAGCTGCTCTGCAAGTTGGGAGGGTTTCCTCACTTTACCTGTGCGAGCTCTGCAGAGCTCAAGTCACCCATGGCTGGCTTCCATTGCGTGGGGAAGCACTCCTTCCTCTTGTGATTCCAAGGCAAGGAACCAGAGGTGCAGACTTCCCTCTGCGCCGGGATGTAGGGGAGGGAATGGGTCCCAAAGTTTACTTTCAAAGTGGGGAGAAATCAGAGATGCCACAGAGTGTAAAGTGAAAGGAAATACATAGATTGTATGTGTGGGATGTTTTTAATATAAATAAACAAACTTTAGGAACTAACCCACCAGAAAATGTAACCAAAATGCAAAGAACCTAAGGAGAGGAAATTACATGACGATCAGGAAAGAGCCTGCAGAAACATTTAAGGGATTCTTATGAGACATTATTTCACTGCTCTCTTTTGAAAAATGCAGTGGAGTGATGACTTAAATTCTCTACATCTACATTGCTGCATCCTTGATAAATTAGCACAATGCACTTCAGTAGTGATCAATAAGCAAAGACAGCCAAAATAAATAGACTACAATATTACAAGGCTATATTTTGTTATGTAGGCATGTGTGCTTTAGAAATGTATATATTTCTTGTCTAGAAGTAGATCTAGCTCCTCATTCATCAGGAAAGGCTGGTAGAAGGAAGTGTGCTGTGAGAGAAGCAGAGCCTTTGATCACAGCAGAGCCCTGAATAGTGGGTGGGGATTCCATGATTAGGGAACCTATAAAGAAGCCAGCCAACAAACAGAGCTGAAAACAGGAGAGTTTGAGGGGGAGTTTGTAAGGAATTTGGGGAAGGGGGTGTGTGCTGTTGTGGTTTTGTTTTGCGTGTGGGTTGGTTTTTCTCTTGCCAGGAGTTTAGGCGGGAAAACTATGACAGATACAGAGGCAGCAGTGGTTGTGACCCAAGGAATGGACGAGACAATGAAGATAACCGAATGTGGAAGCTGTGGGATGTACATTATCCTGGAGCAGGGACCCAAAAAGAGCTTTGTTTGTTTATTTGTATGAAGTGCTTATGGAAGAGAAGATCCGAGGTCTGGAGATGCAGGTGGAAACTACGGACTGGAGAACTGTGAGGGGAGACCGCTGGGTGGGGAATGTGGCCAATGGAAGCATGTGACTGGAAGAACCAGGCAGAGGTCAAGACTGGCTAATGAAGGAGAAATAGAGCTGAGTTACAGGTTTGCTGAGTTGGATAATGAAGGCGTGCAGCAGGCAGTTATAGAGGTGGGAGAGAAAGGGAGGAGAGAAGAGTGGATAGTCCTACAAGAAGAGGGGATGAAGCAATAGAGATAGCCAGAGTTCGGAGCCCCCAGAGGATAGAAGATGACGCGCAGAAGATTGCAAGGAAGAACAAAAAGAGAAGAGGACGGGGAGCCAGAAAGAACAGGAGGAGGAAGGCCAGAGAATCACACCAACCCCAGGAAGAGGCAAGTCTACATCACTGGGGACTCCCCACTAAGAACGGACAGGCCTATCACCAGAGCTAATCTGGATAACAGAAGGGTGAGCTGTCTGCTGGGAGCTTAAGATACAGGATGTGGACCTGAGTGTGAAGTGGATCCTAATGATAGCAGGAAGAAATCCAATTATTGTCCTTCACATAGGAACAAATGGGACACATTGTGCCAGGCTGGGGAAGACGCTTAAGGAATTGGAGGCCTAGGTGATCTTCAGTGGAATTTTACCTGTCCCTACAGGAGAAGAATGAAGGCGTGACAAGATTATGATGATGGACAGACGGCTCAGGCAGTGATGCTATAAGGAGGGCTTTGGGATGTTTGACCACTGGGAGGCAATCATGGACAGGACTGCACAACTGATTAAAAGAACTTTAAACTGGGAGTTCAGGGGAGACAGATGGGAAATCAAGAAAGAGAGGATGCAGCAATGGAGAAAGGAACAGCAGAGGGTAGGAGAAGGGACATTAAGAGGAAAGATAGTGCCAGTACCGATAATGCTAACAGGTAGGACAACCTTGGTTCAGATGATCATGAGCTAGTTCAGTCTAAACTAAATGGAAGGATAAACAAAAATAAGTCTGCAACAAGGGTCTTTGATTTGAAAAAAGGAAACAAAAAATCAGGGAATTAGGAGAGTGGATTGGACTGAAGAACTCAAGGATCTGAATGTGGAGGAGGTTTGAAATTACTTTGTCAGAGTTCCTGAAGCCTGCATCCCAAGCAAGGGGAAATAAATGCGTAGGGGAGGGTTGCAGACCAGCCTGGATGAGGAAACATCTGTGACATACCTGGGCACAATCCAGACTATTGAGTAGCTGTGTCACCCCTTCCCTGTAGCCTGGGGGGGGGCCTTTACAATGTCTTGCTGCTCACAAACCGCCTCCAGCATGCAAGCCACCCCCAGCTATGTCTGTGTGTGTGCTGCAGCCAGCCAGCCACCCCTTGGTTCTCACCAGCCTTACAAATTATCACATGGTGACCCCAGCACACTCCCAGTCCCACATGTTCCCCCAGAGATGCATGTCCTGTACTGGCCAGCCCTCTCCTAGACAGTGCAAATACACTGAGTGTGTTATTTCTTTAAGGGAATAATATGCATACAACTTGTTGCCCCACATGGAGTTACCAGACACTTCGGCTTGAGCACACTGGTTTAGAGAAAACAACTTTATTAACTGCAAAGAGAGAGAGAGATTTGAAGTGAATACAAGTAATGAGGCATAAAAGTCAGAAATGGTTACAAGGAAAATAAAGAGAAAACACTTACTGCTGCCTAACTTAACGAACTGCATTCGATTCAAAGTTTTCTCAGCCCATGCTTTCAGCAGTGTTACTGACCAAACTCTTTAGATCAGGCCCCCTCCGCCAGAGTCCAACAGCTGCTTTCTTTGTCTGGTCAGGTGGAGTGAATGCTATGGGCAAGGAGAGAGAGAAGGGGGGTGCCTTCGGGTGTTTCCCCCTGCTTTTTATAGTTTCAGTCCCCCTCTTGAAAAACATTTCCAGCTGGGAGCAAGGCGACAGACGGTCTGTGTGGAAGGGAACTCCAGGCTGTTTCTTTGCGAAAAATGTAGATTTTTACCCCTGCCCCCTTTTTCCTGCCAAAGAATGGCCAATTAGGTAATGGTCCATCAGCCTTGTTTACACCGGGCTGAGTCATCTTCTTGACCTTTGTATTCAAGGAACTGGTTTCGCCACTCCCCAGACTTATTTGGAAAATACACTTTTAGTCATGATCTCAGTTTGTTTATAACTTCACGTATTATGCTGCTATGTGCTCTTTGCCACGATGTTATTGATCCAACAAATTCGGCGTTTTCAAATGGTACCTTATAAGGCATACTCTGTGCGAAGATAGTTACAGTAGTGTGTCGGGTGTGAGTACAGGGGTATATTCCATCGCAGCATCTCAAACAGGTTATCAAGAGAAAGCAGGAATGGAAGATGGGATGGATCAAAAAGGAAGATACCTCTTGGAGGTCAGAAAGTGTCGGGGAAAAGTGAGAAGTGCCAAAAGCCAAGCAGAGTTGGACCTTTCAAAGGAATTTAAAACCAATAGTAAAAGGTTCTATAGCCATATGAATAAAGAGAAAACAAGGAAAGAAGATGTGGGACCGCTAAGCACTGAGGATGGGGTGGAGAGTAAAGATAATCTAGGCATGGCCCAACACCTAAATGAATACTTTGTCTCAATTTTTAATATGGGTGATGAAGAAGGTAGAGGTAGTGGCAGGATGGCTAATGGTAAATGAGGATATGGAAATTACCAAATCTGACGTGGAAGTCAAACTGAAGCATTTTAAGGGGACCAAATCGGGTAACCTGGATAATCTCCATCCAAGAATATTAAAGGAACCAGCATATGAAATTGCAAGCCCAATAGCAAGAATTTTTAATAAATCCATAAACTCAGGGGTGGTACCCTATGACTGGAGAATTGCTAATATAGTACCTATTTTTAAGAAAGGGCAAAAAAGTAATCCAGGAAACTATAATCTTGTTAGTTTGACCTCAGTTGTATACAAGGTTATGGAACACATTTTGAAAGAGAAAGTAGTTAGGGACATAGAAGTAAATGGTAATTGGGATAAAATACATCATGGTTTGTCAAAAGGTAGATCGTGCCAGACCAACCTCATCTTTCTTTGAGAAGAATAACTGATTTTTTTAGACAATAGAAATGCAATAGATCTAATCTACCTGGATTTCAATAAGGCATTTGATACATTTCCACATAGGGAATTATTAGCTAATTTAGAAGGTGAGGATTAATATGAGCACTGAAAGGTGAATAAGGAACTGGTTAAAGGGGAGACTACAATGGGTCATACTGAAAGGTGAACTGTCAGGCTACAGGGAGGTTACTAGTGGAGTTCCTCAGGGATCAGTCTTGGGACCAATCTTATTTAACATTTTCATTACTGACTTTGGCACAATAAGTGGGAGTGTGCTAATAAAATCTGTGGTGACCCAAAGTTGGGAGGTGTTGACAATATGGAGGAGAACTGGAATGTCATACAAGAAGATCTTGACGACCTTGAAAACTGGAGTAATAGAAGTGGGACGAAATTTAACAGTGCAAAGTGCAAGATCATGCACTTAATGGCTAACAACAAGAATTTTTGCCAAAAGCTGGGGATGTATCAGGAAGCGACAGAGGAAGAGAAGGATCTCGGTGTATTGGTTGATCACAGGATGACTATGAGCCGCCAATGTGATATGGCTGTGAAACAGGCTAATGCAATCCTTGGATGCATCAGGCAAGGTATTTACAGTAGAGATAGGGAAGTGTTAGTACCATTATACAAGGAACTGGTGAGACCTCATCTAGAATACTGTGTGCAATTTTGGTCTCCCGTGTTTAAGAAAGATGAATTAAAACTGGAACAGGTACAGAGAAGAGCTATTAGCATGACCAGAGGAAACCTACCTTATGAGAGAAGACTCAAAGAGCTTGGCTTGTTTAGCCTAACCAAATGAAGGCTGAGGGGAGATATGATTGTTCTCTATACATACACCAGAGGGATAAATACCAGGGAGGGAGATGAGTTATTTAAGTTGGAGACCAATGTAGACAAATGGATATAAACTGGCCATCAAACGGTTTAGGATTGAAATTAGATGAAGGTTTGGAAGAGCCTTCCAAGGGAAGAAGTGGGGGCAAACAACCTAACTGGCTTCAAGACTCAGCTTGATAAATTTATTGGGTGGGAGGGGTATGATAAAACTGCCTACTACAGAGAACTCTTTCTCGTGTGTCTTGCTGGTGGGGTTTGCGTTCAGGGTCCACCTGATCACCATATTTGGATCAGGATGGAATTTTTTCCCAGGTCAGATTGGCTGAGACCTGGGGGTGGGTGGGGGGGTTGCCTTCCTCTGCAGCATGGATCACAGGTTGCTTGCAGGTTTAAACTAGAGTAAATGGTGGATTGTCTGTAACTTGAAGTCTTTAAATCATGATTTGAGGATAACTCAGTAACTCAGCCAAAGGCTAGGGGTCTATTACAGGAGTGGGTGGGTGAAGTTCTGTGGCCTGCAATGTGCAGGAAGTCAGACTAAAGCCAGATGTGACCATCATGATCACCTAAAATCTGAGTCTATGAAACATATGGTTGCTTCAGGTCCTTTTATAGTGCTGTACTGAGTTTGCAGTTTAATACCAAATATATACCTGGCAAGAAAACATGCAGGGAAAATGTACGGACCAAATGTTTAGCCTCCAAAAAGTGTTTAAATATAACTGTATTGGTCTTTTTACAGAAATATCACCCTCTGTAGTTTCTGCTCTTACAGATTTCAATTGCCTTGCTAATGAAGATGGGTGAAATTCTTTTAGCAAGTAATTGCATTAGGAATTATAATGCTGTTTAAAGCTCCATGAGAACTTCTGTCTTTGAGATCTCCCTGTCATCCAGCCTAGCTTGCTTTTTTCTCTCCACCTGAAATGATAATTCAGAGACAAGTTATCTGTAAATGGTAATTGGGGATAGTTGTCTATTAGGATTTGAACACTCATTGTTCTGAGTGCATGCTGTATTATGCATGTCAAAAAGGGAGAATCACAGTCTGTTTTTTTTCTAAAATCATGTAAGTCCCTGAATTTTTAAAAAAGGAACAATAAAAAGGTATTAATGGCTCCTGTATAATTATATTCTAGATATCCTGCAGGTTACAATAACATGCTGTATGTTGGCAAAGAGAAAGATTATGCTGCACTATTGTATTTTACTTGACATTTGGATTACTTGGTGCTCCTTTATAGGAAAGTGAAATATTAGTCCCTAAATTAGCTGAGAAATTTAAAATAATTTCAGTGAAACCATTCATTGTTATTTATTATGTTTTTGGAGTGCTTACAGTTGTAAATCAGATTTTAAACTCTATTGCTGTTTTCAGATAAATAAGAAACTAAAAAATGCCGCAAAAATACAGCATGGCTAAACGCTTTCCAAGGACTTGGAAAGTAACCCTGAATGCTGTAATGGGATGTGACTGTAGATCCTCAAACATCTGAATTGTTCCCATTGGTTTTCTGAAATGCTGTAGACACTATAGATTTAGAATTTAAGTAGGAGCAGTGCAGTATTGTAAGAAAATAAGGCTATGCATGGTGCAAACAAATAGTAATTGGTATTTATTGTCATATTTGTCTATTTGATGAATATATAACATTTATTAGCCTCTCTCATTCTCTCTGGGATCAGGCAGTAAGTAGTGAGCAGTTCATTTTAGCTGTGGAAGGATTCCTGACTAGTCATTTGGCTGGATAAACTATAGGCGTAGGTCAGCTGGGCATACAGTAACTACTAGGTTTAACAGGGTTTTTTACATTTTGTGCAATGTGGCACTAGGTAACGGCAGCTCTGGTTGAAGTATGTTTTGTATATTTACATTGTTCTCCATCACGTTGAGCAAATCCCAACTGCTGGGCCTGAGTTCTTCCAGTGTAGTGTTTTCTGCAGCTGTCTTGATGGACCATTGGGGCTGAATCCCCACCCATATAAAATAGGAGTCTTACTCTTGAGGCTCATACATTTGGCATAAGGGTCCCTTATAACCTCAGAAACCAGGATTACTCAGAGATACTGAGTTCTAGAAACCTGGCTATGTTTTATTCTCTGCATGACCAGGCCAAAGTAAGAATTTCCAGGGCTCAAGGGCATTAATACCACTCCCAACTCATTTTGTATTCAGTGCCTTTTTTTAACTGGTTGGCCATGACATTAAGATTTCTAATTAATTTAGAAACCACAGGCAGTTGAAGAGAGTGAACAATGTAATAACTGGGCCATCGGGCAGAGTAAAAGCACATCAATTATTCAGGCAGTCTTTCCTGCTCATTCCATTCCTGGAGATGTGCTTGCTGTCAGTGTGTGTCAGCCATCCAGCAAATGCCCTTCAGAATCTACATGCATAAACACTGGCCTTTTGAAATCTGCATGAAGATACCTTGAGCATTTGGAACAAATAGCTGCCAGTGCAATGAGGAAAACGTGAACTGTCTGGCTGCTGCTTAGTGCCTTAAACAACATTTTGAGTTTCCAGTCAAAACTGACTGTATCGCAGGAACCTCTGGAAGGAATAACTAACTCCTCAAAGAGGTTAGCCATATCTTAATCACTGGAAAGTAATAGAACAGTATTACTCTAAAATGCTATGCGTGTTTGAATGTATTTTTCTCTGAACAGATGAAGACCAATATCTTTAGAAAATATCAACCTCTCTTCTTATTTCTCTGAAATCCCCGAAGTGCAGAGTACATGGATTCCACAGATAGTTCCCTGGGAAATTACCTTGACTGGAACAGACACAACTACTGTATTCAGATGAATGTTAGTAAGTAGAGCAGTTTTCCCACCAAAGGCAGTCCTTTCTGCTTTTTCCCAGTCACTGCCATCGCTTTAAGCAGAACGTTACCCCATGTGATTCAGCTTAGAAGCGTGAAAGTTTGAAAACTAAGATGCTTTTCTTCACGTGACTTAATAGATTTTAAGGAAGCATTATGATCATCTAGTGAGTCTGACCTCTAGCATTGCACAGGCCAGAGAATTCCACCCGTGATTCCTGCATCTGGCCTGATAACTTGTGGCTGGGCTAGACCATGACTTTTAGAAATGCACACATTCTTGATGTAAAGATTTCGTATAATGGATAATCCACCCGAGTGGTGAAATGGAACTGCAAATAAGGGGCCAGTCCTTCTGAAGTGAAGTTTTGACACTGACTGCATTAGGAGTGTGAGGTTCTGTTCTGAATTACAACTGGCATTGTCCTGTCTAAGCCTGTTGGTGGGGGCAGCCATATTGCTTTTAAAAAGTGCCGTGGTTCGTGACAGCACCAGTACTGTATTGATGTTACTAATGATATAACTTGCTGGCAAAATGACCACTTCCAGCTGCAGGTTTGGACATGCTAGTTGTAATTAATAGTGGAAATTTAATTCTCTGATCTATGTGACCATTTAAGAATCAGTTCTTCCCATGGAAACTCTTTCAAATCTGTCTCACTGTTTGCCTGAGCAAAACAGATAAAATCGTTTTGCCTTAATAGACTTGGCTGTAACTTAAACACTTGAAATGATATTAGACATCCTTTCTCCATTAGCATTGCATGTTGATCCTGACCATATACCAGTTGAGCTCAGTGTTCATTAAATTAAAGGAACTAAACTCTGTCGACAAATGCTTTGGCTAAATGGTGCCTTCAGTGTACCGAGAACAAGAATGCAATTAGCTGAAATGTATGTTTACAAAATTTTAATTCCTGGGGAGTATCTTCTCAAATTGCCTGTTACAGTTGTTTGGCTGGCGAGCTTTCCAAGGATTGTAATTTGACAGATTTTGTAAAGCTTGGTTGTAACACATGTACAATGGAGTGTTTAACTGATCTATTATATATCTGAATAAAACTAAAGAATATCAACTCTGTAGACAGACTGTACGGCTACATGCCCCTTCACTGTCTCCAAAAGTAAATGCACGAGTCTTCTGACTTGTAAATTTACTCCAACAACAGGCTTTATGGATTAATTTTTTTAATTTCCCTCACCTCACAATTCTTACTGGATTTGATCTTCAATCCTTAAAGGATGATCCCGAACGTCAGGTGTTTAGTCTCGCAGTGCCAAAGTCCTTGCACGGAGTGGATTTGCGTTTTGCACACAGAGGTAGTGCACAGGCCTGTATAGTTTGCTGTAATTGGAAACAGGAGGCCTTGCTGGGCTAGAAGGTCCTGCATTTTCAAAACCATCTGAGTTACTTAGGAGCGCAGATCTCATTGGAAGTCAATGGGACGACTTGTGCTTCTAAGCCACTTAGGTGCTTTTGCAAGCTCCACTCTTCGGCCTATGTTTTCTAAAGTGACTGGTGATTCTGGATGCCTTGTTTTTTGGGGTATCCAGCTTGAGACTCCATAGAGGGACTGGATTTTGCAGAACGTGGGTGCTTAGCATTTCTAAAAACCAGACTCCTTTAAGGTGTCTCAAATTGGGCAGCCAAAATGATAGGTGTCTAGAATCACTGTCCACTTTTGAAAGTGTAGACCTTAACTCAGAGGTGGGCAAACTACGGCCCACATCCAGCCCGCGGGACCGTCCTGCCCGGTGCATGAGCTCCCAGCCCCTTCCCCACTGCCCCCCCTCCCCCACAGTCACGCCGCCGTGTGAGCAGCGCGGCAGTGTGTCTGGCTCCGGCTGGGCGGCGCGGCTGCCAGACATGCTGCTCTGAGTGGCATGGTAAGGGGGCCGGGGCTGGATAAGGGGTGGGAGGTCCCGGTGGGCAGTCAGGGGACAGGGAGCAGGGGGCGGTTAGATGGGGCGGAGGTTCTGGGGGGCGGTCAGGGGATGGGGTACAGGGGAGGGGGGTTCGATAAGCGTGGGAGTCCTGGGGCAGGGGCGGGGGTGTGGATAGGGGTCAGAGCAGTCAGGGGACTGGGAGCAGGGGGGTTGGATAGGGGGTGGGGTCCTGGGGGCGGTTGAGGTGGAGGGTCCAGGGAGGGGGTGGTTAGGGGACAAGGAACGGGGGGGGTTGGATGGGTCAGAGGTTCTGAGGGGGGCAGTCAGGGGGCAGGAAGTGGGAGGGGGCAGATCGGGGGCGGGGGCCAGGCTGTTCGGGGAGGCACAGCCTTCTCTACCTGCCCTCCATACAGTTTTGCAACCCCAATGTGGCCCTTGTGCCAAAAAGTTTGCCCACCCCTGCCATAAACTCATCCTTTTCAGTACTCAGTATTTTAAAGACTGTATACTCAATATGCTGTTGTCCTAAGTGACACTCAAGGTAACTAGAACTGCTTCCCCACACCCCTTCAATTTGTTTACCCTGGTCATTTGACAGCACTCTGTAGGAAGTCCATTGTACTTCTGTGTGGATGGGCAATTCCACACTCCTGCATTATTCCGGGTGGAGCTGCAGAGCTTTCCGAGTTGGGCTGAGTGTGACACTCCATAAGTGAGATTAATAATTAATACACTTATATCTAAATAGTAAATTAGTAGGTTGCAAAGAGGCTAGCGGGGATGGGGGGGGTTGGCACTCTCAGGGGTTGGAAGCTACCCCAAGGGAAGCAGCAGAGCATAAGTTGTTCCATGAAAATGAACAGCTTTCTAAAAGCATTGCAGCAGCTGCATTTCGCCTGGAGTCGTTGTACCTGCTCGCTGGGGCAGTGCACCTCTGCACGATCTCCAGGAACAGACCAATGACGGAAAAGCCACAAGCTGGTCCCACGGGTTGATTCAGTGCTTAGGCCTAGCTCCTCAAAGGTATTCAGGGTATTACAGTAGAGTCTCAGAGGTACGAATACCAGAGTTACGAATTGACCGGTCAAGCACACACCTATTTGGAACCGGAAGTACGCAATAAGAAAGAAAAAAAAACAAAAAAAAAAAAAAAAAGCAAGTACAGTACTGTGTTAAACGTAAACTACTAAAAACATAAAGGGAAAGTTTAAAAAAAATGATTTTACATAGTAAGGAAACTGTGTTTGTTTCATTTAAATTAAGATGGTTAAAAGCAGCATTTTTCTTCTGCATAGTAAAGTTTCAAAGCTGTATTAAGTCAGTGTTCAGTTGTAAACTTTTGAAAGAACAACCATAACATTTTGAACAGAGTTATGAACTACCTCCATTCCCCCCGTGTTTGTAACTCTGCGGTTCTAGTGTAACTTGAAAGTTAGGAAATCCTTTTTATCTCACAAGTCTGTCATGTAGTTGAAAGATTATAGTAAGGCCAGAGAGAGGACGGAAAATAGCAGATAAGAAAATGTTGTAGGCAAAACTAAAATAGTTCATGTGGCTTTTAATTTTCATGGTCCTGAATATTGATTTTGATCTCACCCTGTACTGTGCAGAGTTTATGGTGTGGAAAGGATAAGGCATTTTGAGTGTGCATAGATAACAACAAAATGGCACATATTAACTTCAAGCATTACTAAAATGTTACTTTGTGTGCTAAGAAGCATAGTGTCAGTATTTATTAGTTCATTTTCTTACTGTATGCTAGAGCACAGATTTCTTTGCAGCTATTTTTTGTAGTTTCCATTCAGATGAATAGTGCGTTTTGGACTTATTGGGTAAGTAAGCTTTTCATGGGCTTGAATGTCTAGTGACAAACATTAAACAGTTACTAGAATAATATAATTTGCTTCCTACTTACTGATTGCAGGATATAAATGGAATACTCTGTATAATCTGTTTGGCAATAGCTTATAGACATGTTGAATGATGGAGAATGGACTAATAAAGACCAAGCTCTTGATGGAGTTTGGGATACAATTTATCAGCCCCACAGCAATTGGAATAACACATGACTTTGGTTGTCCGATTCAGTGTTTCTCACTCGTTTGGATACCAGGGACTGGTTTGCTGCCTTCCTAAATTGTCAGGGAGATCTCAGGGACCAGCGTCGGTCCACGGACCAGTAGTTGAGAGACACTGCTCTAATTCACATGATGGCAGGAGGTGTGAGGCTCCAGAGCAGTGCTGCAATGTAATGTCAAAGCGTAAAATGCATGGAATGTAATAGGGTTGTAAAGATGGTTGAGAGTACAGTGCTGTTGTTGCATGTGCTGGAAGCCATACTTATTGGGCCATATTCAGCTCTTGGAGTCATGCCATTGAGTTCTTGGAGCCAATGTGTTTAGTTGGCAGGGCACTGGACTGGGATTCAGGGGACCTGGGTTCTGTTTCTGACTCTGCCACTGATGTGCTGTGTGACCCTGGGCAAGTCACGTCACCTCTCTATGACTGTTTCGCCTTTTGTCTGTCTTGTCCACTTCAGTGCTTTGGAGCAGGGACTGTCTCCTACTATCTGTTTCTACAGTGCCTACCACAGTGGGGTCCCAATATCAGGTGATTCCCTAAGGGGCTACTGTATGACAGATAATAATAAAGTATTAATTCCCAACAGTGTAGCTGAGGGTGGGATTTGGCAGAGATTGTTCAGTTATGAACAATGGACCAACTCTCACAGCCCTTACAAAGGTCCCACTTGGGTCTTTTGATCACCTCACAGAGGGTCCTCTTAGTGTGTGGATCTCATTTCCCCCATGCACATGGAAAGGGGGGGACCTGTTCCCCAGCAACATTTCCCCTTTCCCGCGACACTGCTGAGGGTGCTCCATGAGTCCAGGAATTCATGTGGGGGAGGGATGGACTAATGGAAGAGTGAGTGAACTGGGGTGATTCCAGGTAGGGCACATGGGGCCTGTTTTTTAAAGGTCTTTAGGTGTCTAAAGATGCAGATAATGTCCTGTTTTCTTTCCTTCCTCCTCCTCTCCCCCACAAGTCCACATCCACTTCCCTGGAAAGCTAATACAGCCAGCCTTTGTGCTCCTTACCAGATCTCCCAGTACAGGACACCTCTCAGGACAGCCACCAAGTTTGTGGGTCTGACCCTTGATTTTTCTCCCAGGTTGTGGAAGGAAAGCGGGGAGACAAACCCCATCTCCCAATAGAAGGCAGAGGGAATATCACAAGAGGACCCTGGCACTGGCCCTGATTCAGCAACGCACTTGACTTCACTGGGAGCTAAATGTTTTCTTAAGTGCTCTGCCGGATCTGGGTTATCGGTGTGTTAACGCCGAGAGGTATGATCAGAACCTCCCTATTCACACAGTGCTTACCCAGGCAAACAACCAGTGTCTCCACTAGGAATTTCGTGGGCGAGGGACTGTGTAAAAACTCAGTAAAACCTTTGGGATTTGGTCCCAGTCCAATATTTTTTAAAACATTGTTTTTTTATTTTATTTTAAATATTGAAAATGACCAATGCTTTCTGTACTAACTTGCAAGTAAAGTTGTCTGGGAATATGTGGCTCACACACAGATCACATGCCCCAGACAATACGTGGATATATCTCCCATGACAGGTGATTGCATTATTAGGAGGATGGCCCTATAAATGAATAAGGTGTTTATTTGGGATGTAAGAAGATTTCTGCTGAGGTGGTGGAAATCCTCCCTTGTCTCAGATTTTACTTAAGTCTTTGCCTCCCAATTGTGAAAACTGTTCTTGAAAGAGAAGATACCTGATCAGATCAAGACACAAAACTAGAACTGAAGACAAGAAAGGACTTATGTTCTTCTGTTTATGTTCTGATTGAAATGAAAGGGGGTGGAATTCTCAGTGCGGATGGCTTGAGGTTTAGTTTTTCACATGGCATGCGATATTCATTAGGAAACGACATGGCTGACTGGGTCACCTACAGTCACTTGGTAGGAAGGCTAGGTGAGTGGAAGTGCAACGTTTTCCTATATCCCCATCTCTCCCCCCGCACTCCCCACCAAGGGCTCAATTGTGGCTTTGCTGCAAGTAAGGGCAGACCTGGGGAATGTATTGTGACTCAGTCTGGTTCCTGGTTCCCTGCCTTATTCTGGGGTGAGGTGATGGAGGGGGATTTATCTTTTCCAGCCCTACGGCTGGCCCAGTTACTTCCCTTGGTGTGTCAGCTCAGCTGCACTGGTTGATGCGTGGAGCTGGGGGAGTGCTCTCCGACCCTGTTGGTGTTCATGTGGGTGGGATGTACAGCCAATGTACATCCCACCCACATGAAGATGTTAAATCTTCTCTTGCCCCCCTGTGGTGCAGGTAGTCTGTGCAAGGGAGTAAGGGGGTGTTTTATCCCTCCTGAGTCCCGTTCGTGCGTGCATAACACCATTCACATCTGAGTCTTAAGGTCTCAGAATGTAGCAATTTGATTAAAGTCTAAATCAGAAAAAGTCTTAAAACTGTGTGTCCTTCCATGCAAACTAAATTGAAGAGTTTAAATGCACTCAGTTTGGCTTAGTCATTTCCCTGCGGTTCATGACTGTACTTTTATATTTAGGCTGTGTACTTTGTGAAACAAACTGAATTGACCTGGTGATTTGTTTCACAGAAGTTGTACGGCTTGAGGATGAAGTTTGAAGGGTTTAGTACAGTGTAGAAATGGCAGTGCCTGTAGAACTGCGAGGGCCTGCTCCTGCTCCCATCGAAGTCAATAGAAAGCCTGAATTGATTAAAGGTGCATATATGCTGCCCCTGCAGTTTGTACTGCAGGGGAGTGAATAGCAATGCCCACCAAAGTGCCATGGTGTAACTCCCCTGTGTGGATGCTGGGGGCACGAACTAAAAGGTTCCCACTTTGCATTAATGTCGTCCTGTTTGAAGAGAACTACATGAATACGAACTTAACAATCTTTTCGTTCATGCCGCAGCGGCTACATCGGGGAGGTATGGTGGAGCCCCGGGGGCGCTGTAGTTCTCATCCGCAGGTGGTCTGAACTGCAGGGTGGTGTTGACATGCCCTAAATGAGAAGGGGCAAAAATTCCTCTGTGCAGTGGCATCCCTTGCAACATAGCAAAGTGACATTACCGTGTGCATGTTTCTTTACTGCAGAACAGAGAGGACCAGTCCAAATTTTTGGGTGCCCAACTAAAGGCAAGACAAAATTAAGGAACCCCTCTGAAAACGTAGACTCCACATTAACAAGCCCTACTTCTAGATTCCTAAAAATGTGAGAGAAAAGATTCTATCTGATTATATTAATATAAAGATATTTTAAATGTAATAGCTTTGAGTACGTTTTTTTTTTTTTTTACTATAAATATACCCCAAAGGAATAATTCTATTTTTAAGAGGAGTTTAGTATTATGATGATATGAAAGTGTATAATTTATTATTCCAATTGGAGGTGAAGGAATTTAACATGTCAGATTCTCTATTCATTACTCCAGCAGTCAGGACTAACAGGCTGTTCCTTCACATATGCTGTCAATCATTTAGATAGACCAATTATAGATTCAGGTTTGGATTTTTTAAGTTTTAAAAGAAAAAATTATAGCAGAATAAAGTACAGTATGTGAATGGGAAAAAAGTCCTGAGACAGGAATGGTCATCGCCATTTTTATAAGCTTGTGACCACAATTCTAATGCTGCATTGAGCCTCGCCACTATAAATTGTCGGGTCGACGTCAGAGATGCTTCTCCTGTGGCTCTGTGGAGAAGGCAAAAGCTGTTATGCCAATTAGAAGTATATGCAAAAAAAAATGTTGACCAGGATTTTCAAAATGGAAGGCCTAAAGTTGGGCTCCTAAATCCATATTTAAGTCCTGCTCCTGCAAAAACTTACACGCCTGCTCCTCTTTCCACATTGTAAGTGGTATGATTGGCTTCAGTAACACTAGTCGCAGCACGTAAGGTTAAGCACATTTGTAAGTCTTTGCAGGATTGGGGTTGTAGGCTCCTAATAAGACCCTATTCCTGCACCATTGAAGTCAATGGGAACAGGATCAAATCCTAAATTACCTGGTTTTGAAAAGTGCTGTGTAGCCAGCCCACTGACTTGGATGGGAGCTGATGGGTGCTCACTACTTTTGTAAATCAGGTCCATTATTTAGGAGTGTAAGTGTGGAGTTAGGAGTCTACAAACCTCATCTTAAAATTGAATTAGTGCTTAAGGGTATATTTATAACTAGAATACTTGTGGTGTGTATTTTGGTCAACATAGCTTAATGTAGTCTAATTGGTTGGGAGCAGAGATAGGCCAGCTCTAAGTGCTTTAGAAAATCTCACCCTGGATTTCTAGGGGTGAAGGCCCAGAGCCTCATCTCATTATGCCGCATCCTCCTGGGGAGGAAGAAGGGATATATTTTTCTAATTAGAGATGTTTCAATGAGACACAGAATAGGAAACAAACTGGAGGAGGAAGATCTGCACCCACATTAGCAAATATCCAGCGTTGTCCAATCTCCCAAACCGAAAGGCTGATGCCCTAAAGTTAATAGGTTCAACTGTGCCTTCAGCTTTTCCACATCACGCATGACTGGTGTGTAACAACGGGCACCCTGTCTTTTGGACAACAGTGTTACCATGTTATGGTGATGCCGTCATATCTGAAGTGCAGCAGCGTCACTCCACGTGCCAGGACTTCAGGTCAGAGCCTTCAAATTGACAGCCATAAATTTCTCTTTGGTTTTGACTTCTCTGAAACAAGGGTGTGAAGAAATTCTGTGGCTCTTGGAATCATTGAAATCTCTTACATTGGGAACTGATTTCCTTTTCTCCATTTGAAATGTGCAGCATGGGCCATATGCTGCCGAACAACTTGAGTCTCTCTCTCAAATGTCCGAAAAGACTGAAGGTCACTCGTGGTCTTTATGTGGTGAGAACTCATGAGAATAGTTTATTTAAACTTTTTATAAAAGCAGCTTTTTTTCATGGCCTCCGTCCAGTAAACACTTATATGCATATGTATCTTAAAGCATGTGAGTAGCTCTGTTGACTTTCATAGGTTTAATCATATGCTTAAAGTTAAGTATGTGTGTATGTTTCTGCAGGATTGGGGCCCATGTTTGCAGTTTTCTTGTATGCTACAAATGTTTGTCTACATATATTGGCAACTTGTAGAGGAAAAATAAGGTAGGAGTGAATGAGATGCCCTATCGGTGATATGATAATTCCTTCAGGCAGAAACATCCATTTCAGTATGCAGTGTTAAGACACTATAAAAGTGTCTAGTAATTATTATTTGAGTATGTGCTCAGTGTGTATCCCACCATAGTGCATGTGTGCCCAAGGTATTAGATTGTTTTTGGAATACCCATGTCTGTTCAGGCCATGCATGCATCCTGTATCTCCGCATGTTCCCATGCATGGGCATACAGGGCAGAGCTGCTGGCAACCTCTCACTTCCTTCTTATTACCCATGGCAGAGAGATGGAAGCTGGTGAGGGTCTGACCCACAACTCTCCTCAGTTTAACTTCTAAACTCTATTTTGTGAAGAAATCCTTCTTCACGGTTTTTAATTTGTTTATTTTTAGGTGGCCATTTAAATACAAATAAAAGGCCTATAGGGTACCGCCTGGACACTGCTCCCTGTACAGTGGGGCTAGGCACCCAGTGCCAACCGCCACGGTGGACTCTAAGGCTTCGGGGTTTAATCCCTGCCTCACCTGTGGCAGACTCATCCCCCTGGTTTGTGGGTACAGACAATATCTTTTCTGTCTGAGGAAAGGTACATCCCCTTGCTGCATAAATCCTTCTTGTTGAGGACTCGCAAGTTGAGGGGCATGCGGCTAAAACTTGACCTGCTTGAGCAATCGCCACACGTTGCCGCAGACCCGGCAGAGACATCCACCTCAGCAAGTGCCTCTCTCTCAGCTGGCACCACACTCTGGTCCTGCATCAAGCAGAAGACAGGGAGGAAAACCCTATCAAAATTGGCCTGGGGCTCATCAACGCCAATTGCTCTGACAGTGGGGCTGCCAAGGCAGCCGATGCCGACAATGCCTTCTGGCACCAACAGATCAGCGCTGACCTCGGCAGCACTGAAGTCCTCTTGAGAGCTGACACCAAGAGGTAGGACCAAGTGGAGACCAGCTGTGGCTCCAAACACAGAAACGCTGCCCATAGAAAGGAACAAAGACATCACTGCTTCTGGGACAAGGCGTCTAAGTGCACTGCCAGAGGAGTGGTGTTAAGCTAGCTGACACTGCCAGCACTGGTACCAGCAAAGGCACTGGCACCAATTACGGGCCCGAGGTGTACACACCCACACCGAACTGTTGGAACCCCTCCAGGAATGTCATTGGTCTTTATGCGGCAGTGGGGCCAGAGTTGAGAACATCCCCCTCAGCACCACCACTCTTGGAATATTTCTCTTCATCACCCCTGCTCGATCGCACAGTCCCACAGGTGTCAAGCAGGGATGCCTCTGCGCTATGCTTTGAAAGTGGCTTTTGAGTTGGTACAGGAGACCTCCCTCCAGGGCAGTGACCCAGCAGAGACATGAGTGCCAATGGGCTGATCAGCCAAACCCAGGCCAGTACCCAATCAATGTGCCATCTTGGCCATACTGGCCCTAAGGGGCACCATCATGCCACATGTCCCATAGCAGGTCCCCTTCCTGCTGATCCAGGAAGCTCGGGGTTAGGCATACCATTGCTGCCTAGACCATCAGTGCTGAGAAGGTAGTCCAACTAGCCTCTGGATCCCCTGACTCATCATGGATACCCTGGATATAGAAATGATGGTCATACAGGAGAGATCCCCTAAACTCTTTGACATCCTAACTGCATCAGATCACCCTGGCCTATCAATGAAGGTACGCTGGAGCTGGCTAAGGGCTCCTGGGGAAACCCGACCACAATTCAGCCAATGTACAAGGAGGTGCAGAAATGCTACCAAGTGCCCCCTAAAATTTTCAAGTACTTTTACTCCCCCATCCAAACCCTGCGTCGTTAGTAGTTGCAGAAGCGCCCATTGGCCTGGAGCGGCGAACTGCAGCCAGTGGGAGCCGCGATCGGCCGAACCTGCGGACATGGCAGGTAAACAAACCGGCCCGGCCCGCCAGGGGCTTTCCCTGAACAAGTGGCGGCCCTAGTTTGAGAACCACTGGTCTAGAGCTTGGAGCCATCAGACTGGCCTGTGTGGTACATCTGCCTGTTCTCCAAAACTCAATAGTATAGAACTTCACAGACAGCATGACAGCCATGACTACATGAACAAGCAAGGGGGTGCCCACTCCTCCCCACTCTGCCTGGAAGACATTGACTTTGGGAATTGGTGCCATTGGAACGAGGTAACACTGATGGTCCTTCACCTCCTGGCAGTGACTTAGCAGACTTCCTGAGCCGGACGTTAGTGACCAACCAGGAAAGGTTATTGCACGGATCAGGCACAGAAGCAGTCTTCCATCAGTGGGGATTCACCACAATTGATGTATTTGCCATGAAGGATGACACACAGGGTCAGAACTTCTGCTCAAGAGGAGGCTTGAATCCAGGGTCGCTCTCAGATGCTTTCCTCCTGCCGTGGAACAGTGGTTGGCTGTATACCTGCCCACCAATCCCCCTGATTTTCAGAGCGATTTCCAGGATCAAGAGACAAAACCACAATCATTCTGTGGCTCTATAATGGATGAATCAGTTTCAGCTTCCAGATGTCCATTCCATGCAGGAATGTCTGATCCAGTCCGGATCTGCACCATGGATGGGTATTCTATCCAAACCTGAACTAACTGCAGCTGATACCCTGGCTGGCTCTGAGCACCATGGACAGAGACTGCTCCCTACAGGACCAGGAGATCCTGATACAAAGCAGGAAAACCTTTGCTGGAAGAATGGATTCTTTAAAATGTCAGAGGTTCTCAATATGAGCAGCTCAGAAAGGCCTGGCCCAGGCTTCGGTACTGCACATTCTTGACT
The DNA here is from genome assembly GCF_002925995.2 of Terrapene triunguis. Lineage (NCBI taxonomy): Eukaryota > Metazoa > Chordata > Testudines > Emydidae > Terrapene > Terrapene triunguis. Next base: position 12,329,448 of record NW_020664487.1, on the reverse strand, counting down.
ACTTACTACACGTCAAGGAGACTGGTCTTTCGCTCAGCTCCATTAGAGTCCATCTCACAGCGATTTCAGCTCATCACCCACCTATAAAGTGTGTTCAGTTTTCTCTCATCCCACAGTATATTAAAGTTTCTTAAAGAGCTACTACACACTTCTCCACCTGTCAGAGAACCCACTCCTGCCTGGGACCTCAAAATAGTCCTCCAGAGACTGGAGAGCCTCTATTTGAGGCTCTTTCTGAATGCTCCTGCACCACCTCGCTCTGAAGATGATCTTACTCTCCTGGCTGAAGTGATAGTGACTAGGTGTGATGAGGTCCCTGGGATGCAATCTGGACTGTGGGACCGCTGAGCTCTCTGTCCTACCAACTTGGGCTGCCTCTCACACTGTGATGCTGAAGTCAAGTTACAAGTCTCTGACAGGCACTGCACTTACACAGACATCCACAGGCAAGGACACACCCAACTGAGTTACATGAATGATCTCCCAGCCACTCATGAATCATCAATAGAGAGGTTCCAGCCAATTTCCCCAGCTCCTCAGCCTTGCACCCCAGAAATATACCATCTTGCACTGCTCAAGGTTCCCTTGGACAGTGCAAACTCATTAATAAGTTTACCACTTCTTCATAGGAAAGTGGACATGCACCAATTTGAAGATACACAGTTACTGTAGGGTAAGGAACTGTTCTTTAATGCTTACTCAACGGGCCTGAACCTGATCTCACTTACACAGGCTTTAACTTGGCATAACCCCACTGACTTTGATGCATGTACTCCTAACTTTACTCTGCTAACAGGGAGACTAAATCAGGCCCACTGTCTAGAAACTGTTCACTAGAAAATCATTCTACTTATTATGAAGGAATAAACGCACTAGGAAGCTACAGTGTTTTTGCAGTTTAGCATAATAACGTGCTTCCCTTTATCATAAGCATGCACAAATGCAGCCCCATGGTCTCTGATTCTCCTTCTCTCTTTGCATGCCAGGCTTATCCAAGAGAAAAAAACAATCTAATTGGAAGGCACTTTATGCTGCTGAAGAACCTCCCTTTGGCATATGTTCAGAGGATGAAGGTGCTTCTCCTTCTGTAAGCCAGGGCTTCCTGGTGTGAGATGTATGCAAGCTGCTTTTGTCTCTTCTCCTTCCAGGAGCAGCTGTGTTATTGTAAGCCCCCTGAGGAAGGCAACCCTGCCAGTCTCTATAATATTTGAAGAGTCACTTTGTCTCTCCTTATAACTACTTTAGTTTAGTCAAATGATAGTTTTCTCTGCAAATCAGTCTTCCTTTTAAGCCACATGTTCGCAATTTTAAGGTTTTAAAAAATCCTGCATAAACATTTTTTATTCTTTAAAAAAAAATCTGCAAAAGTACAGTCTCTTTTATAAGTGTACGTGGCTGTATACCACATTAGAGTGCACAAGTTAAACCTCTTCAATTGCTTTATATGCTTATGACTTTTATGTACACCCCCACACCCACCAAGTAGGTCTAGTATATACATGTAATTGACAAGTGTCTTCATAATATTTAACCTGGGATGCAGTGTTGGTATTAGACTTCAGAGTATTGTAGCTGTAACCTTATACAGACTCTGCCGAAGAACGAAGGTCATTATTTCGGTGGTATGTATTTGTGTCCTCGTCACTGTACATACATGCAACGAAAAGACAGTCCCTGTCCTCAAACGCCTCACAATCCAAGCGTAAGATGAGAGACAACAATGAACAGATCGGGCAGCACAAAGCATGGGTGAGATGATGATGGTAAGTGTACCACCATGCAGCGATCGCAGCAAACCAGCTGCCTAGTCAGTGCCAAGTCATTTGTAGGCATCCCAGCAGAGGTGAGTTTTAAGGGGAGGTTTGAAGGAGAATACAGTACTGTCATGGCCCTGCAGCTTTTCCCATGCATAAGGGGGTGCTTAAGAGAAAGCATGAAGGTTATTACTTTAATATAACCCCGTGTTATTTATTTATACATAATCTTGATAGTAAGGCAAAATAATCACGGGCCATATCCTCTGCTACAAGTGGAACTATGCCAGTTTCCACCAGCTGAGGATCTGGCCCAGCATTTAGCACTCACTCAGTACTTTCCATCTTCAGACTGCTTCCAAACATTAACTAATTAACCCTGCTGGGGAGCATACAAGTAAGTATTATTATAATCATCTTGCAGATTGAGAAATGGGGGAGAGCGAACGAGATGGCAAGGACAACATTTTCTTGCTAGCAAGGCCTGTAGTTGGGTAGGCGTTGCTTTTCAAGGGACAGGGTGTGAACTCTGCCTCCGGGCCAGTTGCCTCTGGGATTTCCCTGGCTGCTGGCACCCCAGAGACCATGGGCTAGATTCCCCCCCTCCCAAAAAAGGACTTAAGCATCAAACTGCCACCCTAGGCACCTCAAAACCCCAGGATCAGGCCCCACAGGGATTCACAAAGCCCAGCACAGCTGCCCCCAAACCCTGTAGGTGCCTAAATTTTACTTGGCGCCTAAATGTTTGCCTGAGGGGAAGTAGGGATTTGAACTAGGATCTACCATGTCTTTTGTGAGCCTCCGAGCCACTGGGCTATGGGATACGCTGGGGTGGGGCTCCCTCGTCTCTCCTGTTGAAGCTGTTCCACTGTGGATAAATAGTTAATAAATGTCACTGGAGCAGGAGGACTGGACCTGGGTCTGCCCCTGCCCAGATGAATGCTCTAACCCCCAGGATACGGAGTCATTCCCATGACTGTTCTCCCTCTGACCCCATTCATCTTTCATTCCTTATGCAGACTGGAACAGATTCAGTAGGTGAGACTGAGAGACCCCGCCCGCTGCCACACACACGTCAGAATATCCCATAGCCCTGGGCCCTCACCTGAGAGGTGCTGGAGTCTCTTTCAAATCTCTTTGAAAGAGACTCCAGCTGGAGTGGGGACTTGAACCATGGGTCTCCCATGTCCCAGGTAAGGACCCTGGTGACCGGGTTAAAGTTATCAGGGAGAGTGGCCTTCTTGCAAAAATGGTGTAGGCGCCTAACCCCCAAGAGAGTTCACTGCAGAGAATCCCAAGCAGAAGGAGGCACCTCCCTGCAGCCTAGATGTAGGCGCATATCTCCATGAGAGGGGCAGGGCTTAGCACACACCCCTTGTCAAGGCATCTCCCATGGGCTAGCTTAGGCAAGGAGCTGCCTAGCATGCTGACTTTGTGAATCCCATTCTCAGGTGCCCATCTCTCCCCATCCAGGCACCGAAAGCAGGTTTTGTGAATCCCAGTGATTTTCCAGGAGCCTAAAAGTTAGGCTCTGAAATGATCAGTCTCATTACGCCTAAGTTTCTTTGCTTGTGTAAATAGTGACTGAGTAAAATTATGCCAGTGCATCAGGGTTGGCAGGATCTGGCCTTATACTATTAAAATATCATGGCAGTTTAGTATGTATGTTGACCATGAGTCAAGAAATAAAAGTAGTTGTAATTATTTCCTGGTTTACTTTATTTGTGTTGCTGTGGAACACCAGACAAAGTGCTAAATACAACCTCTTGAATGTGAACACGGAGGCCTTGTAAGGATGCTCTGGAACATTCCTTTTCATTTGAGAAATGTGTTACATCTGCTGTGTTTATATTAGATGTACAATACCACATCTGCTGTGTCAGTGACTGTATTCTTAAAAAGAACCTCTGGAAGATGACATGTAACAGTGTGAAATAACTATTAGTTAACTGTGAAACGTCGGTGTAATTTGACTGAGGTTGTATCAGTCAGCTTGAGGCTGGGGTGGACTCTCAGCTTGCTGACCTCCCTCATCTTTGCTGTGTGTTAGGAAGTGAAGCAGTGTTTTGTTGCATTTAGGATTACAGAATTTCAAAGACTATGAAGATGCTGTTGTTGGCCCTGCTCCTGCTCCCAGTGGAGAGCCAGCAAGAGAAGGATTGCCCCTGCTCCTGTCCCTGTTAAGTGAGAACAGAGCGAAGGGGAGACTGCCACCCCAGATTTGGGAGAAATGATATTCACTTGATTGCAAGGCTCTTTTCAAATGCATCAGTCTGGTCTAATAAAAGCAGTTAAAATGCCTGGTCTTCTTTTGTGAATTAATTTCCTCTTTTACTATCCTACAATTTTAAGGGATCATTCAATTGGTCAGGTAGCTGCATTGATAATATGATATAAAAGCCTAGAAAGATAGAACTCAATCATTTCATTAAGAAATTTACATCAGAAATTGTCTAAATGGTGTCAAGTATCAGAGGGGTAGCCGTGTTAGTCTGGATCTGTAAAAAGCGACAGAGTCCTGTGGCACCTTATAGACTAACAGACATATTGGAGCATAAATGTCTAAATCGTGTAGATTCTGGGAGGTGATTTCTGTCTTTTTTTCAGGCATTTCCCCAATAGACTGAAGATTAGGACCATTTTTCCCATAGTGAAGTTGATGTGTATTGCATGT
>NW_020664487.1:12297326-12320020 GCF_002925995.2 Terrapene triunguis | reverse complement strand
GGCCCGTGGAGGGTCCTCTTTTTTTATTTAATAGATATGGTAACCCTAGTCAATACAGATGGATCAGAGTATCAGGAATAATCTTTCCCAGAAAGAAATTACCTGCTGTATAGTGCACAGAGCTGGGGCGGTGAACATCTTCCCTCACCCCCACCCTTACTTCTGCAAGGTTACCACTGAATTAACTCATGGCCTGCCTTGGGATTTGCAGTCTACACCTAGCAACCAGGCCCTCTCAGGGTATGTCTACACTGCAGACTAGTGCTAGTGGGGTTTGAGCTAGTGTGCTAAAAATAGCTGTGTGGACCTTTGCAGCTTGGGCTAGCCACCTGACCCTCTAGGTGTGAGGCTCAGCTCCAGCGTCCACACTATTTGTAGCACACTAGCTTGAGCCCGGCCCGTGTGGGTTTGCCTCCCAGCTGGGAGGCTTGCTGCCAGCTGCCGTGTCGCTGTTCTCGCGCTGCCTTGAACTGGGCCGTGCACAGCGTACCGAGCCAAGCGCTGCCTAGAGTGTCACTTCAGAAATTACCAAGGATTGTAAGCACCGAAATGCTTGTGGAAAAATCTGCCAAAATACTGAAAGGGAGGAACTTCATTTCAGATTGCTGGTTAATGATGATTGGTTTCTATTGTCTAGTCATTGTGCATTCCCACTAAATACCGATAGCTGGGCCGCAAGTCCATCCTCAAGCTGATTGCTTGTTTGAATCTGAAAAGCCTCCCATAGTTCCTTGCCCCAATAGCGATGCCACCTTTTATTATTATCTGTTTGCGTGTTGCTTTGCCTTGGCTTACTGTGTGAAAGCTAGTGGCCTGCCGGCTATGCAAATTACTCTGAGAGCTTTGTTTGTTTGTGAGCTTTATGCAGATTAACTTATTTGACAGTAAAACATTATCTTGGCTAAACATGGAAATTCTGCTTCTGGCCTGTGAAAAGTCACTTTATTTAAATAAGAAATTTGCATAATATGTTCTTGAATGAATTAGTGGAGAAGCAACTCCTGGAGTTTACATTTTGGCTCAGTTTCATCTCAAGTTTGAGCTGTAGCAGATTTTGGTCACTTCTGTGTTGTGCAGGTTAGAGCTGTGATCATCCACACAAAAGAGCAGCAGGGCCAGACTGTGCCCTTGGCAGTGTGGAGCCCACATGGCCCAGGGGGAGCTTGGGGAAGCAGTGACTCACAGGCAATGATGTAGCAAAGCTCCTAAGCACGTGCTTAGCTTTAGGAATTTCAGCAGTCCTACTGAAGTCAGCGGGACTACTCCCATACTTAGATGCCATGCTTGAAGTTCAGCATGTGCATAAATACTTGGTTGAATCGGGGCCATAATGCCAGACTTCGCAGGATGCCGTGTGAGCATGCTCGCTGCACCACCCCTTAGAAGAGTGCTCTGCATGCTTCCTTCGCAGCTGGGCACTGCAGAAGAGGTAGGGATGACATGATCCTGCCTTCTCCCTGCCTTTTCTTTTTGGATCACTTATTCTCTAACGGACTCCAGCTCAAAAATGAACAGAGACTACAGTTGTACCTGGCACCAGCCACGGTTGGAAGACAGGGTACTGGGCTAGATCAGTCACTGGTCTGACCCGCTATGACCACTCTTCCGTCCGTGGGCAGGGAAGGCAATGGTAGGAGAAAGTACAGGGGCACAAGCAAGGAACAAGGGCAAGCCACAATCCAACTGAACATAATGGGGGCGGGGATGGGACCACAGGAATCCATTCAGACTCAGTAAAATAACTCATCCCTTGCAATAGAGGTGATCTTTAAACGTCCCAGGGAGAAAGCTTAAAATCACTTAATCAGCAATACGTGCACAGACCCCTGATTAACGAGGGGGGCGGGGGGGGAGGAAGAGAGAGAAAAGAAAATCCAAGGTCTAATTTTTAAAATTATTTAATCTACTTAAGTGGCGTTAAAAACATGCAATTAGTAGAGTATGCAAATGATTACGCAAGCAGAAATTTAGTATATAATTGTAAATTATATAGACAGCTGCAGGAGATCAGTAGACATATGGCAGAAATGTAAATAGTTTGCTCACACTTCAGTGACATCCTACAAAGCTGTATGTAAACTTTCCTAAGTGAAGATAGAAAAGATGATTTACTAGGAGAGAGAATTTCCAAGAGAAATAATCACGAATATAATAATCTGAACCTCATGCAATATAAAAAAAATGCTCCTTTTTGCAACACTGCAATTTCACATAGTCAGTGTATACCAAGCAAAGAGTCAGATGCGTTTAGAAGGTTTTGATTATCCGATTGCTGAAACAGTTGTAGATCACAGCTAGCTACTTCTCCGTGGGATTTGTATGCTTTCTTCAGTAGAAATTTATGGCAAATGCTTCATTTGTTAAGGCTTAGCAGAAATTATGAAGTGGGGTCTAAAGGGAGAGGAATTCAACAGTCAGTGTTAAATTCCTGAGTATAAATTCATACCATTGGCCAAATCATACATTTCATACTCCAGCAGAACTCCCATCAAAGTGAATGGGGGATATGACTGTGGACTAGCTGAAGGGGTTCGTGTTGCACACATCAAAATGTAAGGCTTTAAGGCCAGGTCCTAGAAAGTATTTAGGGGCTGTGACAGGGTGGGACTCACCACCTTGGCGCCTCCTGCCGGCCGTGGTGGGAATTAGCTCTTGGTTGCCGGTGCGCCTTCCTCTAGTGATGTTTCACCGTCTTCACTTCTCTGCTCCACCTCTAAGACCCGCGTCACTCCCTGGACCGCGGCATCCTCTTCTGGGCACGGCGCTCCGATTGTGCCCCACTCCGCCTTTTCCCCCCTTCCGGGGGAACCGGCTGTCTCTAGTCCATTTACTTGCTGCTGTGGCTTACTGCAGCCCTCGTTCTAGCCCCTCTCCTCAGGGGATAAACTGCAGTCTGAATACTGGCCACCCCTCTGTGGCAAGCAGGGGAAAAGAAGAGGGGGGGCGGCCCCGTCCACCACTACGGGCCCTGACCCAGGGCCCCTATACTCATGTGCTGCTGCTATTCTAACTCCCACCGCCTATTTCCCTGGACCACTTCCCCATAGCGCTAACCCCTTCCCAGCCCTTTGTATCAGGGGCCTTAGTCTGGCCATCCTCAGGCTGGTGCTCCCTATTGTTCCCCTGACCCTGCCTAGCACTGCTGTATCTAAGGTGCTCCTCTAAGGCAACCAGTGCTTCTCTCTTGCACTCCAGGGAGAGACTGCTTCTGCTTTGTTGAGCAACCAGTCTTATATGGCCATCCCTGGCCCTGATTGGCTGCTCCAAAAATCCTTCCCCTGATTGGCTCTCTACAAGCCCTCCTCCCATTTTGCGCAGCCTCTGTGAGGGCTGCTTTAATCCTCCATCTTCCCATGTGGGGCAGCCGCCCCACCACAGGGGCTTATCTCTCAATGAGAACTGGGGCCTCAGTATTTATGTGGAGTGCAGTGATATTAGCTATTGTATTACACTGGAAATCAACCAAAGTGTCAAAATATTTAGCATTGTTTTGTTAGGGACTGCCCTCCCTGTGCTTTTTGATTCATCTAGGGCAGGGGTTGGCAACCTTTCAGAAGTGCTGTGCCGAGTCTTCATTGAATCACTCTAATTTAAGGTTTCGCATGCCAGTAATACATTTTAATGTTTTTAGAAGGTCTCTTTCTTATTGTTGTATGTAAAGTAAATAAGGTTTTTAAAATGTTTAAGAAGCTTCATTTAAAATTAAATTAAAATGCAGAGACCCCCGGACCGGTGGCTAGGACCCGGGCAGTGTGAGTGCCACTGAAAATCAGCTCGCATGTCGCCTTCGGCACAAGTGCCATAGGTTGCCTATCCTGATCTAGGGCAATAAACAATTTACCAGTCCACAGCTATTGAACAGAGGGTTTCCATCTTATAGATTTTGAGTAGTTGTCATGCAAGAGTAAATGATATATGGTATACTTCTTAACTTGAGTTCTGCACAGACTTCTGTTTACTCCTTTCGTAGTCAGTACCAAAATGTTAAAGGTTCAGAAAACTCATTATTTCTGCTTCGCTGGTGAAGTTCAGTGGTTTAATTCTTGTAAATGATCAGCTTTCTTATCATGTTTAATTTTTTTTAAGGATACAGAGATTAGTGTTTCTATTCCAGAAAAAAAATAAGAGACGAAAATCAAAAAAAATCCAGACCTCAAGTAATGTTTTAAAAGTACATTTCACTAGGGAGTTTTCCTTAACAATCTTTCAAAAATGACATGATGGAAAATTTGGGTCATTAATCACTGATGTTATCTCTTTGTTGGTTTTATGAACATTTTTTTAAAAATTAAGATTAGCATCTGGTTCAGGCTACAAAGTATTTCTAGAATTGTAAAACTTTCAGTAACCATGAATTACTTAACAAAATGTGTGCGGGATTAATATTAAGAAAAAGGAAAAACACTGCTAGCATTGTTCTTTAATAGGTGAGTTTATCTGCTGTAATTGCTAAATTATGTCACTGGTATTTCCTTAGGCTAATAACTGCAAAACATGATGCACAAATCATTCCTTGAAATCAGCAGTCGTCGAAATATAAGGTTTTATATTACAACTGAGATTGAAAGCAACAAAACTGATCTTTAACAGAAAAATTACTTGAGAATGATCTGAGTGCCTTGCATTGAATTGGCGGGTTTGAAATGCTATGAGTCAAGCTGTTCTGAGGTGTTAGCAATAGGTCACTGTAATTCCACTTTTATTCGTAAAGACCTAATTTATAATAGAAATTATCCCCAGTGCTTCCAAATAAGAAATTGTAAGCTTTTGAATATTTAACCCTCTGCTTTCCACTCATGAAGTGTAACAGGAATGCATCTCAATGTTGGCCTGTTGGGTCTGTTTCCCTCCAAGTCAGGGTGATGTTCTCTACCAAAGAGATGTCTCTCTTTCCCCCTGCTCTCCCAAAATATCTCAAGCTGGTGTGCCTATTTCCAGCAGCCATTTTCACAATTCAGCTTGGAGAGGGACTGTCCTAAGAAAAAAACTCTCAGTTCTTTGTGTTATAGGTCAAATTTCTGGTTTTGTCCATTTACAGAACCAATCTTTTACCTCATCCTTTCTGTACCAAAACTTCCTGAATGTCTGTCTGCCCCAGATGCATCATAACTTTCCAGAAAGGGAAAACACAATAGGAAGAGAGAAGTGGCAAACAGCAGCTGGTAGTTATAAAATGGACCTTTAAGGAATGCAGCTATAATTTTGTCTCCCAAAAATAAAGGGCCAATCTCAGATTGACATGATGGGAGAGTAGGGGAATTCCTAGAAGATGGCAAACCTGCACTGCAGAGAATTAGTGGGGACTAAGAAGTCATAAAGGAAGGTGCCTTGGTGTTTGCACTTATTGTTGCTCTATATCACAGGGCCTTTCCAGTTCAATGTGGAACAAGTTTGTTTCCTGTAATATCCAGATTGAGTGGCCTGTCCTCTTGCGTGTAGTCAAGTGAGCTTCTGGATCATTGTCTTGCCACAGTCCAGCAACTCTGGGATCTTTCTAGATGTGGGTGGAGCAGACATCACAACCATGGCGGGTGGGGTGGGGTGGGGTGTGCTAAGTTACCCAGCAGGGCTGATTCTCTCCCTGGTACTCTTGTGGAACCCATGGTTCAGAGTGTTACAGATCTCCCTCTGTGCCCGATTGTAACGGGGTCGCACTCTCCTCTCGTGAGTGGCCCCTGGCCAGGTGTATGTGCCTGTGCTCTTAGTCTGCAGTGACCTCTGGTGGTGGTTTCTCTGGCAGGTTTTCAACGACACAGCCCTCCAGCCGAGTCACACACAGTCTGTATGTGAAACAAACAAAGCCCTTCCAAAGTAAACAGTCCAATAGGGGCCTATCCCAGTGCCCTTCCGTTGGTATCTCTGTAGCCCTCCCCGGGTTCAGTCTTTAAATAGTCCCAGCCCTGGTATGAGGCTGTGCCCCCACGGCTTCCTCCCTGGAGACACTGTCTTCGCCTGCTCTGGGCCTTTCTGATCCTAGCTGGGCCATTAAACCATCCCATCTCTTTCCGGAGGTATCAAAGCACCAAAGTTGAGGTTGGTCCTGCTGTGAGCAGGGGGTTGGACTAGATGACTTCCTGAGATCTCTTCCAACCCTACTCTTCTATGTTTCAAAGGCTGACCCTCTTCCAGGTCTTCAGCCCTTTTCCTGGGCTTATGCAAATTCCCCTTCTTCGGACCTAATGCTATTTCCCTAGTGGCTAATGTGGGGGGGACCCAGGTCCGCCCACTACTCAAAGTCCCAGCCTAGGGACCTTATGAATAGCAGCCACGTGCTGCTGTGCCCCCTTTAAGTAGTCACTGTGCTGCTGCAGTTCACAGGCTACTTCCCCAGGGCCCCAGCACCTTCACAAATGCTTCATCCTTTCAGTAGGGCTGAAGTCGTTTACTCAGTCCCAGCAGCCAGCCAACTGCTCCTTCTTGATCCCCTAGTCTCTGCCAGCAACTGCCTTGGGCTCCGTGCCAGCAGCGCTCCAGCAGCTCCTTTTTGGGCCCCTGGTCTCTGCCAGCAACTGATCTGTCAGTGGTCCTGCCGCTCCCTCAGCCAGCAAGGAACACAGGTCTCACTCCTTCAGCTCTAGGCATCAACTGACTGTCTCTAGCTCACTTCTTTTATATGGTCCTCCTGGACCCTGACTGGCTGCTTCTTGCAGTTTCTCTCATTGGCTGCTTCCCCTGCAGCCACTCTAGGGAGCTTGGAGGACTTCTCTACTGCTCCTTTTTAGGACAAGGTGTGGTAGGACCCTGAGGCCTCCAGCCAGGGGCCACTGGGCCTAAAACACCCTGTTACACCAATTCACAGGTTTTATGGGCACTCTGGCTCCTAAGATCAAGATGCAGTGACTCATGCTCTCAATCCTTGGGACTTGTTAGACTTGTGCTACAGGCTACCATGGTGTCCTGGAGCAGTAGGAGGAGGAGACCTGCTTCCCAGGAGCAGAGACAGGCTCCCAGGGAAGGGGTGCGAGTGTTTTGGATAAGGGAGGAGCAAGGTGGGTGGTTACATTATTCGTGAGGAGAAGGGAGTGGAGCAGACCACGAACCATTGGTGTCTGGACAGGCTGGTCCTTCCTTTCCCCTATGGGAAATACACCAGCCAAGCCTGCTGCTCTCCCCTCTGGAAATCAGAGCTGGAGGGAAAGAGCAGCTGGGAACCAGAGCAGCAGTGGAGCCCTGCAGAGGGTAGAGCCAGGTCTTCATTAAGTGCATGGGGGAGGGGTGGGATGCATTAACTGGGGGGTGCGAGGGAGGGGAGCTGGAGGGATCCTTAGGTAAACTGCACTGGGGCTGAAGGACCAAGCCCCCTTCCTTCTAGTTGTTACCCAAGGGCAAAAGGGCACATAGGGGTACAGGGATTCCCTGGGTTCACCAAAAGAATGTCAGGTAAGGTCTTTGCTGAAAGCCTGTTTCACACTGGTCTTCATAATGAGTGTGAGATGTCTGTATGGACAGAGACTATGGGAGGAGTTATGTCGATGTGTTGGAAATTATGTTGTCTAGGTCTTGTAGTGAAAGGCAGGCACTCAGAAGTAGTGTGTCTTGAGACAAACTTCTCCACTTATCTCCCTGGTGGATCATTGTGTGTCTGACAATAGAAGTCTATTCCCATACTAAAGCAAATGCTAATGAAGAGCTGGTGGTACCTTCAGAAGGAAATTAATAGGAAGAAGTAAACAGCTGAGAGGTGGGGGCATTGAAGATCAGCGGTCTGGTCTGGGATATCTGGGGGTGCAGAGAGACGCCCGGGCATCCTTTGGTCTGGGAAGACAAGCTGTTCATGGGCTTGATCTTATGAAAGAGGAATCTCAGCCATCCTGGTTGAAAACATTGGGAGAAGGACTTGGTGTAGCTATTCTGTAGGAGACAGGGGAATGTCTTGTGAGTTAAGTTTGGGCTCTAGAAAGCATGTTATGGTTCTCTTTTATGTGTAACCATGTGTTTCCAATGGTTTTACTTACTCTCATTTGAATCTCTGTTCTGTGATGATAAGCTTCTATTTGCAGTGAAAACAAGAATATATATGTTGTGTGCGTGAAGCGAGGTGAGGATCCTGAGTTGGATCTAGGAAGCTGGTGTGCGCTGTTCCTTTGGGAGCAGAGAATCAGAGTGCAGCGAGCTGAGTGGATCAGGGGGTGGGTGCTCCAGAGGGAGGGCGCTGGGGTTGGTGTGAGCCAATCAGTAACCTGCACCAAGAGAGCGGGGCCTGCGGGGGCCTGGCAGGCCGGGCTGGTGTTGCCAGAGGCAGGGAACTGATCCCCGGCAAGTCCAGACCAGGCACCCTCATGCTAACGAGAGGTGATAGTCAGGTGCCTCACAACCCTGGGAACCCCTGGAAGGGCCTCACAAGTGCCCCATGAGAAACCCAGAGTCCTCTGAGCAAACCCCACAGTATCCAAGCATCCTGGTACTCCCCCCATCATTGATAAAACGGGTGTATTTTACTCACCGTGAGGAGGCCGCCTTAAAACAGACGTTATCGTTTACAAAACTTTTTTTAAAAATCCATTATCTGTAAATTGTGGTAAGTTGCCAGACGAAGTATTCTTGGCCATTTGTCACGCGTGTTACCACTGGTCAGTCTGAAGGCTGAGGGATATGAGGAAGAGTTCTGATGATCAGGACCGATTCACCAAAAATCATGACTTTCCAGCAGTTTCTGTGTCCTCTTTCTCTTCTAGCTTCTCGTTCATAATTTGCCTTTCTGCTTTCAGCTCTTCAAATTCATACTTCTCTGGCCCAATTGTCGTAGGCCAGGGGTGAAATTAACCCATGTCTGGAAGTATATTCCTAGATTTTTTCCTTGACTAGATTCGTCTTCTCTCCTTCCCTTGACTAGATTTAAAGCCTGCCAACCTGGGAAGACTTGCTGAACCAGGAACCCATTGCTCACTCTGACCCCTTGAAATGCCAACTGACCACTTGGCTGACTGAGTTCAACACCCCAAGAAAAAGTAGACTACGTCACATACATTTTAAATTATTTACTATCAAAAATGCATCTGGCAAAACTGAATAACTTTATAAAAACTGTCAAAAACCTGGCAAGTTTAAAGTAGTTACTAGAACAGATCCTTCTATTTGTGTGATACGGATAAGAAATTCTTTTCTGTGGGAACACTGAATATTTTTCTCGTTGCTTAGGAAGAATTTTAAAATGTCTGCCTCTCCTTAGATGCAAGGATTTTGTCTGTGACATGTTCCCTCCAAAGGGAAGGGAATTAGAATGAGAGGATTGTAAGGGATTTTGTATAGGTGTGTGAAGGAAAAGTTTTGCTTTGAAACTGTGTTTTCCCTAAATAAAAGCACAAATAAAACAGACTGTATTGCAGTTACCACTCCTGTAAGAATTATCACATACATTTTTGGACACTATAAACTAAGTTACTGAAATGAAAAACAACAACAACAACAACCCCCTGAACCTGTTGTTTGTTCATTATCTTTGGTTGCCAATGAAATACAAAGAATACATCAGATGCCAAAATATGTGCATGGCATTACTAGGTGCTGCAAAATCAAGATGCAGCTTGCATTGTTTCCTGAGAAAGTTGCGATAAGCTGCAGACACAGGTCAGCAGAAAAGAAAAGGTGGTGTTTTTTCATAGTGAATAGACCCCACATTTGTTGCTTTTTGTTCTTCTGATATGACAGTTCCTTTGTTATTCCTTCCACCTAAAGTCTATCATGTCATTCGGAACAATGGTGCCTTTTTGTAGCAGATGACAGATGTAGCATTCTTTGCCACGGGACTGGGAGCATCTTGCTGCTTTGTTCCTTCATTAGCCTGTCGTGTCTTGTAATCAAAGTATAAAGATGCTTTTAGTCATATGTATTCCTAAAGTACAGGTTGTATACAATATGAGCTGTGTGTTTTAAATGGAAGCTCACTTTCTAGGCAGAAGTGAATCCCTTTTGGTAAACAGTATATTACAGTTCAAGGTAGAAAAGTGTGGCCTTGTGAAATCCTAACTTCCTTTGAGCAGTCTGGGCTTTTTGCTGGCTTATTCTAAATGCTTTATCCCACTGATTGTGCCAAGAAGCTCAATAAACATTGACATCCCCCCTCCAACTTTTATCTCTGCAGACACAGATCATCATTTTAGTTACAGCAGTGCTCATTTTTCAGTCCCACTGGTATCTCTGTTTGCCTAAGCAATACAGCGGAAGTGGTTTGTGGCAGGAGGTCCCAGCCGGACCAGTAAAATAAACTGAATTATTTTGAGGACACCTAAGGGACCTCAGCAGGAGTCAGACTTCTGCCACACTCAAGATCTGATTCTTGATATACTGTAGAAATATCCTTTGTAGGAACAGTATTCAGCCGCCACCTGTGAGTTGATTTGGGAGGGCAAGCTAAAAGGTGGTCTGGGTAAAAGGAACTTGATGCTATCACACTAAGAAAAGTATAGTGAATATCTTTATTCTTCTAGTGCATGATCCAGCACTGATTGGATTAGATCCAGCATTGGTCGAGGCCCCATAAGAACACTTAGAAATGAATTCCTAAAATATTAAAACATACTTTTAGCTTCTCCCGATGAAAGTGCAGGTGGTACGTATATAGTGCTGTAAGCAGCCCAGCCATGACCCCCTTCTTCTTTCCTTCCAACCCAAAGTTTCTGTTCTGCTGTTCTGTTCTATATAGATTCATATAACAGCATCCTTTCTGAGTGCTTTCCAGTAGTGCATTAAGCAATGTGACCAACATCTGTTGTGTTTGGGATTTGGGGGGGATTTTTTTAATACTATTTTTTTAACACTATTTTTTTCATGGTGGAGCTACCATGAAATCATAGATTAAAAGCAGTGCATATCTGCAATTTATTTTTGTTTAAATGAATAGCTTCCTATATTTCTATTCCTTTTCCTCTTCCCTTCCCTGTTCACTTGGTATCCACCACATACTGTACTTATCTTCTCTCTTTGAAGGAGTCTCTTTTCTCCTTCCCAGTTCTCCTTCCTGGGAGTGGCTTCTGTCCCTCTTTCCTTCTCCACTGGCCCTTCTCTTCTTCTCTGTCCTCCACCTGGTGGTGGCTGCAGTGCAAACTAGCCTGCCTTGGCACATAGTCTGCACTCGGGGGGGGGATGAGGAGTTGTGCGGATTCAGGGCCATGCTTACACACTAAGCAGCCACAGTCTGTACCAGCCTGGGGGATAAGTAGTTGACTGGGAGATGGAAGAAAAGGAGCTAGGAGCGTCTCTAGGGAATTATGAGGAAACCTTGGGTTTTTGGACAACTTTTTACTGGTTTTTTTTTTTTTTTCGGGGGGCAGTTGATACCAAGTTGAAATTTTCTGTGGAAAAATTTTGATACAAATATTTTTGTTTGTTTGTTTTCCTAGAAATTTTCTGGGGAACCCCCTCATACATTCCTATTTTCTGACCAGCTCTATTCCTGACCTTAGGGAGACCACGGTCAGAGAGAGGGAGTGATGCCACAGAGCCAGCACTGGCCCCTCCTGGAAAGGGATCCACAGGCATTGGTACCCCTCTCGAGGGGATGATTTGTGCCTTGAAGATTAAGGCCAGATTTTTGAAGGGTATCAGCATCCAGTAACTCCCATTCTTCTGAGTGATGTTCTCAATGGGAGTTGCTAGGTGCTGAGAACTTGGAAAATCCAGGCCCTGTGTGTGGGGCACTAATCCCTCTGAAAATCTATCCCCAAATGATTCTATCTTAATCCAAGTAAAGCAATACCTTGCTCTGCTGGAAAGAAATATTACTAATGAATCTTGGAACATATCTGTTGATAGAAATAGCAATTTCTGGCAATATCTTGGGCAAACCTTAATGAATTAAGTTTAAGTGTCTTAGAAGCTCATTGTATTATAAATGCAAAGGTTTGTGTGTTATTGTGG
The DNA here is from genome assembly GCF_002925995.2 of Terrapene triunguis. NCBI lineage: Eukaryota > Metazoa > Chordata > Testudines > Emydidae > Terrapene > Terrapene triunguis. The sequence continues at coordinate 12,308,164 of NW_020664487.1, read as the reverse complement.
GGTTGCATGTAACTTTTCTAGGATCCATGACTAATGTGAACTTTGGAAGTGTGACGAGCTTCAAAAGTCTCTTTGAAACAATGTGCTAGACAAAGTTAAGTGGGATTTCTAGGAAATACTTGGGAGGAGAGGAAGGCAACTTCTCACCTTCAGACCTTACCTTTGGAGTTGTGCCCTGAGGAGAAACCCGTTGTCTGCTGATCACCTGTTACATGAAGACCAGACCAGAGGTCCAAACTGCATAAAAGAGTGAATCTCAGATTCACGAGTATGCTTGTTCTGAGCTGAGAGCTGTTATGAACTTGTGACCACAAACACCCCTTGGTGAGGCTTGGAAACACCTTTATTGGAATCAGGAGGTGAGCTCTGATGAGCTTATTAGCATGTGTGTAGGTTCTCTTATTTTTTAAATATACAAATTTTCTCTGTAGTACTTTTACCTTAAGAATAAATGTGCTTGCTTAGAAAGCTCTGTGGTGCCTTAACTGTGGGTAATTATGCTCTTTGTAGCCTCTGAGGAGAAAGCAAAGCAGACCTGCTGAGGAAGTCTGTATTATTGGGGGATTCATAATGAAGGCAGGAATCTGTGCAGCTTTAAAACCCCAGTGTGGAGGGAGTGAGATGCTTGTTTCCTCCCAAGAGCAGTGATGGCTGGGGAGCCAGAAGCCCAAGAGTGGGTGCCCTCGCTGGACTATAGAGGGGGAATACAGGTGCAGTGGCCCTGAACTGTGACACCTGTTAAAAAAAACAAACAAACCCAAAAACAAAACCTCAGTTTTTTTCCAGCTTCTACTTGTTGATTGTCTTGACAACCTACCATCTGGGCTCATATATATGGAATTTGCATATAAATTACACTATTTGCTAATGCATAATTTTTTTCCATTGTTTTGGGCTGACATATTTCACTGTGTGTAGAATTTGTGTCTTTTGTCATCTCTCAGAGAAAACTCAAAAGAGCTTATTCATATTTACCAGACATTTAAAAATGCTCTTGTCGTGTCTATATTCAGAAAAGTTTGGGAGCAGGGTAGTCTGTCATCCAATATGTACTTTGTACTAAGTTTGCGTCTTGTGTCTGTGTATAACTTACACACGAAGCACAAATTACATATGTTCAGATTTTTAACAAGCTAATATAGTTTGGTTAGAGCTGCATACAATTATATAATGAATTCTTCAGTGTAAAAGTTACAGCCCGGAGGTTTCAAAGTGGAATGTTGATAAAAGATTTCTAAAAGATTTGTGGCTGAGCCCACTTATAAAAATAAATCTTGATCCATTTTTGGCATAAAAGAACCATTTTGATCCAAACAATAAAATATTTAAAGACTCTCAGAACTATTTTCATTCCCGTTTACATAACTGCACATAGATCAAGAGGAAAAATTATTTAACCAGTGAAAGCTCATTTTCATTTTAATAAAGAAACTGTAATGTACATTTTTATTATTTTAAAAACATTGTTCTGTCTGCATCTGATGGCTTTTAATTTGCCGAGGTATTTCCTGACCCTAAGCTTGACTTTTGTAAATAGTCTGCTGAACCCTGGCTTACCTTTATGAAATGTGGCTAGCTAGCGAACTTGTATAACTGCAAGCAAACAGCCTTCGACTCTCCCTAATGTACAGATAGTTTCAGCTATGTTTGTGACATTGATTTCTTTTAATAGATTTTTTTGGTTTGCTTTTCCTTCCCAGGTGTTTCTTGTGGTTTCTTGACCTGTTCTCTTTCTTCTGCTTCTGATATTAAAGAATCTCAGGACAATGACTGCTGATTTGTACCATATATACATCAATATCTGTGTTTAAGAAGGTTTCATTAAGGGCATACTTTCATTTTTTGGTCTGAATTTCCTGTCTTTCATAGGTTCAAAAGAATTTTAATGTTTTTTGCACCATAAAGTAACTGTTTTCCTTTTGGATATGAAGCCTTTTAAAATAATTGCGAGTTTTGTATTCTTCTCTAGCATTAGCTAATGGGCTTTTGAATCAATGACTCTATTACCATTATGTTTCTGATGTTCCAGAGAAAATAAAACAAAAGATTAGTCATTTTAACTCCATCTTATGTTCATAGCCAAGATTTTTCAAAAAGAGACGTGTAAAATAAGAAACTTTGTTTTTAAAAGGTCTGGGTACCCAGAAGCTCCTATTGGCTTCTGTATGAGTTGTTAGGCACTCAGCAATTTAAAAAATCAGATTGCTTGTGTAAAATTTTCAGAGGTACCTAAGTCACTTAGGCAACTCTGGCCCTATTAGTGTTTAGTGAGAATTAGACCCAGATCCTTGAAGGGTTTAAGCACTTAACTTCCACTAATTTCAATAGGAGTTAGGTACCTAAACACCTTTTAGGATCTAGCCTTGAGTCTGTTTGGTTATCTGGTCACTTTTGAAAATTTTGCCCTCGGAGCCTAACGTTAGATTTCTGTTATTGAAGGTCTTGGCTATGGAGAATAAAACAAAAAAGTAATAGGTGACTTTTGAAAAGCAACTAAAGGATTCAAGAGCACAAGTCCCATTGAAAGTCATTTTTGAAAAATTCTGTCTGGTCCTCCAAGGGTGAAATCTTGGCCCTATTGATGCCACTGGAGTCTTGCCATTGGCTTAAATTGCCAAGGATTTCACTGAATAGGATTAAAGGGACCATGTGCCCTGATACAGTTTGAGGTCACAGAGTGAATAAAAAGTTCCTACAAAGGCAGCCTCAAAAGTCTGAGCCAAAACCTCCTACTTGGTATGAAGTCATCCCTCCTGACAATTCCAAAAGAGTCCCATGGAAGAGATACTGAAAAAAAGTAACAAAAAGCATAAATGGGAGCATGAGCTATGGAAGCATGAGTGTAGTCAGGGAAAAGTCACATTATGTTGTATTCCTTCTCTCTTTCTAGGGTAACTTACTACTGAAAATACAAAGCAAGTTGTTGCTTCTCTGTCCAGCAGCAACTTGCTATTGGCAGAAAGCCACCCCTTGGACTGGGATGAAAGCACACAGGGCCATCTGCAAACCTTGAGTGTGTATGGGCTGTACCTTTCACTGCAAAGGACTCAGATACTGCTGATTACAGGCATCCTGAGCTCTTAATCTAAATGCTGCCATATGGGCTGTGGTGGTTCTTCAAGGAGGTTTTATCTATGTTTTTGGCTATCTTCGGGGGACGGGTGGGTGGTTTCGAGCAGGACACTTACTATAAACATTATTTACGTGATCATCAAGGGTCTAATTCTGCAAACACCTGTGCACATGCATCACTTTACTAGTATGAGTAGTGACATATCAGTAAAGTGATGCATGTGTGTATTTGTAGGAGCCCTGTTCTTTAATAGATTTGTATCAATTGCTGCCCAAATTTAGTAGTAGTATTTCCTACCACATGCTATGAGACTTGGTTAGCCCTACTGTGTAGCTGTGAACGGAGAATGATAAGATTCTCCTGCACGGTGAGGATGATGGCTTCCTGTTTACAAAATAGTGACCATTCAGAACATTAGGGAATCCCAGATTCAGGAACTAATGAGCTATAATTGGCCAAAGTGTGTTGTTTCTATATACTACCCAGAGGGGAGGTAGCATGATAGAGCCTGTTTTAATCAACTTTAATTAGCTCATTTCTTTATTTTTCCTTTTGTGGTGACAGAAGTCCAGTTTTATCATATATGATCAAAGTTCTCTTGGGCAAGACAGCTATTCCATAAGCCTGATCTTATTCATATTAAATTTTGTACCAAGTGATGTCCAACTCAGCATGTCAGAATGGAGATGACAGCTGTTTGATGTCCACATTAGCAGCTTTGCTTAAACCATACAACTGGGCAAAGGGATCTTTGAATAAATGCTTCTTTGACATCAAAAGCAAAATACAATTAAGCCAAGTTGTGTAGTTTCTATAAAATCACTGCCCCCGCCCTCTCTGCTAGGCAGAACTTGATGTGTTTTTAAGTGCAAATTGAAGATGAGATAATAATTAGCATGTTGTTCATTTGTCACTTTAAGAGAGGAAAGGTCAAGTGTAGTCTGCATGAGAACTATTTTGCCTTGCGTTTCCCCCTTGTAGTATTTAATTAGCTTTTTCCATACACTGTTGGGGAGGGGGGGGAGAAGAGATGGTACTTTGAATGAGGAAGTTTGAATAACTGGTTTGAATAACTCATCTGTATGACTATTTTTTTCTCCTTCAGAACATATTTTGTATTGGTTAACAGGCTTACTCCATCCCTTTGCTCCTCTTCTGCTTCAGACATGTTTGTAACTTGCCTGGAAAGATATGGAGTTTGAAATTGTTACTGCTTTTTAAACAGAAATATGTAGCTGTTACTAGTTTTGATAAGTAAGGGCCTTACTCAATAATTTTAAAAATGACAGCACAGTATAGTAAAAGTCCTGCAAGTTAGAGGAAATACCCAAAACAGAAGGCGTGCAGCTTCCACATTGTTCTCCAGGAATACTTGTATGTATTTACATAAGCAGTTCTTTTAAATTGATGAATTATTCCTCAGTTTGTGTGGTAATATTTTTGTTTTGTTTGTGCACATTGTTCAGCTTTTATCCAAATGAAAAACACTAGATAACCAAAATTGTATATGTTACTTGATAACAGTGATCTATTTTCAAACTCTAATATAGCTGTGTAAATATGTATACAAATGCCATTAACTGTGCTGCTTTAATTCAGCTGACAATCTTTCCTTCCAGACTTACCAGATAGCTGATGATGGCAAAGCCAAGTCAGATCTGTTCTTACCTGACTGTCTACATCTGATGTATGCTGCCTGGTGCTCAAAACACCCATGATGCAGACTATTTTAAATGAAGCTAAATTGGCTGAATCCCAAGCATTTGATGTACGCCCGTGTCATAACTATAAAGGGAAGGGTAACAGCTCTCTGTGTACAGAGACTCCAAATCCTTTTACCTGTAAAGGGTTAAGAAGCTCGGGTAACCTGGCTGACACCTGACCCAAGGACCAATAAGGAGACAAGATACTTTCAAATCTTGGGGGGGGAAAGGCTTTTGTGTGTGCTCTTTGTTTTAACGGGTGGTTCGCTCTTGGGACTGAGAGGGACCAGACATCAATCCAGGTTCTCCCCATCTTTCTAAACAAGTCTCTCCTATTTCAAACTAGTAAGTAAAAAGACAGCAAGGCGTCTTAGATTTACTTTGTTTTCTCAACTTGTAAATGTACCTTTTTACCAGAGTGTGTATCTTTGTTTGCTGTACTTTGAACCTAAGACAGAGGGGGGTCCTCTGAGCTCTTTAAGTTTGATTACCCTGTAAAGTTATTCTCCATACTGATTTTACAGAGATGATTTTTACCTTTTTTCTTTAATTAAAAGCCTTCTTTTTTAAGAACCAGATTGATTTCTCCTTGTTTTAAGATCCAAGGGGGTTTGGATCTGTATTCACCAGGAGTTGGTGAAAGGAGGGTGGAAGGAAGGAGGGGGGATGGTTAACTTCTCCTTGTTTTAAGATCCAAGGGGGTTTGGATCTGTGTTCACCAGGGAATTGGTGAAAGGTTTCTCAAGGCTTCCCAGGGAGGGAATTCTTGTGATGGTGGCAGCGGACCAAAGCTAAGCTGGTAGATAAGCTTAGAAGTTTTTATGCAGGCCCCTACATTTGAACCCTAAAGTTCAAAGTGGGGATACAGCCTTGACAGCCCGCCTGTCCATTTATCCTCCCCCTTAAACCAGTGTATCAATATAGTTTTAATGCCTATACATGGTTGCTTTCTTTGCCTGCCATCGCCTCATGTGCTGGGAACAGCTTCTGTTATGAGTAACAAGGAACTACAGCGCTGGACCCTTAAATTTCCAGATGCCTTGTAGGACTAGAGTATAGTTTTATTTTTTACAGGAGCTCTGTGATATTCAATGGAATTGACCCCACAGGGCAATGGATCCTTTGTGGGAGGATTGGAACTTTAAGGCTCCAGCCCGGAACATTATAACACTTCTTTAAGTAATATTATTTAATAATACAAGATGGCATTGGAACAGTCTTAGGTAAGCCACTAACAAATCAAAATGCAAACTGAGGTTCTGTTGGGTACATGGCACGATATACCTTAAACATTTCTCTCTCCTGTTCATTACACATGTCTTCTAATGCTTCACAATTACATAATATTTTCTTTAAAGCAACTATGAATTTTGTTTATAAGAGATCGTTATGTGCAGCTGGTAGGGTAAGTAACTTATTAGGTTATTTTTGTTTCAGAATACAATTTACATATCTGCATTTTCAGGTATGTACACATATATATAGATATGTGTATATATATATGTGTGTAATATAGCGTAATGTAATGGAGAACATTTCAATAACTTTTTGGTAACATGAGTGTTAAATTGTTACATTAATTAATTTATTGGACCCTGAACTATTGTTTAGACTTCACAAATTATGGGCAAAGATGAGCCCTCTGCTGGGCAGGTTTGCAAGAGGGGGAATGGGGAACAGCAGTGGGATGTGATGCTAAATCCTTTATCCATTAAACCAAGGATAAAATTCTCAGCAACTTCAGTGGGTGCAGGATGGTAGCTGTAATCATCCACTGATCATTAACCAGTAAACTTGCTACCCCAGCTCATGTACCTCTCTACCTAGTGCTGTTGTTGTCTGCAAGTTTGGCCAGCCAGAACTCGCTGTGCCATATGCTGTAGCAATGACGTGCACTAGGGGGGAGTGACAATGGCTTTTTTTTTTTTTTTTGGAGTAGCAGTGAGGTGTGCTCCCTAGTGCATCCCCCAGTACACTCACAAAATAAACCATCATGCTCTGAGCTGACCTGCTCTGTCAGGCTGGCTCAGTCCAAAGCGAAGCTGTTTCCACTGCATTTACCCACACCCGTAGGTGGATATGTATGGTGAGGGCAAGCTTTGTGTTTGCAGTGTATACATGTGATGCTGCAAAACTAAAGAACAGGATCACTTTTCCCATGCATACAGACTTTAAGAGTAATGCCAAAGTTAAAATATGCCAGCTCTGCCATGTTGCCTATCCTAGGTATTTTAAGCCATGCATTAAAGCACATATTTAAAAAGAAAAAAACCAGCACAACCTAATATACAATATTTGCAATTTCATGATGCTGTGAGAACTGTAATCTCACAGAAATTTCCTCCCTCACCTGTGGTTTTTATTTTAGGTGTGAGCCAAAATTTGAAATGCTTCTAAATCCTTTCTTATTGTCATCTTTATTTTATCCAATAATGCAAAGATCTCTGAGAGGATTGCGCAACCTGAACATGTTAATGTTTAAAGTTCAGTGAGTTTTGAGTTACATGTGAGCTAAAACATCATCTTAAATTTTTCCTGCCCAAAGGAAAATAATTATTTTTCATTTGCATATAATTCAAAAACTCCTGAAGAAATTTTGCTCACATTTTCCAGAACAGTTCACCTCTGGGCTAAGGCTAAACATGGAAACTTTCTGTCCACAAAGGGAATTTTTCAGAAGGTTCTGAGCATGTGAAAACAGGCAGTTATAATGAAAGCCCCAATGGAGCCAAGTTCTGCTAGTCTCTTGCTAAATTACTATTCTGTCTTCACAAAAAATAATGTGCAGTTTAGGTTCTATTCTGTGACTGAACGTTGAGGAATTGGAGATTGAGGGACAGATTTTCAAGAGATCAGAACGTTGCAGCTCCCATTTTTTTTTAACACAGGCTTCTTGGTGGGGAGCCTTTTTTGAAAATCGGGGCTCTTACTTATATGCCTAAATGGCAGCTGAGTTCTTCTGAAAGATCTGGGTCTGCACACAATTCTGCTAAGATGTTTGAGGCCATGCAAAATTGATTGCCACTTTCCAAAAGGTTCTTCCTTTAGAAATGCAAAAGTACTTCATGTCAAAAAATGAAGGCACGCAATCATGGTAGTCTACCACTGAAAACCGTTAGTGTCTATTTAAAATGAAGAGAGGAATACAGAATTAGTATCAGACCCAGAAAAAAGGGTTTAGAATGTCTTAGTACAGTCAAAAAGTGACCATGGCTTTTTCAGTGATATGGGTACATCATATTATTTCTAACACGTGTCTGTATTCATGCTATTTAATTGTCGTTACAGTAACGATTCAAAAGTCAATATTATATTCAAATGGGGATCTCAGTTATTTCTCTGCAGTGGGGTTCCAGCTGAGATCACATTAGGCTTTAGTTAGAGCTGAGCGAATAGTTCATAACGAATTATTTAAGCCAGCTCTACACTGCAAATTTTGCCATCATAGCTATGTTGGTCAAGTGTGGTGAGGTGTGATTTGCAACTAAAACTGCACTGACAAAAGCCCCTATTGTAGATGCAGCTACACTGGCAAAATCACTTTTGCTAGTGTACCTAACTTTACTCAGAAGGCCGGAATAGGCTATGCTGACAAAAATGCAGTTTTGCTGGTATACACTGTGTATACTAGAAGTACTTTGCTAATAAAACTCTACCGGCAAAGCCTTCTAAGTGTACGCCTTGCCCAAGTCAACACATGTAGCCTACTTTCTGCTCTTGAATTTGTTATTCAACAACTTTGATTTAACCTTAGGGATGATTGATCATGGACTAGGCAAGTGTTCAGTGTTCACTCTTGAGGCTGGATTGGTTCGTTGCGATTGCTCGTATAAGTCGCATGGGATTGTTTCTTTTCTCTAAGCGGGTATATGCACAAGCAGATCTGGTATAAATGTAAGCTACTCTTTCCAGAAACATTTGCATGTGTGACTTTGAATTTCATTTTCCATTAAGGTTTCTGCAAGTAAAACTCAGTCTCTTAGATGTACATCAAAAGCAAATGCAAAAAGGGCTATGGAGATGACTGAAGTGAATTTGTTTAAAAATTCAAAGAAATTTTCATGGATAATAATTTTGCACTCTTACCTGTCTGTAGTTTTTTACCTGATGATCTTCTTGAGAAGAGCTTATTACAGTTTCATTACTGCTTAAGAAACTTTAATAATTTCCCCAAATCTCTTAGTGAAAATGCCACCTAATTGCTCTTCAAGTTGACCTGTCAGACATGGTCTCATATAAAGTAATCTCTCTCTTAAATAATGAGTTTGAAATCATTGCTAAAGTTTGGTCTAGAGAACTGGAGGGGATGTTACAGTGTGTGACAAACTGGGTTACAGGAGAGCAAACATGGGCAAAACAAAATGGGAAGATTTGCTAAAAATGTGTGCAGCTGCATGCCGTCCTGTTCTGCCTGTCGTTTCTGGGGTCTTACTCCCAGGGGACATCACTGGGAAGTTGAAGGGGAAGAGCCTGCCGATGGGGGCAGGGAGCCAGCTACACCTTTTGAACTGCTGAGCAATGATACCGTTCTGCCGGGTAACGTCCAGGATGAGCCACAAATGACAAGCTGCTGGCGAAATCCTCAGTTTGCACTTAAATGCTCCTATGGGTAGAGGGATGGGTCATACCTTCTTGAAATCGATGTCACTGTGCCTCTTCCCTTTGAGTCCTGCTGACAGCTGTGCCTGTGTCCCAGAGATGCTTCCACTGATCATCTTCTTTTGGCCCCAAACTTAGTTTCATCAGGGATTTCTTATATGCCGGCTGACCTGCATTAATCTCTGAATAATATACTGGCTACAGGTTGCTATAATTGAGTTGGTGTCCATCATATAACTGATTCTGTTACCTTTACACTCCTTTCCCACCTTTGTAAAGGAATTGTCTTTGTTCTGGTCTTTCTGCCATTACTGCGTGGCCTGTAATAGACAGTTCTCCCACTTCTTTTCCCATTTTGGCCTACAGGCTAAAGAGCAGAAATTGGGAGATGTAACTTAGGCATGTTTTGGAGTCTGGAGAACGTTGAGTTCTCTCTTTCTCTCTCCTATTCCACTCGATTTGATATTCCTAGGCCTCATCTCTGCTCTACAGTGCTGTTGATACACCCAAACATATTCTCTTGGGGAACAAAACTGCTTTAGTTATTCAGAAGAGACTTGTAATAATTAGCCAGCACTTACATAGTGCTTTCAGCCTCCATGCACTTGAACAATGTTAACTGGTTAATGTTCACAATACCTCATTGCTGGGGATAAGCAAGTATTATCCCCATATTAGAGAGGAATAGATACCGTGGCTGAATTGCTGGGGGAAATTCCCTTTCACTTACACGGATCTACTGTCACCAGGTCGACACAAGACTATTAATGCCTCCATCTTCACTCTTTAATATTTGAAATTACTTGTAATAAACAATTTGCCCTTGCTACAATGAATACAGAGTGTTTTTTAAAAAATCAGTTCTTCACCCCCCCCTTGCAGTTTGTACAGTACGATTGGAAGCTCTTTGTCTCTTTGTTCTGTGTGTGTACAGTGCCTAAAGCAGTGAAATCCTGGTCTGTGACTAGGACTCGTAGGTGCTACTGCAGTACAACTAATTAATATTAATAATGCCATTTCCTGTTTACAGTTACAACTGATGCAGTTAGCTTAAAAATATTCCTATTGCTGATGAATACAAGAGATGTTCTCTCGGTTACATGGCCTCATTTATTTTGTTCAGGAGTAAAGCTTGCATATTTACCATAGCAACTCTACATCACATGAGACCTAAAGCAAGCGGTGATTTAGGATGTGCCTCGTCAAAGTAGCTTTTCATCAATCTACAATGTGTACCATGTTCCCTTTATATGTTGTTTTAAGTAAAAGAGATGTTCTATTTGTTTTAAAGTAAACTTTAATTTTAAGTTTCAGAGTAGCAGCCGTGTTAGTCTGTATCCGCAAAAAGAACAGGAGTACTTGTGGCACCTTAGAGACTAACAAATTTATTAGAGCATAAGCTTTCGTGGGCTACAACCCACTTCTTCGGATGCATAAGAAGTGGGTTGTAGCCCACGAAAGCT
>NW_020664487.1:12215318-12296926 GCF_002925995.2 Terrapene triunguis | reverse complement strand
AAGCTTTCGTGGGCTACAACCCACTTCTTCGGATGCATAAGAAGTGGGTTGTAGCCCACGAAAGCTTATGCTCTAATAAATTTGTTAGTCTCTAAGGTGCCACAAGTACTCCTGTTCTTTTTAATTTTAAGGTGTGTTATGTGAGTTTTCTGCTTCCTATCTAAAAAGTGAGATCAGGGCGTGAGGAACTATATCCCAGAACTGTGATGCAATCCCACTTCATTACTGTGATGTCTTAATGATTTCAGTCAGAGCACCCTGGCTGTAATGAGACACCTGTGTGGAGACTAGGTCCAAATCTGCCTTAGAAGCTTGCCATGAAGCCTCATTCTTTTTTGGTTTACAGCTGTCCCCAGGATGGCGATTAGTTTAGTTCATTTTGCATGTTAGTTTCAGTCAGTTTAAAATGTGCAAATTAATAGCACAGACTGCGGGCAGGATTCTGATGCGGTACATTGAAAGTACAGCTGTAATTCACTTCTGATTTATTAATTAAACCCCACCCCAGCACTAGAGGCCGCATTATGTGCTGTTGGTTGCCAGCTCCCTGCAGTATAAATGCCATCAGATGCATAAAGTTACAAATTGCTTTCATAACTTTCACAACTAATTGGTAATCACCCTGCAGTTAATGGAACAGGGAAAACACCTCTTGCTAAATGCATTGTCTCCATTTCCTCCTGCATAATTTCCAGTATGTAGAGATCATATTCTACATTGGCCAATAATAGCAACACTACAAGAAAGGGCAGATGGTAAATTTCAACCATATTCTTGCTTGTGTTTCTCTCTTTGAGTTCAAACATAAATACGCTAGTCAGTTCTCTAATGTCCTTTGTCTGGTGTTGCTTTGTGCATAGCTTTAGCGCTTTACTGCCAGTTAGTTTCCAGTAAATCTTCCCAGCTAAATCTAAGTGATGTTGCAGACAAGTTTGCCGGAGGCAGTCCTGCTAAAGAGTGGGCTCTGTGCACTCAGACAGATGGAGGATTATTTTCTGAACTATAGTCACCTGTGATTTTTAATTGAATAACTCTCCCCTAAAAGTGCAATTAACCCAAACATTCAGAGCACCTTTGTAAAACTAGTTGAGTTGGAGGATTACAGCTTGTGATATAATAATTCTAAAAGTCTCCCCCCACCCCCCCAAATTGGAAAAGCTACAAGAACTTGCCTCAGGAAAAATTCCATAAAATTGTATCAGCATTTAAGCATTAAATTACTGGCCAGCAGTTGACGACACAAGAATTAAGTCGATGGCACTGGACGGTGTGACACACTTTACCTCTATCTATTGATAGATTTCACAGGCACTAATGTTCCCTAATAAACATCTGAAGGTAATTTCAAAGAGTGGGAGAGGTTAGCGGAGAGAACAGAATGGTGGTTTGTAGTTAAGATTGCCCATATATTAGATAGCTCTGACAGAGCGTGTAATTAACTTTTTAAGTGTTTATACTAAAGAATAAATAACTAGTAATACATAAGGCTTGTTATAAATGTTTCAAATAAACTCTGCTTGTGCAGGATTTAAAACAGCAACTTGAGATTTTCCGAATTATTATTGTTTTTAAGAGAAGAGATTTAGGCACAATCAGCAGCTTTGTTCTGTCAATCTACAGAGAGATTTTCAAAGGTATTTAATGCCCATTGAGGCACCTAAATGAATTGGCCTGATTTCAGGAAGGTCACAGCACGGAGGCTCCAATTGGGCATGTGCTTAAGCAGTCTGTGGAATTGGGGCTCCAGCACTTCCTGTTCTCAGTAGGAGTTGTTGGGTGCCGTGCGGAGCCCTCTGAAAATCTGGCCAGTTCACGTGGGTGCTTAACTGGGAGCTGAGCTCCCTTGAAATTGTGACCCTAACTCCTCTACGATCTATGATTTTATAGGCAGTGTGTCAGATTCCTACACACAAACACAAAGCAACAAAGAGGAAAAACGTCTAATATAAACATTGGTACTGTCTATTATGTTCAGAAATGTTATTGTTGCACAGAATAATTCAAATATTTATTGCTAGTATTTCAGCCAGCACTTGGCTCGCAGTGGTTGCCTTCTTTCAAGTCTCAGTTGAGTCATTTTTAGTTTTACGCTGAGTATTTCTTTCTGTGCTCTGTGTAAACCTTCTTATACAGTGAAAGGCAAGCAAGCAGGTGGGTGTTTGGGATGTGCTGAAAAATTGGGAGCCAGACCCCTGCTGATGTAAATTGAAGTCAGTGGAGCTGCAGCAGCAGCAGGGGATTTGGTCCTTATTTCATTACTGGTGTAGTTAATCCAGATGCAAAAGGCCGTAAGGCCCAATGCACTAGTTAAGACAGTGCTGGGGGCAGAGGTGGAGGGAGATTGGAGTAGAGGTGGACGAGGAAATCTGATGTTCCATAGATACTCTGCACTCTTCCCCATGGGACATGCACCCTCCATTGGGCTTGCTAGGGCTGAGAAGATTACTCCAGGGTTGCCCATGACCAGCAAATGTGGTTTTAAACACCACTGCCTTTGTCTGCACTAGATGCTAACTGGTGTTTAAAAAGGTGTTAATTACACCTCATCCCAAACACAGCTCCTGGCAGACTTGCTCATTGTCTTTGTCTACATGGGGCCCCAGTTGGAGGAGTCTCTTTCAAGTAACTTAGTTGCCACTCTGGGGCCATGTGGAAAGCATTCTTCTCACTTCCCCTGCCATGGTGGAATCTTTGAGTTGGGTAATGAGATCTGGATTTGCCTTTCACTGTAGGACTTAAATGGTAGATATAGGACCTTGTGCTCCTCCTCTATACTGGGGGCGGGGGGGACTTAACCCTCGCTTAGGAGAATGCACATATAGGCATTTGAACATTTTACATGTTTTCTTTTACTCAGTGTTGTTGTAGCCGTATTGGTACCAGGATATTAGAGACGCAAGGTGGGTGAATGAATATCTTTTATTGAACCGACTTGTTGCTTCTTGTTCAAGCTTGTCTCTCTCACCACACAAGTTGGTCCAATAAAAGATATTCCCTCACCCACCTTGTCTGTCTTTTACTCTGCATTTAAATTCCTTGCGATCTAGTGGAGAGATAAAGAAGCGATAACATTGTCAGCATTGAAGAGCGTGGTATATATTAAAAGGCTATAGTTTCCATTGAGCAGTCAGAAGATGATGGCATGAAGTTATTGTAATTATTGTGATGAGAATTCTGCTTTCAAAGACTCTTCAATTATTGCAAACTGCACTTCTGGGATATGTATGGGAAGCAGCCATTTTAATTAGGAAGATGCGCTTGGAAATGAAAAGTCATTTTTAATGGTAATTTCCTTTGTGAATATTTTACTGACCACTAGAATTTATTTATCACACAGTCCTCGCAGTAAAATAGGTATTTATAGGTTAGTTTTCAATTAGAAATCATGACTTGTAGAATTGAAGTGATTAATGATTTTAGCTGTATATTGGTTGGGGTAGTCCTAGGGAATGATAGGCCTATTAACTACTTCGAGAGGGGCCTGACTGAATCTTTTGTCTTTCTAATAATAATAAATAAAACAGCAACTGTGCTCTTATTTAGAAGAGGAAAATTAAGAGGTATGTTTTCTATAGTACTCTAGCAAATCTGAAGCATGGATGACTGAAGATGTTTTAACAAATTTAGATTTAAAGAACCAAGTACATTTTTGCCTGTCAAATGCCATTGAAGTTCTTTATAAATAATTAATTTTAAAAAAACCCCATGATGTGACTCAATGATTCTGAATGGAACTTGGAAGGTGTCAACCAGTGATGACAGATTTATGATATAAGTATGTGTGACACCAGACTGGCTGTTGAGATGGCTGGGCAGATGCATAAGGAACATCATTCCACAAGGGAACACTGATTTACAAGAAGCTAATTTTTAGAAGAGTGGTGGGGGATAGAGATTAAAAGAATCCACATCGCTAGCTTATATTATTGCAGTAGACGTCAGTTGGGAGTTTGGGGAATATATTCTTATTCTGTAGCCCAGAGATTTATGCATGTAACGCCGATTAGCTTTATTAAGTTCCTTACTGAGTTCTTTGTTCCCATCTGCCTCAAGAGTTTTTTACCCTATTAGCATTTGAAAATGCACTGCGATATACATTTTAACATTTTCCGAGAAACTGCCTGACTTAAAGTCCATAACATTTTAATACTGGAAAGAATTGGACTTAAACATCTGTCTGGATATGAAATTGACAGAGAGGAGATAAGAGCTAGTGGTAGCATTGTCTGGAAAAGCTGTAAGATGTCACAATATATGCACAAATAAAGGTATTTTTGATGCAGAATTGTAAGAAGCTAGTGTTGCGATAAGATGCTTCTTTTTATTGAACTGTCTTGCCAGAAGTATTTCTGCACAGTCAATATTCTAAGGTGGGTGGGTAAATCCAGTAGGAAATTTGTGTGTGCACGCATGCGCGCTATTAGGCAAGCTAAATATTTGACTGACAAATACTCATCCCTATGCAACGTGACCAGGAACCCTGAAGCTGGTAGCATACCCCCTGGTGACCCAGGTGCAGCTGTAAGTCCTGAACACTGGCCGCTTGCTCTGAGCTGCATAAAACCAGAGGGAGGGGGCGGGGGAGAAATCCTGATAAACCCACTCCCCTAGCTTGAGTCAGCAGGGAGAATAGACATCTTGTCAGGCTCCCCACACCCTCACTTTCTTGTCTTCAGTTGTCTTCAGGCATGTATCAGGAAATTGGCTGGCTTCCCCCACTCTGACTAGAGCTTTACAAGGGTGACACCTGAGTCATTCCTTCCACTCAGATGTTCATATAATGGACGCCTGGCCTGCTCCTGCATCCTGTGTTTTTAGGGACCAGGAATGTAGGCCTACTCCCTCTACCAAAGCCATCTTGTCTGCCCCATTCTACAGTAGCTGTTGCCAACACATCACCCCTGCTTCTCCTTCAGGTCCCTGAACCTCGGGGCCATAGAGACACCCAGGGCCGGCGCTTCCACTAGGTGACCCTAGGTAGTTGCCTAGGGCGGCAGGATTTGCGGGGCGGCATTTTGCCGTCCTCAGCGGAAATTCGGTGGCGGGGGTCCTTCCGCTCCCAGTCTTCGGCAGAAATTCGGCGGCAGGTCCTTCACTCGCTCCGGGACCCGCCGCCGAAGCGCCCCGAAGACGCAGAGCGGAAGGACCCCCGCCGCCAAATGCTCTGAGGAGGAGCGCTGCCGCCTAGGGCGGCAAAAACCCTGGCGCCGCTCCTGGAGACACCCCAGAGTTCACTGATTTAGTGCATACATCCCAAAGGCTTGAATGGGCCTGAGGGAGTTGCAATTGAAGACCCTTACAAGTATAGAAGTGTATGTGCGCTTTAATGGGCCTGCACTGTCAGACATTCAGTTCAGGAATGGGGGGAGAGAAGGCAGATTCCCCTCCTCCCCATCCCGCCGCAAAAAGTCTTTATCCAGAGAGGGGTTAGGTCAGATACACATTTATATTTGGAAGTCTGAATACAAACAGCTTGTGGATCCAAACAATGGGCTATTTGCCACTTGCTAGTCACTTCCTTCTAAACATATTCTACATATTTTTCACTTTGAAAATATTTATTTATCCTTAAAAGAATCTACAATATTTTTACTTTTCCAAGTCCATAGGAACCCACCAGTGCTGAAAAAGGCTGACATTCTGATTCTCAAGTTTTGTTTCTGTAATAGAGAATAAGGGGATAATGGACACACACAGAGTAGTTTTTTTCAATCTTCTCATCGTGGCAAGCTTTATTATTACTCTGAATCCCACTGGCTTTTATTAAATTGTGCTACTGTTTGAGTTTGTAATATCAGTGCTTCAAGAACCGCCCTCTGCAGCAGTTTTTAATAGTCTACATGTTCATTGTTCACCAAGTGATCTTGAAAATGAACCAAACTTTTTCATCGATCCAGCAAAGTTGCTAAGTTTACTACTAAGCCTGATATAATATATACCAAATCACACAGATTTGAGATCATCCTTGATAATGTACAGAGGGATGAAACAAAGTGCCTATAACATCACTCTTGGATTTTCTTAACAAAATGGACTTTGGAAATGCAGCTTCAATTCAATTTGCATTTGTAAAATAAAAGTGTCATGCCGTACGGTCCAGTGGGAAATTTCCATGGCACTCAGGTTCTTTCAGAAGTGTTAATCAAATATTCAGTTGCAGTGCACACATAGTTTCCTGCTTTAAGTAGATAGCACTTTGGTTCAGTTTGGTATGAGAGTAACATACTGTTGTTACTGGTACCTTGAAGAAATACAATGATCGGACTATGGAAATATTAAGCTGTTTTGAACTGATGCTTAATGATGTGAAAAGTAATTTTTAATTCGGTTTCTCTCTCTCCTCTAAAACTTGATGTGGCAATCAGCAAATCATTACGAGGTGGGGTTGTCTTGACCCGTTTGTGGTTCTGTGCAGTACAGGTGACCTTTTCAAAACTGCCTAAGGGATTATGACACCATTACATCTAAGGTGAATTGGGCATCTCAACCCTGTAGGTAGCTGTGAATATCTCAGCCTACCTGTGTCCTCTATTTTTCCTTCCTTTTTAAAAGCAGAAAATGTAAGGGCCAGATCCAGGGATTCGGCATGCAGCCCAAAGATTAAGCTTTCTGCTGGGTATCTCCACAAGGAACCAGAGGAACAGATCTTTTTCTTTCAGGATGCTATGGTGCTGCTCCAGATGCCACTTTGACTTGGTGTCCATGTAGTACTTGATGTTCAAAACGTGACCCTGATACTGGATTTTGGCAATGGATCCACTATCCACCCCCCCCACCCCAAGCACTAAGTTCCAGTGGAGCTGCTGCCATGTAGAAGTTACCCAATCCCTTGGGTCTGACAGGACATCAAGTGCCCGCACTGCTTCTGCCAGAGGGAGCCCAGACGTTTCTGTGCATATAATGTTATTTTATTGATTTTAATATGAGAACCACAAACTCAACAGACACTCAACCTTCCTCACCCCGACTGTCTTTTGTGATGAGTTTTCTGGTGCTTCATCTCTATGAAGAAACTTCTCATTTGTAAAAATGTTATAAATATTCCCCCAACACACAGTTGAGCTGCATCTACACTAACACTTTTGTTGGTCAGGAGTGTGGAAAAAAACCACCCCCCTGACCAACATAAGTTGCACCGACAAAAGCGCTGGTGTGGACAGTGCTATGTCAGTGAGAGACGCTCTCCCGCCGACATAACTACCTCCAATCATTGAAGGTGCTTTACTTATGCCGACAGGAGAGCTCTTTCCTGTCAGTGTAGAGTGGCTACACGGGAGACCGTACAGCAGTGCAGTGGTACAACTGGGCCATTGTAAGGTCTGTAGTGTAGACTGAGCCTTAGCCTGTGGAATTCATTGCCACAAGACTGTTCTGTTCTGCAGAGATTCCTGTACACCACACACCATCATAGAATCATAGAAGATTATGGTTGGAAGAGACCTCAGGACCAACCCCAACTAAATCATCCCAGCCCATCCCAGGGCTTTGTCAAGCCGGAACGTAATAACCTCTAATGATGGAGATTCCACCACCTCCCTAGGTAACCCATTCCAGTGCTTCACCACCCTCCTAGTGAAACAGAGTTTCCTAATATCCAACCTAGACCTCCCCCACTGCAACTTGAGACCTTTGTTCTGTCATCTGCCACCACTGAGAACAGCCGAGCTCCATCCTCTTTGGAACCCCCCTTCAGGTAGTTGAAAGCTGCTATCAAATCCCCCCTCACTCTGCTTTTCTGCAGACTAAATAAGCCCAGGTCCCTCAGCCTCTCCTCATAAGTCACGTGCTCCAGCCCCCTAATCATTTTCATTGCCCTCTGCTGGACTCTCTCCAATTTGTCCACATCCTTTCTGTAGTGGGGGGCCCCAAACTGGACGCAATACTCCAGATGTGGCCTTACCAATGCCGAATAGAGGAGAATAATCACTTCCGTCAATCTGCTGGCAATGCTCCTACTAAGGCAGCCCAATATGCCATTAGTATCTGACATAACTGAAGGAAAGAGTTTAGCAGGATTTGGCGGCCTATTCTATGCTGGGGTGTCTCTCTGAGGCTTGTGGGGGCCGCTATATGGCAGGAATATGACCTCCTGGGGGGTCCTAATCGCTGTGTTCTCAGCACCACACCACCCTTGCTGCCTGGACAGACAGCAGCTGCAGTGGCCTGGTCTGGAACTGAGTGCAGCGCTAGACGGGGTGTGGGGCTGGGCTGGCTCCATGGGATGGGGGACTGAGGGCCAGGCAGCAGCTGTTTCTCTCTCTTGAACTCAGCTTCCTGTCTGTCCTGGACATATAGTAATTAGGAGCCACAGCCTGCCCCACAGCGGCCCCTGCAGGCCCATGAGAGACACTGCAGCATAAAACCAAGCACCGAGTCCCTCTGCACTAGATTCTTGCAATCCAAACCGAAGGGACCCGACTAAAAGTGTTGGGTTCGGGTGTGGCAGGAAAACAACTTGATGCGCTCGGGTCTGGTTTGGGTTGGCTGTGGTCTGACTGGGTTTGGATCAGGTTTTAAAATTAGGCCTTAACAGAACTCATCTTGTCACTGTCAGCAACGGGATACTGAGCTAAATGCACCACTGGTCAGATCCACTCTGGCCATTCCACGTTCCTATCCTTTCAACCATAGTGCATGATCAGAAAGCGAAGAACAAATGTTTTTGTTGCCAAAAAACAAAAAAATTGCATTAGGATAACATGAACCTGTCCGTTGTTTAAAGTCACACACTTGGCATGTGTGCTGTCCTGAATGAGGGCTGGCCATGAGAGGAAGAATGTTTACTGGACATTCACAGTGTAAGGGCCTGATCCGCAGCCCTTTCCTTGACTTCAGTGGGTTTGGGATTAGGCCCTAGGTTGTTTTCCTTAACTTCTTGTATATATCCTTATGAGTGATGTGTGCTGAGACGCCGCACGTACAATTTTAATTGAAAAGCTGTTGGGGGAAGAGGGATGATGTGTTCTTTATTCATCATCTGGAGAGCCTATTTGGTATTTTACAGCCAGTGTGTGTACGGTAAATATGGTTTTCATTAAAAAGGAAGCATTGATCTTATCACATTGATGATAGCTCAGGAGTAGAAAATATTGGCACTTATTGCAATAAAGTCAATATTGTGAGAAGTTCTTCCTTTTTAATATAAACCTTTGCATGATGCTTTCTAAAAAATTTAGGATTTTGGGGTTGGGTTGATCTGAGCCCAGTATGTTGCCCCCCCCCCCACGTTATAACCCTTGTTAACTTGTCAAGTACATAGTGGCTTATAAAATTTTAAAGCTAATAGGATGCTCTGTAGGGATCACAGCGATATAGTAGATGTTTGAGTGCTTCCTAAGATAAATAAGTCATGAAGTCATGGAAAGTTGCAATTAAAGGAGCAAAATCTGTATTTTTGAAATACTGTGCCTGGTCTCATCTGGCTTTAACAGATAATCAGGGCTGGATGATGTCCATACTTAAACTGGAGGTATCCAAAGGAAAAGGGAGTCTGTGGAACACATGTCTCTTTTTGGGCATCAGACTGATATTTACAGATCTCAAATAGGATTATTGTTGATAGAGAGAGCAGATTCTCCTTCAGTTCAATAGATAGACATGTTGCTTTTGGATACCAAAGTCCCTGATTCAATTTCTTGCTGGAATGGCTTCCTCATAAATAAGGATAATCCTTCATTTGATGTTTACTCAGTTGGTGACCTTCTTGTATTCTGCAGAATTCACATAAGGCATTGCAGGTTATATTTCTTTCCAGAATGCACTTTTGCATTAGCTGTTGTGATTCAGATGGAGCTTTCATTCCCAGTCCCTATTTTCAGGGATTTATAACTTTCACAAACCATTAGTTTTGGGAGCAAAATTTCTCAGATCTGGTCTCAGCAGTGAATTTGTTTTTCTGGAGGAGTGAGCAAAAATTCCAGCCAGCCATATTTGAGGATTGGACATTCCCATGAGGAGCTCGATTCTGAGCTCATGAAGTCAATGGGAACTTTGACATTAACATCAATGGGATCACAGCTGGACTCTGAGGCCTTAACTGTAGATACCTGAGTAGTCCCATTGACTTCAGCAGCACTACTCAGGTGTTGAAAGTACAAACATATGGAAATGTTTGCAGGAATGAGGCCCCCCCCCTTAGGTATGTTGTTTGGTGCTTGTTGTAATACGTTATTTCTTGTTTTCCTTTAATTTCTCCTTTTTTGGCTTTGAAAAATCAATAAAAATGCAAAACACATTCAATATTAAAGCAGAGGTTTAACTGCAGACAAATCAGGAAATTTTATAATCAGTGTTTCTGCAACAACATTCCATCTCCTTTGTATGTTTACACTATAATAAGGTATTTTATTATGCGGTTACATAGACACACACACACACAGATAAAAATGTCTGAACACGGGCAGTTTAAACTGAACACAGACATACAGAATTATGCTTACTTAATTGGGTTGGGTCAGATGTGCTGTGTTTTTATGTGTGACTGCTTCTCTTCGAGTTCTAGTCTTAGTAGCATGGCTTGACCTGACCAACGCCTTGGGTCCATACCCCACCATCACATCTTTGCCACCCTGGGAGAGTTCGGGATGCCAGAAACCTTCATCCAGATCCTCCGGGACCTCTACAAGGACTGCACCACCACCATCCGTGCCACGGACGGAGAGATGGACGCCATCCCCACCCGCCGCGGCGTGAAACAAGGATGCCCCCTTAGCCCCATCATCTTCAACCTGGCCATGGAACCGCTCATCCGAGCCATCTCCAGCACCCCGACTGGCTTTGACCTTCACGGCAAGAAACTCAGCATTCTGGCTTACGCGGATGATCTGGTCCTAACTGCGGACGACCCAGAGAGCCTCCAAGGTATGCTAGATGCCACCAGCCAAGCTACTGACTGGATAGGGCTCCGCTTCAATGCGAAGAAATGCGCAACTCTGCACATTGACGGCAGCAAAAGGGACTCGGTGCAGACAACGGGGTTCCAGATCCAGGGTGAGCCTGTCATCCCCCTGGCAGAGGGGCAGGCATACCAGCACCTGGCCACGCCAACAGGGTTCCGTGTCCGGCAGACACCCGAGGACACCATCCAGGAGATCTTGCAGGACGCTGCCAAGATTGATGCCTCCCTGCTGGCACCGTGGCAGAAGATAAACGCCCTGAACACCTTCCTGATCCCACGCATCTCGTTCACCCTAAGGGGATCCGCCGTGGCGAAGGTGCCCCTCAACAAGGCAGACAAGATCATCCAGAAGCTGGTGAAGAAGTGGCTGTTCCTTCCCCAGAGAGCCAGCAACGAGCTGGTCTACATTGCCCACAGGCACGGCGGCGCCAACGTCCCCCGCATGGGTGACCTGTGTGACATCGCGGTGATCACCCACGCCTTCCGCCTGCTGACATGTCCCGATGCCACGGTGAGGAACATTGCGGCGAACGCCCTGCGTGATGCGACAGAGAAGCGGATCGGCAGAGCCCCCTCGAACCAAGACATCGCCACCTTCCTGGATGGGGAATTCAGACGGGACAGGCGTGACATCGCTTCACTGTGGTCCCGCACTCGCAACGCCACGCGTCGCCTGGGGAAGCACATCGGCTGCCGCTGGGAGTGGTGCGAGGAGCGCCAGGAGCTGGGAGTCCGGGTGCCGCAGATCTGGTCCGACGAGAACACCATCGTCACCCCGACGGCCAGGGGCTTGCTGAAGAGGACTCTGAAGGCTGCCATCCGCTCGCTGTACGTGGAAACCCTGAAGCGTAAACCGGACCAGGGTAAAGCCTTTGAGTTGACCAGCAAGTGGGACGCCAGCAACCACTTCCTCGCTGGGGGCGGCTTCACCTGTTTCGCCGACTGGCGGTTCATCCACCGTGCCCGGCTCAACTGCGTTCCGCTCAACGGAGCCATCCACCACGGGAAGCGAGACAAGTGTTGCAGGAAGTGCGGCTACCCCAACGAGACCCTGCCCCACGTCCTGTGCAGCTGCAAACCCCACTCCAGAGCCTGGCAGTTGCGCCACAATGCCATCCAGAACCGCCTGGTGAAAGCCATCGCGCCACGCCTGGGGGAGATCTCCGTGAACTGCACCATCCCCGGTACCGACAGCCAGCTACGACCTGACGTGGTCGTCACCGACGAGGCCCAGAAAAAGATCATCCTCGTCGACGTCACGGTCTCCTTTGCGAACAGGACTCCGGCATTTTGCGAAGCCCGAGCTTGTAAGCTGGAAAAGTACGCCCCTCTCGCTGACACCCTGAGAGCGAAGGGCTATGAGATGCAGATGGACGCCCTGATTGTCGGAGCCCTGGGCGCCTGGGACCCCTGCAACGAGCCTGTGCTGCGGACCTGCGGGATCGGTCGACGCTACGCACGTCTCATGCGGCGCCTCATGGTCTCAGACGCCATCCGATGATCTAGGGACATCTACATCGAGCACATCACCGGCCACCGACAGTACCAGGAGGCGTCAGCCAGAGTGACGTCGTTCTCCCACTACGAGAAAGGGACCAAATGACCTTCTCCGTTGGATCATATGAACTGGAACCATAAACTCCCTGAACATTAAATCTCACCAAATGAGGGTCAATCCATCCTCATCATCATATCCACTCATTATACTCCACACCCGAACATAGCCACTTTATGAACTTCATACCCTCATATCTCAATGTCTGTACTTTGACCCATCAACCTTTTACCCCCAATCGGGGATATTGCAGATTATGTATTCCTCATGCCACCTTATCTTAAACCAAACTTTGCACCCTCGATAATCTGTATGTTATTCCCTGATAACCAGAAACTTCTATGCTCAAACTCTGTTCACTATTTTTTTTAACATCATTTTAATAAAATTTTTAAATCTGAGCGCCTCTCAATAGTGCGTTAAATAACGTGACTAGTCTCTGCCCCATGTTGTTCCCTCATCCCCTCCCCATGGGGAGAAGTAGTGCTGTGGAGTGTCTTGCACAGACAAGCTTTACCCTTCTTCTAGAGAGTTCCATTGTGCCACAGGAGCAGAGTTGTTGGCCATGGTCTTCAGGCTCTTTTTTGGTAGCCTAGTGCCAGGCCATTGAGCGCTTTGAAGATATGGACCAAGAACTTGCTTCGCTCTTCTGTGGAAAGCCAGTGTAGGTCGTGGACGACAGGTCTGATGAGTTCCTGAGGAGACGTGCTGCTGCTGTGCTTGTGTTGCACTGCAGTTACCTTCCAGTGGGCCCCATCCTGCACCCCGATGAACACACAGAGAGAACCCTTTGGGTAGAGCGCACAACCCTTGCGTGCAGCAGCATAGCTCAGCCAAACCTCTGTCCCCCATTCCCTACCTTTGTGGTGTCGAGGACCTGACACCTCTACCTTTAAGGACTCTGTTTCTGAGCCATTGCTGTTAAAACAAACAAAAAACGCATGCTGTGGAAACTGCTCTTCAAGGATTTGGGGATGCTAGTGAAATAAAGGCACGTGCACTTTGGCATGAATCTTTGTGAAGAAAGAAGAGGCGGTGGGGGGGGGGGAGTGTCTTGCTTTTGTTGATTCACTTCAAATTTACCTTGAAGTGACATGCAAGGATGAGATTCTTGTTAGAGCACCACCCCCACCCCCACAATTATCCCCGGTGGAAGCAGTAACTACTTGTCTATTTCCATGTCTGTTCCTCAGCAACATTTTTCAGTAGGTCAGTTCATTGTGCTGCAATCAATAGTGAGCTTGCTTTAACCAACTGCACTAAAGATTAATGTTCGGCTGTGCTAATTGGTGGAGTTTAGAGATGCGTGACTTGGCAAAGGTATGAAAGAATTACAAGGGATTTCCCTTGTATTTGTATTAACAAGGAGCCCTAATATATACGAGTGTGTTTTGTTGTTGTTAATACTTATCACTCTGTTTTTAAAGAGACAAAGCAGTCTGACCTGATGTACACCGACCAAACTTCAGAACTCACCAGTCAAAAATTACAGCTCAAACTTCTATGTTAACTAGCCGACTTTTCATTCTCTGGACTACTCCATAATAGAGCTTCTCATTAGCTACCTTCCCTCCATGGACCAGTGATGGTCTACAAACTGCAGCTGGAGAAGAGCTTTTAGATAAGATAGCAGCATCAACAGAGACTCGTCATGAGGTTCAGTTGCAGTTCACCTTCGTTTATACTCTTTCTGGACAAAAGATTTGCAATGCCAAACGTCTACCACTGAACAGGCTAGTCAATATGCAAGTTTTAGAAAAATAATGAAAATGAATATGCAGTATTGTGTAAGTGCTAACAATTCAAGAGTTATCCCTTTCTGTGTAATATTTTCAAAGGAGCCTAAGGGAGTTAGGCACCTGAATCCCATTCAGTCCAATCTTTAAGTTGATAGATCTCAAATATAGGCAGCGATTTCCCCAGCACAGAGAAACCTGCCCCTTAATCACATCTGTCCTCTCCACCAATTACTCCATGTTGCTGCCAAAATCACTTATCTTCCCTGCCACCACCCACAATCCCTTGCTCCAAACCCCACCTATCCCACATCCCCCACTTCCTGCTGCCTTGCCCACCTCAGCCAACAACCTCTCCCCAGCTAGCAACCCTCCACTACCCCCATGCGAACTACCCTGTCAGCCCCTCCCAACTGCCTCTCCATAAACTGCTGTCTCCCCCGAGCCTGTGCATTCCCCATCCATTGCTCTTCTGCTGCTGTCTTCCCAAGGACCTCTTCTGCTTAGTGCTGCCTTCTCTAGACACAGTTCTCCTAAGCCCCAGGCCTATCACTGCCCGCTGTGTGCCCCACTAACCAGCCCTTGCTGCCCTCTCTCTCTCACTCATGTCTTCCCCTGCTCTCCTAATCAGCACATTCTCAGGGGTGCAAATCTTCTGTCCAAATGATTTGGGGAGATGTAGTTGGACGAGGGAGCCTGGCCTATAGAGGACAGCGGGAGCATGAGGCATGCAAACTACAACTCCCATAAGGCAAAATGGCCCCTTTTGGGCCAAAATGTTTTTTTGAATTTTTGCCCAAAATAGCTATTTTCACCTGGGGAAAACCCCATTTTTTGACCAGCTCTAATTTTAAACTAGTGATTATGCTTGAACTGACATATTACCATTCTTTTTAGAAAAAGCATTAAAAGGGTTAAGGTTCCATTTAAAAAAACCAACCAACCAACCAACCAACCCAGCATACAAAACTAGGCCATTGTGAATCTTACACGACCACAAGTAAGGTCACTCAAACAACTTTAACTCTGGCCCTCTAGGGCGGTTGCACTTCTGTCTTAGGTTGTAACTTTAAATCTGGAGAAGGTACTGAAGTTTTATGGTGTGTGGGCGGATTATGGAAGATGTGACCTATGGAGGATCAATTTTAGAAATGGTTTCAGACAGAGGTGCTTCTGATACAATGAGCTTTGGGTTTTCTTAGGGTTACCATATTTCCACAAGCAAAAAAGAGGACACGGGGGGGGGGAGGAGCCCCGCTCTAGCCCCGCCCCTGCCCCGCCTCATCCACTCCCTCCCACTTCCCACCCCCTGACTGCCCCCCTCAGAACCCCCGGGCCAGAGCGGCTGGGGCCGGGGGTGCTCGGCCGGTGCCACTCGGCTAGGGCCGGGCTGGCGCGCTCGGCCGGAACCGGGGCCACCGCCCTGGGGCCCGAGCCGGGCCAAAGCCACTGGGGCTGGGCTGGCGCGCTTGGCCGGAACTGGGGCCGGTGCCCCGGGGCCCGAGCCGGGCCTGAGCTGCTGGGGCCGCCGGGCGCCGCTCGGCCCGGGCCGGAGGGAGCCGCTCAGCCAGGGCTGTGCCTCCCCAGAGCTCTCCTCCCCCCGCCGCCCCAGCTTACCTGCTGCTGCCGCCCGCCTGCCCGTGCTTCTTTTCAGACTTCCCGCGAAGATCTGATTCACGGGAAGCAGGGGAGGGGGAGGAGCAGGGAGTGGAGCGTTCAGGGGAGGGGAGGAGGGAGAAGACAGCTGCAGGGCTGGACGGCGTGGTAAGGCTGCAGGGGCTGCAGGAAATGGAGGGAGCAGGGAAGGGGCTTTGGCTGCCTAGCGGCGCGCTTGGCCGCTGCTTTTCTGTCTCTAAATAGCCGACCAGGGGGGAAATCCCGGACATTTTTAGATTTTTAGAAATCCCCCCCGGACGGCTATTTATAGACCGAAAAGCCGGACATGTCCAGGGAAATCCGGACATGTGGTAGCCCTAGTTTTCTGTGTCAGGGCCATAACATCATGAAGGCGCTTGTTTGAAAATGTTACAAGTAGGTGAAGAAGGGCAGCATTTGTGGCAGGGCGGAAGCGGGGGTGACATCTCTGTTGCAGAGAAGAGAAGACAGATAGTGTGGGGATAGGCTGTGAAGGGCCTTAAAGATGAAGACAAGTTTCTGTTTGTTGCCATACCAGAGAGAGAGAGAAAGAAAGAGAAGGGGGAGCCAGTGAAGAAATACTAAGAGGGTTGAATGGTCAAACAACACACTAGAAAAAGGATCTTTGCAATAGCATTTCGCATGGGTGAGCATGCGGCAAGAGAAGAGAATGTTGCATTGGCCGAGATGGTGAGAACTTGGATGAGCGTCTTAGCTGCATGAATGGTGAGGAAAGACTGTAACTTAGTGATGGAACTTAAGTGGTGCCAGAGGCCTTCAATCTCACGCACAGTGTAACCTTGCCTTTCAAATAGTCCTATTGAGTTCCATGGGCTTGAATGTCCCTTGGGACGTGCAGGCATGCAGGGGCATAAGGGGGGGTAGGAATCCCCCTTAAACACCTGTGTAGCCTTCCTGGACATTAGTTCTGGGTGTTCAGAAGTAATGGGATGCTGCATGCCTGCCACTCCACCCTGGGGAGGTGGGTAGAGCCAGCACATAAGGAGTGGCAGTTTGCTTCTGTCATGGACCAACAGCAAATTATGACCGCAAGAGGAAAAAGGGAGGGAATTGTGCACTGCTCCTTGGGTAGCATGCCGTGCTCTGCCTCTCACACAATGGGACTACTGCAGTTAATATAAATATATGGAGATATACCTATCTCATAGAGCTGGAAGGGACCCTGAAAGGTCATTGAGTCCAGCCCCCTGCCTTCACTAGCAGGACCAAGAGTACTGATTTTGCCCCAGATCCCTAAGTGGCCCCCTCAGAGATTGAACTCACAAACCTGGGTTTAGCAGGCTAATGCTCAAACCACTGAGTTTTCCCTCCCCCCCCTAAATTGTCTCTCAGCTGTAGGGCGAGTCTCAGAATGGGGCTGCCCGAGTATGGAGAAAGGTATTATGCTTCATCTGGTCACTTGTGCAATGAACCTTCGTGACAGATAATTGTCACAGAGCATCTCTTTTTCTGTGGCCATGTTAAGGTTGTTTGAGCCCTCACTTGTGGATTATCATGTTCATATTTTTTCCTCTTTGTTATTTTTGTTTTTAAGTGAAACCTTAAGTTGTTGGTTGAGAGTGGTTTTTTCAAAAGCAAGAGTTAAATGGCCAACACTCATCAAAAGTCAGTAGGAGATGGGCACTTAACTGCCTTAGTTGGTTTTAGAAATAGCAACTTAAAAGTTTGTGTCTACGTTTTTTAAAAAAACTGCTTTTTCTGAAAGGACTGACGGAACATCTGTTCAACCTTAACTCCAAGGTAATGGTATTTCTCGGGTGGCTGTTGTACTCATGATTTTATAGATTTTGTTTTTTAAGGCTGAAAGGAACAATTCAGATTGACTAGTCTGATTTCTTGCATAATACAAGCCATAGAATTCCATCTAGTTCCTGCATCAGGCAATATATAGTGTATACACCAACATGCAGTAAATCACAGTTCCTTCTGACTAATTTCTCCCATTCCTTTCAGGAATATTTAGATCCATTTTGTGCTATGTGAAACTCTAATGAAGCTTCCTCCGAGACACAAGCAATGAGAGGAAAGGTGACATGAAAATCAGACCCAAATATAAAGTGTCTGACACAATGCTGAGATTTTCTAGTGGAAAGTCGTTTTAAGAATGCCTAATTGGTTCTACGGAGTAAATTAGTATGTAAATGTTTGTAGTTCTGGGCTGCTCGGAGAAATTTCATTAAGAGGAATATGACTATGAGAATTAATTTTACTTACATATAATCAACACTCAGAGCTGACAGGCACCGAATAAAGAACGTGAGGCACCACAGGAGCTTTTGTTGCTGTTGTATATATGGTATGGCACCTCATCTGCATTACCTTCCTTTTCTGTTTTTTCTGTATTGCATATCTGTGAATATATTTCATGAGACTAACCTTCTCTCACTTCTCATGAATTCCTATGTAATTGTGCCCATGAGGTGGCCAAGTGTAACAGTGCATTGGTACATTGAGTTATAGGTAAGCATTACTGGCCTGCATCCGTGCCAGTAATGGCCAATTAATGACCACTGACGTAGGCTAATGAGAAGCCAGGGGTGCTTAATGCTTTAACTAGTTATTGCCTGACCAAAACAGAACTATAGACAGGGGGGTTATTATTTCTGTGGAGGTTTTTAATGGATATTTCAGATGAGTACAAAACGGACTGCACAGGTTGGTGGATTGTAATCACATTGCACATCCAGTCAGTGTGTTTCTTTGTAACAGCACCAAAAAATGTGCAAAAATCCCAGCTCTTGATGGGAAATGATGAGAGATCATTAAGCAGCCATTCAGCGAGGTGGGCGGTCACTCTAAGGACAGTGGGTGGGAGTTTTTGAAAGAGCTTAGAGTTGGTGTAACTTGTCTCCTGTTGAAACCAATGGGAGCAGCTTGGGTTATTAGGAAAGTCAGGACACTTTTGGGACCTAAATATGGATCTAGGGATCTAATTTTCCATTTTGAGAATCTTGGCCTATTTTGTTATTTGTGATTCCCTGATATGTTAATATACATGTCAGTTTTATTTTGTACTTTGTGTACTTGATTCTCCTATGATGTTGAATGATGTAAATCAGGAATAGCTGCATTGAAGTCAATGGAAATTACTGTGAGAATATAAACAGGCCCTGTAATAATAATATACAATTTCATAAACTGCTGCCTGAGAAATTAGGGAGACCACTTCCCAGCCTATAGGGCCAAGAATGAGCCCAGTTCTGCCCCGTGACACTCGTTCAGCCCCATTGACATCATTAAGGTTGCACCGATGTAACTGAGGGCAGAATTTGTACGGCAATCTTGCCAAGTACTTAAATGGGTGCTTATCTGTTCTCTGCCTGTGGCATACAACAGTCTAGTCTCCTGAGGGCTGGAATACTCTGGTCTAATTCTGGTTGTCGGGTTTAGCATGTGGGTGCTGGGTGGCCTGTCGTGCACCGTGGGTCAGACTGGATGATCTGGTGAGTCCTTCTGGCCGTAAAGTCTATGACACTATGAGGTGAGTTGTACCATTAAAGTCAACGGGTCTTCTCACATCTTAAAAGGATACACATGCTCTGTTGGATTGCCGACATAGCTGGGGCATAGTATTGAAACAAAAGAGGAAGAGCAGGTGAAAAACAGACGTAATGTAATCCTAAATGTAGGAAGCTAGGGACCCGATCTTGCTCTCATTGACTTCAGTGGGAGCAAGCTCCAGCCTTAGTTTAAACAACTCTGGGATACTCAACCCATAAGTAGCTTTCACAGAGATTGTGGATCTGACAGTGCCTCATTCACTCTGACCTGTGGGGAGCATGCAGAATGTTTCCTGTATGAGCACATTCACCGTGGGTGTGGGAATTGCTTGGTCACCCTGTATGTCTCTCAGCAGCCAGTTAAAGTTAGTAAGGGGAGAACACTCTTTCCTCATACCTGCTAAGACATAGCGAGAGACGGGGGGAAATGCTCCATCCTTTGCAGCAGCCAGGCTCAGAGATGAGAAAATGAAAGAATAATGGGAGATCCCTTTTAGCAGCCAGGGGAGGGCATAAAGAGGAAAGACTCCCTCCTTTCCCAGAAGTTAGGACACCAAAGGGCTAATCAGAGAAGGGAAACAGACTATGGCAAGCATGTTTCCAGCATAGCTCCTCATTGGGCCACTCTTGGCACTTTGTTACATCTCCTCAAATCACTGTACGTAAACAGCTAATCAGAAGCACAGGAGAAACGTATGTTTTCCATTGCATGATACGATGACAAATTGAAATGAGTTCACTGCTGTGTTGACCAGAAGACACTGTATAAGGCTTTAGAAATAAACCAGTGTGGCTAAACTCATAATGTTGCTGACGTGTTTTGTGCAAATTCCATGGAACCAAAACCTTGTGAGAGTTAATAATGATAGTATTCAACAGATTATCCTAGGGATTTCATAACCATAAACAGTATATTTACCTCTGAATAAAATTCTCCTTTGACCATGGCTTAGTTTTCTTGTATGATTGGAACCCTTACACATCAGGGGTGAAATCTTGGCTCTATTGAAGTCAATGGCAAAACTCTCATTGACTTCAGTAGGGTAAAGATTTCACTCCATATTTACACAATCATATGACTACTATGATTGGATTTTCTAAAGAGCCTAGGAATTAGATGCTCAAATCCTACTGACTTTCAATGGAAGTTGGGTGCCAAATTGCCTTTGGTTCTTCTGGAAATGTCCTCCTATGTATTTTTTAAGATATAAATTACTCTCAAGTAATGTATAAGTGAAACAGATATTATATCTGTTGACGTGATTTGTAATGTACAATACCAATAAATGGGACTATTTAGAGTGATAGTTCAGCTAGAGAAACAAGGGGACTTTATACTGTTAAAAGAACTTGGGCATTGGGAAGCTGAAGGCTATGGCACTTACTACGGCTGATAAAACAGGTGATTCAGAGAGTCTAACTGGGAAGCACCATCTGCTGACTCCAGGTGTTACTGTGACACGACAGCTAGCAGTGGACTCTGTTTAGTTAGGGGGAAAGTATTGTTGAGTTTGAGTGACACAATGAGACTTGTTACAAAACTAAGAAGTGCAAGTGAAAGAAGGAGATGACACCACGGCTGAATGGGGGATGGTCAAAGTCGATTTTGCTCACCACAGACTCAAACTGTTATTTTGTCCTGTTCTGAAATGGGAACACTCAGCTGTAGCAGTTCAAAAGTTATGGTCATGTTTATTTTAGCAATTTTTAATCTGTAATCTTCATTGCCCAATTCTACTTTCAGTTACCCTGCCTCAGGGATCCTAGTTTTCTGTGATAAAACCCCCAAAATTCTCCCATAAAAAACATAAAGATTTGTGATTTTCCGTGTTTAAAATGAAATGCTGAACTTTAGTTTCAGTAGCCATTATATATGTGTATATATATATATATGTATGTATGTATGTATCAGTTAAACACAATGTTTTATTGACACAGTGGAACCCCATTTGTCTGATCTGATTGGGACTGGGGCTAGATCGGATAATCAAAAATGTGGTTAATCGAGAGAGCTTCAGCCCTGGGTGGCAGGGTTCGTGCTTCAGCGGGAGCCCCAGTTTAACTAGTATGGGGAGCTGGATAATGGAGGCTCGGATAAATGGGGTTCTACTGTATGTTTTTATTTTTTCACAAAATGTAAAAAATAAAGATTCTGTGTAAAAACACAAATTCCGCATTTTTCTGCGGCAAACAGATTTCCAGGATCCCTGCTCAGCTGTAATTCCTATTGACTTCAATACAGTCTTTGAAACACAGTTGAGAAATGTATGAGAGTATCAGCCTCATAGATGCTAATGGCCCCTCTCTGCTCTGAGAGACCTCGCCGTGAATCAGGATCTCTGTAAGAGGCAGGGGAGTTGCTCAGGATTCGTGCTAGCGTAAAGGAGGGCAGAACTTGGCACAATCCCTGTATGTACAGTTGCAGTCATTCCTTGGCATCCACTGAGGTTTTCTTTAGTTTTGCAGGATGTTTGACATTGGGAAGGTGTCACATACTATCAGTTAAACTTCAGATATGCACCTGCTTACACTTATTTGCTGTGCAAAATCAGGGACAGTTCTGCCACCTTTAGTCACATTGACTAGTGCCTTACTGCCCAAATAGACTTGCTGATTTCGGTGGGATTATTCAGAAGACGGTACTAGTGAACTGAATAATGGTGGCAGACTCTGCCCCTTGGAGACATTTAGATAAAACATATTATGTATAATATAATGCCCACTGAAGATCGTATTTTGAAACCAAAGAGTAGTGGGGGAAATGATCGGCTAAAAGCTCCCATCTGTTTTCTTTGACAATAATGGACCCTGACTGTACTCTCTCAGGTTTAAATCTGGAGTAACTCCACTGAGGTCGTTGTAATAGCACCTGTGTAAACTAACTTAAGTGAGAGCACAATAACCTCATCCAAGGTCCTTTGGCGTAAATTAGCTGCAGCTGGGTTGAGATTTCATTTAAACTAAGATCTTGTGACCCTCACCAATGACAGAGCTGTAAATATAACAATAAGGATGATGAGTTTGGATAAATATAAGGGAAACATATTTTGAACTTTAACAATTTCTGTTCTTCATGTTCACTTTCAAATTTAAATCTTACTTAAATGTAGTTGGGGACAACTGCTGAGGTCTTTGAGGATATTCTTACGGCTATTTTTGCATTTTTTCTTAATATTTTTGTATTCTGCAGTATTTGGCAAAAAGCGTCAAAGTTAAGAACTATCCCATGCTTAGTGCAACATTGTGGGCACAAATTATATTGTCTCAAATAAGGAAAGTTGCCGGGCACTGAGCTGCATAAGCACAGACCTGGCTGCACTGAAGTTAATGGAAGTTTTGTCACTGGCTTCAGTGGGCCCAGGATTTCCCCTGTTATGTTGAGGAGTTCTGTATTGTAGGTCACAGGGCCGTGTGAGCTTGTCTCAAGGCTAGATCCTTCATGATTTATGCTAAGAAAAGCTATTGGATAGTGAAAAAAATGGGTTTTGGTCAGAGGATACTGTTTAAGCCATTTACAGTGCTGGCCATTCTAAAGGTTCATATATTTTTAAATGTTTGGTTGAAGGATTTATTTATTTTATCTAGATTTTCCTCGCTTTGGCTTTAAATGGCAATGTGTATCAGCTCGCCGGTCGGAGGGCACGTTGCACTGCTCTATGGGACATTCAAAGGTTCTGGTTCCAAAGCAAATCAGGTTCTTATTGAGGTGACAGCACATCAGTGAAGAGCTGCTTTTTTGCCTGTAATAACTATTATGGAAACAGAGTAGTAAATCCTGTGGCAGCCCACACACATAGAAAGAAGCAACAGCAGCCATACCTCATGCATGTTGAGGGGTGGTCCGGGGGACAAGGTAATAGCCTGGAAATCAGGAGGGGCCGGTTTCTGTTCCCAGCTCTGTCACTGACCTTGGGCAACTCTCTTTCCCTTGCCATCCTTTGTGTGTCTTGCTTAGTTATGCGTCTGCCTGGTGCCTAGCAGCATGGGACCGTCATCACGGTTGGATACTCTAGGCACTACTGTCAAAGAAATGAATAACTACATCAGGTGGCAGGGATAAAGCACAGAACCTCTAGCAACAAAAGCACAAGCCAAAGAAAACCTCTGGGTAGCTGTGAATTTTCTGAAAATTGATATCCTCTTTGTAGGCCAACTGGTTCTTACCGTCCAGTAATAATAATGCATATGTAGCACTTTTCACCCACAGATATCCAATCTCTTCACAAAGATGAGTAACTCTCCAGACCCCTGTCCTTACAGATGGGAATACTGAGTCGAGGAGAGATTCGTGACACAGTGAGTGGAAGAGCTGGGAATAAGAGTTCTCATTACCAATCCCATGTTCCAGTCCCATGTTCCAGTCACCCTGCTGTCTCCCAAGACAGCTGTAGCTGCTAGAGCCTACTGCCTTCACAGTGTGTTAATGGGAGTCAAGCGTATGCATAGACTAGTACAGTGGTGTGATGATCCTAGGCTTTGTAATATTGGCTTCTTTGCCTGTGTCTTTATGATTTTTATTCATGAACTTCTACATGTTATTTGGGCTGTACCGAGTACCAGGAAACATAGACGAGTGGTTTTTTTGAATTGCCAGACAGCAAAAAGAACATTATTATAATAACAGAAAGAGACAAATGGGGAAACTCTTGTAAATTCATGATTTGAAAGCAAATGTATTTATATTCAAGGCTAAAGAAGAAGAAAACAAGTATTTGAACACCCCACCCCCAGTTGCTTTGGCCATGGAATGCTGGGCGTGCGCTGTGTGGCTGAGGATATAGAGGGTCTCAGAATGCTCAACAACTTCTCTTAAGGGAAAGGTTAAAAGGTTGACGTGCTTTCTGCTGAGATAGGTGGGATGAGATCCAGTACCTTATAACTGTTGTTACACAGCACTGCAGAGTGTTGGTTATGTGAGATCCTGCGGGATCTTTTGTTTGATTGGAGTGTGTTTTCTGGTAACCCAAAACCAGATTGTGGTTCTGCCACAAACCCTGAATAAGGAGCAAGCAGCTGTGAAGCACTCCAGGGACCGTATTGTAACTTGGTTGGAATATGGCTGCTGGTTTTCCCAAGGAGCAAGTAATTTCCACCAGCTGTATACCAGGGGTAGATTGCTACATCCTCCACACTTGCCAATATGAGCTGACTGGCATGCTGGGGACCACAATCAAGTCCAGCAGAGGAGGGGGAGGACAGTCACATGGAAGCTGTTGTTCCCCCGTTCTGCTAACTGTGATACAGGTACCCTTGTGCCTCTTTGTGCAGGTGTGTTATGCAGGTCACAGTTGTGCCCCAAATATGTTGTTAATATTTAAAATTAATGATCCCTAATGTCCTCAGTAATGTCATTGAATCTGGGCGTGGAACAAGAAATTGAAGAGGAAGGTAACATTGTGCAGCAAATAATCCTGTTGCTCTTTGAAATGGTTTATACTGCTTTGACTATCCAGGGAGAAGCAGAGGCAGGAAACCACAAGGTTGCAGATAGCTTCACATCTCCAACCCTCTTTTTTCATTACTATGCAGTGCAAGTGCCTGTTGGCACAAGGACAAATTCCACTGTCAATTATGTGTGATTTACATGAGAAGCTCATTAATTCTCTCACACCAGATTAGGTAGTTCCATTTGTAAAAGGTGTCATTTTAAACACTGCCCAAATATATTTGCTTCTATCTGCTGACTCAGTGTGTGCTAAAAGATGATAAAACAATAAAACGGGTCTATTTTTTAAGTAGATTTACCTTTCAGTTTGGAGGTCAGGTCTGCTACACACTATTGGATGCAGTGTTGTTGTAGTCATGTTGGTCCCAGGATATTAGAGAGACAAGGTGAGGGAGGTAGTATCTTCAGCCCTGAAGAATAGCTTGCTGTAGCTTGAAAGCTTGTCAGAAGTTGGTCCAATAAAAGATATTCTCTCCCCCATCTTGTCTCTCACACAAATTGAGTCAATTTATGTTAATTTTAACTGTCATAATGCACGCACAGAGCTGGTCCTAATATTCCTTGTTAGCACCTCTGGTTTTTCCTTCTCCTGCCTGACACCAGCGTCTGTAATGACTGTACATCAATAAGCCAAACGTCACACACTGGAAAAATAAACAAGTGATGCCAGCAGCAAGACTCCACAAGTGCAAATTAAGCAATGAGATGTGGCTATGCTATTCATAGTGTCCAAATTACACGCGGCAATCCCATTGCGTTGACGTGTGTGTATGTTCTACAGAGGTGTGTTGCCAGCTGAAATTAACACATTATCTCTTTCATGATGTGACGGCGCTTATAGATTTAGAATCCTTTTGTGCAAAGGCAAAATCATTTAGTACAATTTGTGTTCATTTCAGGTGTCATTGCTCTATGCGGGCCAGTGTCTGCTCCCAGCGACACCCGAGTGAAGGTGAAGTAACAAAGAGCCTGAATAATCTTACAGTGGGATTTTCAAAAGCGGTCATTATTGGCCCGACTCTGTTATTGCTGAAACTGCCATTGGCTTCAATGGGATTAGAACTAGGCCAGGGCTGAGTGCTTTTCAGAATCCCACTCATATTTGTGCTGTATAAATAACATTTGCATGACAGAACAATGCAAAAATCCTACTTAGAATGATTTTCATCACCAATTATTTTCATATGCAATGCCCCAGAAACAGGTGTTCTTAATGCATTCACCACCCACGTGTCTTTTCCATCTAATAGCCTGAGCCCATTACAAAAGTAATGTTGAGTTCAAAAAGAGCAAGAGCGGGCCTGAAAGTAGCATTGTGGTTTTATAGGCATGCAAGTCTCTGCAAACCAAGACGTGTGCTGGGGAGGGGGGCGTAGGGATGGAGCAAATAAGGAAATCAGACACGATTTTTGCAAAGGGAAAAAAAAGTGCTCTTTTACTTCTTGCCTATACTGAGGTGTATAAATTTGACTGCACGGGAGGTGTTCATAGCGGTTAAGCAAAAAAAAAAAAAATCCTGTGTGGCCAACTGGCATACAAAAGAAGTCTGCAGTGGAATCTATACCTGCCCTTGATATTTCTCCCGGAAAGATAGTTTACAGCCCTGACAATCAAAGGGAATGTATGAGACTTCAACAACGAGTTAATCCAGTCCATAACTCTCCTTTAACCAAACCGCAGCATTAAGCAGCATGAGCATTTCACATAAGCTGAAAGAACTATATGCTCATTTGCAGTTTTTATTTATTGTTTTAATCCAGCATCTGGATTCAGTTGTTTTCTGATGTAGAGCTGGCACTGAAAATCAGATGATGGCATAAGTGTTCTATCATAGATTCACATGCGGCATGGTTTCAAATTGCTAACGATAATTATTTAAAATGGGCAGTTACTCTTAAAAATTTTCAGGCTGATTCAAGCAGAAAGAGCGGGACAAGCTGCCAGACTCACCTTTGAAGTCTCTGGCCTAAGGAAACTGTTCCTTGACATCTCATTACTTTCCTCCTATTATTAAAAACAAATGTAGACCTCCTACACATAGATTAAATACGGCACAAATGTAACACAATTGATTTACAGCAGTTCAGAAGAAGAGAATAGGCTGCATTGTTGTGAAGCTTTGTTTTGCCAAGATATCATTCTGCATATTTTATGTTTTCTAAAGTAGCAGCACAGGACAAGAATGATTTTTTCTGTAACTGTAAATCCACCGTGATATCCATACAATTATATACATATTGAAACAGTGTCACTGAGAGAGAAAACTACACCCACTATCCCTTTCTAGCCCAAACATCTGCAGGTGGTGGTCTTTGTACTCGCTTATAGTGAATGGGTTTGGCTGAGGAGCAATGTGGAGGGTGTGTGTGTGTGTGTGTGTGTGTGTGTGTGTAGGCGGGGGGGGGATTCCTTAATCCCTAATTTATAAGATGTCCACAACAGACCTTCTATGACCTGAAACAGTTTTTTTCCTAAAAGAAAATTTCCACAGGAAAATGTGTTTTTTTTAAAAAAAAAACACTTGCAAAACAAAACTGAACATTTTTCAATTTTTTACAGAAAAATTGTTTGGGTTTTGGTTTAAAAAATGTTTTTCACTGAAAAACTGCAAGACTTTCACAGGAAATTTAAAACCATTTTCTTCAAAATTCCCTACAAAAAAATAGACCAGCTGCATCTCAAACCCAATAGCCACCCCTCCTCCGTTTCCTCGAACTGTCTCCAACTCACCTTACGTCAGAGCCCAGGGAGAGTGGAATAGGGTAGCATGGTGGGGTTATGTGGTGTTGGAGTAAAGACCTCGCAGAGAGCCATCCCTCAGATCGCCACCACTAGCAATAGTGCAGTGGCATTTAGAGGCCTTCTGACCGAGCTCATGGCAGAGAGAGACCCCACAGTGATTAATGATCTGGAAAAGGAAGTGAAAGGTGAAGTAGCAAAATTTACAGATGATACAAAATTATTCAAGGCAGTCCAAAGCTGACTGCAAAGAGTTACAGGGGGATCTCACACAACTGGGTGACTGGTCAACAAAATGGCAGATGAAATTCAATGTTGATAAATGCAAAGTAATGCCCATTGGAAAACGTAATCTCAACCACACATATATAGAGATGGGGTCTAAATGAGCTGTTACCACTCAAGAAAGAGATCTTGGAGTCATTGTGGAAAGTTCTCTCAACATGCAGCAGCAGTCAAAAAGGCTAATGGAATGTTAGGAACCATTAGGAAAAGGATAGAAAATAAGACAGAAAATATCATGTCACTATTGGTAGTATGCCCACACCTTAAATATTGTGTCCAGTTCTGGCTGCCCCATCTCCAAAAGAATATAGTGGAACTGGAAGAGATTCAGAGATGGGCAGATAACTGGGTTCACAACAGAACTAGATAAGTTCATGGAAGATAGGTACGTTGATTGCTATTAGTCAAGATGGTCAGGGATGGACTCCCATGCCGAGGGCAACTCTAAACTTCTGACTACGAAAACCTGGGAGGAGCACGCAGGGGTGGATCTCTCCAAAGTTGCCCTGTGTTGTAGTTCTGTTGCCCTGAAGCTCTGGTACTGGTCACTGTTGGAAACAGGATACTGGGCTAGACAGAACATTGATCTGACCCAGTACGGCAGTTCTTATGGTCTTATGATTATGCTGCATTGGGGCTTTCTACAGCACATACTCAATGAGTGACTTCCACCCTATTAGCTGGTCACTACATAAACTCAGTGTAAACAGAGTGTGTTTTACTATATGAACTGAACAACATTTTCCTATAGAACCTTCTTTTCACAACCCCAGCACTCACACAGCTATAGCACGAAGTAATTTATATTTAGTTGGTTTATATTGGCTATACATTAGATTTGGCAAATTGTTTTAAAATTATTTCATATTCTTCCTGAGAAAACTCTCCAGTCTGATCTGATATTTTTTTTTTGTAATTTATTTTGAAACTGTCCCAAATAATGACATGAGGGCTACCCTCTGAAAATGAATAGGTCCTAAAGATAGATTTAAAACATG
Source organism: Terrapene triunguis (assembly GCF_002925995.2). NCBI lineage: Eukaryota > Metazoa > Chordata > Testudines > Emydidae > Terrapene > Terrapene triunguis. Next base: position 12,268,114 of record NW_020664487.1, on the reverse strand, counting down.
ACATTCCCTTGGATGGGCTGAGGGCCAGATCCTCCTCTTGTGCAAATCAATGACACTCCATCAAAGTCAATGGACCTGTGCCAATTTACGCCAACTCTCTTGGGTACGTAATATCATGTGAGTTACCATGGCTCCTCAGGGTCATGTTGTAATATGGTGTAATTTCCCAAAGAAGTCAAACCCCTTTGAGATTTCCCCCCTTATTTAATATACAATATTTAGTGAAACTTTTTTTTCGTTTAATTGAGGGTAGATATGTATTTGTTTGTGATTTTTCATCTGATGTAGCTATTGCTTGTATATTATTTCTATTAGAGGAGTCCTTAGGGCCCCCCCCCATGCAAGGTGCATAGTTAGTCCCTGTCCTGCAAAATGTACACTGTATGTAGACAAGACAGACAAAGGGTGGAAGAAGGGACAGACTATTTTCCCTATTGTACAAATGAGCAACTGAGGCAGCCTAGAGATTTTTACGGTCCCAATTTGGCGAAGACTTATATACGTGTATTACTTTACACATGCGAGCAGTCCCATGTGGCAAAATAAAATGGAAAATCTGTCACAGTTTGTACTTAAGTTTATGTGGGACTTACTCTATATGATAGCATTTGGCAAAGTAAAATAAATAAAACCTATAATGTTTCTTGAGAAATACTCTTCTCTATAGAGAGAACATTTAGGTGTCTGTTCAGCTGTTAATATGAAAAAAGAACTCTCACATTGATAGGAGGTGAGAGTTTAAAACTTGTCTCTTTGTGATTGTGCAGCTGAGAGAGAGATGAGAAAAGAAACCTCCCTAGATGTTTTAAATGTGGCATTCCTACGTAGTGAGTCATGCATTTTTATTTTTTCATGTTACTATATAATATACATTGGCAACGTATGTAGGTCATTTCATCAAAAGCAAATCACTGAAGATTATCTGTAGTTAATATTGTGTAAAATGAGAGGGGGAAAGGGTATGACCTGTAATATGACAAGGTATTAAATTCTTACGTCAAAGAAATAAGCTGGACTGCTGTCCAGCTCTCGATTGTTTTGCCAAATAGATTTCAGCTAAGTGAGGCAAATGTTGATAACATAAAATTAATGTTGAAGGCACTTCAGTTTAGTATGTTGAGAGACAGCATCCTGTTTTAGGCACTGATTCAAGAAAGCACTTAAGCACCTGTTTAAATTTAAGCACATGCTTTTAAATCCCTTTGGCTTCGGAACTTTAAACACATGCTTAAAGTTAAGCACATGCTTCAATTAGAGCTGGGAGGGAAACTGTTTTATGAGATTTCAGAAATGTTCCCTTTCTGCACTGGGACGAACGTGAGTCTTTCTGAAGCTTTTAATGAAAAACAAGACAGAGATGATACCCACCCCAGACTAGACAAACACCTGGTGATCAGCTCACTTATCTGGAGTGTGGGAGACATAGGTTCAAATCTCTGCCCTGCCTGATTTGGAATACAGACATGAACTCAAGTCTGCCCCATACTAGGTGGGGATCCCCTAATCTCCAGTCCATTGGCTAGGCTAGTCTGGGATGGATCGTTCTCTCTCAAGTTTTGACCAGAAATTTAACCTTGGACTAGAGAACCCTTCACGACACGAGTTCAGTGGAATCTAACCCTTTCCTGTGAAAAGTTTTGGTTTGGATGAATTGGCATTGTCCAATGAAAAACTCTTGGGTTGAAAAATTCTTGATCAGTTCTAGCTTAAATGCTTTCATGAAGAGTGATATTTTCCTGAACTGGGGCTGTAATGCTGAACTGCAGTCTGGAAAAAAAAAAGTTAACAGAATAACTAAACCTTGTGGGTCTGTTTCTCTTCTGTTATGCTGGTTTTCTGCCAGTGTAACTCCATTGATGTAGCAGAGTGACACCAGTTTAATGGATTGGAGAATCAGGCTCTGGTTGTTTTTTTTAAATAATCCTTGTTTCAATGCCATTTTTTACATTTTCTTTGCTAGCTGTTAAAAACATCACTGTACAGTCCATGGAATATGAGACTGCTCTTTTTCCAACACGGTGTTCATTTAATTGAGTAATTGCACCATCATATATCTCAAGTATCATCAGCCCAATGTACCGGAGGAGCCCTGGGCCACTGAGAGCTTTGTGTTGTCCACTTTTGTAACTGTGTGTGATTTACAAGGCAGAGGATCAGACCACTGCACAGCGGAGCTGGCATTCCGGATAATGGAGATCTTAATAAAGAGAATGAGAAACAGTTGCTTAAAGCATCTGAACCCCTAACTACAAACAGACCAGAGGAGACTCAAAGCAACAAGAGATTGACATCTGTGTGACAATGCCCATACTAGATTTGGGTTTATAAGTTCTTAGGTGGGTAAATCGTATAATCTACCCACCCCTTATGTATGGGGGTGTGTCCCAATCCTGGTATGACAAGCCACTGCCACCTTCTCAAGTCTCATGCAATGGCCACAAGGAGTGACTTAATATATTTTTTTAAGTTAATGGATTTCTCCAAGATTGCTTCAATTTTTCGAGTTTTTCTAGTGGGTTATGTCTAAGCAGTATTTGTCTTTAAAACCATAGTCCTGACAGCACTAGGGCTTCTGTTCAACTTTCATCCCCGGAGTAGTCCCACGGAAGTCAAGACCAGACTAAGAACTATTTGGGAGAAGCATACTAGTTCCTAAAATGGCTAGACAGGTCTTTCATTCTTCTGTGTTTTGTAAATCTTTGTCTCTGGTTAACAAGAGTTCTTTAATCAAAGTAATATGAAACAATAGTGAGATATGAAACTATGGGTAAAATTCTGTTCTCAGTGCCATTTTCTCTAATAAACAAATACATTTTTAAACACGACTTCCCAAAGAGGTGGTGGGCGCCGGGCACTAGCTGTGGTCAATCCCAAATGGATAACATCAGATTGAGGCAGAGCAGAGCTATCGACTGAGCCCAAGATGTGCCCAAAAATCCGTTATAAACTGTAAAATTTGGATGTCTCGATGTCTTAGGGGACTTGTATCTGAGGATTTACTGTAAATTACTGTAAATTTGGAGCACAAACCTGGCTCCAGCCCTGAGTGATGAACAGCAATTTTCAAGGCAGTCTGGTGCAGCATGTGGCTGTCAGAACACTTAGAAAAATCAGGTGATAAACAATAAACTGGCCTCAGCCTTAAGCATTGCTACAGCCCTGCTGTAATCGCTGTACCCCGTGCTCCTCACCATCGGGTCTGAGGTCCTGCGTTGAACTAGAAGTGAAGATGTGCAATGGAGAGCAGAAGTCGGCCCAAAATGCTTCAATCGTGAAGTGCAGAGATGATAAATGTTCATACAGCGCTGACTGAACTCTCAGCATCTTGTCTCTGTTCAGTGGAGTCAATGAAAAAATTGGGGTGGATTTTCCTGAGGGCAGTCTCTCCTTTGACTTTTCTGAAGTCTTGTTCAGGAGTCTGGCTGAGGTAGTTCTGAAGACTGCATTTTGTAACGGAGAAACAGACGAGTGCTTCCCATCCACTACAGTAATAGTTTCTAATATTAAATAAGAGAAGCCATTAAGGGAGAACCTCACATGTCATGGAGGCTAGGCACTGTTATATGAGTACGTTCCCCCTGCGTAGTCTGCCTGCTGAATTCATTACACGCTTTCACAATGGATAAAGATTAGAACCTTGTTTATATTTCTAGGAACATTTTTGCTGAAAGACAGAGATAAGAAGTAGGGAAAATAGTTATATTGAACTTATTTGATTTCTGGGGCTCTGACAGACAATGGAGGCAGTAATTTCAAAGTCATGCAGTGTAGAAAGGATTTACTGTCACTTTCAATACTATTCAGGAAACAATGTGCATGCAGCCTAGATAGCTCATGATAACTTATTTGTGTTTGAAAATGGCATATTGAATAGGCGTAGAAGAAAACTGCAGTTCTAAACCATGGAGTTTCCATCTTCTCTAGGATAAGAGATGTGTTTATAATACATGCCAGCTAGCCAATGTGGTGATCCCAGTGTAAGATTTCTGCTATTACTGCCATCAAGATACACTGCTTGGGTCAGGCAGCTTGGTCCTGAGCTATATTCAAAAGAAAATAAGGGCTAATATTTTGGACACCTTTTCCATTTTCCTTTCTATATCAAAACCACCACAATTCCCTTATTGCGGTGAACTTTCGGATCGCCACAAAGATAACATTTTATTTTCTGGTAATTTTTCAGTTAGAGATCAAGATCCATCTGCTGTGAGTAAAATAATCTGAGTGATGTTCATCTTGGGATTCTTATTTTCCCCAGTCTTTCTCATATGACACACTATGGAAGGAAATCTTGAATGAGTTTAACGTTTACCTTTTGAGAAATGAGTGCATCTGAACTGATCATGCACAGGGCTAAGCTACATGTGGACTTTGACAGGAAATACTGGTATTACTTTCATGCAGATGATGCTAGCTGAGCTTGAGAAAGAGAGAGCTCCCAGGAATGAATTTTTAAATGAAGAAGGGGAGATTTTTGAAATTGACTGTTTATCTGTAGGGAAACCACAATGGATATAGAGCTAAAAACCAAAGCATTAAAGATGGAAGAAACGTATTAGATTATCTAGTCCACTCCATACATTTTCTCTAGGATAATGTATATATTTACTGTTCTGATCAGTTCAATTTTAACTGACTCAGGTGATTTTTCCATCCCTTCCCATGGATGACTATTCCAGAATCTAACAGAGTGATGGCAAATACTGTAACATTCCTGATTCTGTTAGTTGCACAAGTTGTGCACACATAGAAGTCAATGGAGTCTCCTCTTATTTACACCTTTGTAAGTAAGAGCAAACTAGGTACACGCACCCACATATGCAAAATGAAACGTGTGTGTAGGTATTACTTTTAGTCTGATAAATGCCTAAGGGGGAGGGAAATTACATTTGTATGGGTAGAATGGCTGACTTATTTTAAAACAAACAGTATATAAGGAAATACAGAAGGAAAAGCTAATGAAATAGAGGAAAACCATGGATTTTGTGTGCTATTTCTAAATCCTGATTATCAGCATGGAAGTGGAGGGAAGCTGAGAATAATCAATATGCAGCTCTTTGGCTGTTAAATGTCCATATGTAGCTGAAATCACTTTAACTGCAATAGATCCTGTTCCTGACGTTCACTTCACTCTTTAGAAATCAAGTGTTTAGGAATGGCCCCCTCTTAATTAAATCATTGTGCATATGGCTATAACCAAACAAATTATTACATAAAAAGAACAGGAGTACTTGTGGCACCTTAGAGACTAACAGATTTAACAAATTATTACATAGTTTCTTTAGCATTACCAGTGATGGGCATGCTCTGTAGTGTCTTTAGAGCAAGGAGTCTGGGAGCCAGGTTTCCTAGATTCTGCCACTGATTGAGTTACCTGCTTGATCTTGGGCAAGTCACCAAGAATATATCTCCACTGCATTGCCACCTGGGTCTGTGGGACCTGGGCTTCTGAACTTAGTGTTTGTTCCAAGCTCACGCTTGAGCATCCACACTGCATTGTAAACCTGGGTTTACAATTCCTGGGCCTGGCTCTCCCAGAATGTGTCCATTCTGCACTACGCAGACTTTCTGATTCAGGTCTGCAGCTTGAGCTGTGTCCACACTGCAAAATGACAGGCCTCGGAACGGAGTCTCTTATCAGGACTCGGGCTGTGACTACCATCCTAGCAGGATCCTAGGACCTGGGTCCTGAGTGCATACTGACCAGAGTCAGACTGATTTGTGTGAGCGGGGAAGGGGGCACTTTGGCTCAAACCTGAGTCTGAGCCCAGTCTGATGTAGTATAGACATAATTTTCCCATCTGTAAAATGGAGATTATAATAGTTACGCAGTTTTGTAAAGTGCTTTGAGATATTCAGATGAATACGTATCTCTGTAAGTGATAAATATTTTGGTCTCAATCCTGAAACTGTGTCCATAGATTTGCGGGACTGGGGCCTAAAAAAGGCTGATCCCATAGGTATTGCAAATGTCGGTATGTACAGTAAGACTGCATGTTGTAATGTTAATTACTGCAGAAACCATTACTAGACTTGAGCAAAATACAGCTTTTAATGGTCACTATTTTCCATGCATCATCACCATTTCCCCTCATTTATGAAGAAGTTAATGCTAGAATAAGAGAGACCTCCTGCTGTGCATTGTACAAAGTTGTCTAGCTCAATTATTTCATCTTCTGAAAAGTCCTGTGTTCATCTCTTCACCAAACAAGAGCTCTTTCTCTCTGACCAACCCTACCACTCAACTTGGCAAGATTCAGCTTTGGACCTTCCATTGTAGCGCTCTGAGTTTAATTTTTGAATAAAAGTTTCAAACACGACAGGAAAAGAAATGTTATGAATGTTCTAATTCACCCTTCCCCCCATTCCCCAGGAATGTCCCCAATTAGTTACTAGGGCCTGCATGCACAAAAGGAGTTGGGTGTTGTGACACTCACAATGCCTAATTTTTAGGCGCCCAGAAAATCTCTGCGCTTCACAAAGCCTGAGCCTGGCGCCTAGGCTCCCTGTGAGATGAATAGGGCGAGAGATGTGCTGAAGAACAGGATTCACAAAAGCCAGCACACTAGGCGGCTTCCCACCTAAGCTAGCCAATGGGAGATGCCAGCTAGAGAGCTGGTGCTAAGCCCTGCCCCTCTCACGGACCTAGACACCGATCTGCTTGTGAATCTCAGCTGGAGTTAGAGGTCTGTGCTTTTTCAGCAGGAGAAGGACTAATGACGGTTTAAATATTTATCCACCGTGGAACAGTCACTGGGGCAGAGAGACAGAGTGTGGGAATGCCGCTAGTGGAGTGGTTGGGGCACCCACCTGGGAGGTTGGGACACTCTGGGTCCTGTTGTCAGTGCTGTGGCAACGCTGCTGTTCTGCACTAGCAGAGAGTGCAGCTTGCCCATTCAACAAACCTGGATGTTGTTCATACCGAGAAATCACAGGCTCCGTTCGGTGGTGAAGGAGCACGGCCAGGTTTATTGTCCACAAAGCACAGTACCAGTGCCCGGCTCCGTGGTTCCAGGTACGCTAACGTGTGTGCCTGTGACAAGGTACCCGCTCAGTCAACACACCAGGATGCTGTCCACTTGGCGAGTACTTCTCCTTTTATACATTGATTCAGACAAGGTACTCATTGCGCTCCAGACGTTGTTTGTTACCGGCCTTACCCTTGAACCTGCTAGTTCGAGCAAAACATCCTTACCCCCATCCTGCCGTCCCATCTTTTCACGGGGTGCACCGCTGGGCTGGCGCCTCCTCCTGGTACCTGGGGATTAGTCCAGGCCGACGCCCCCCCCCGTCCGTGGTTCGCACGTAGTCACTCCGTCTTGGCTGTACGCCAGCAGTCCCAGCAACTGCAGCACCCTCCTCATGGCTCAGCCCCATCTGTCTCCCCATCAGTAGTCCTAGGCAGTCTTCCCCACTCACTGCCTTGCTGCCATTCGCCCAGTGGCTGGTAGGGGAACCCGGACCTGCCCTCTTCTCCAGGTTCCAGCCCAGGGACCCTCAGCTTAGCAGTCTGCACCTTCTCCCTCTGGCCTCACTGCTCTATCCCTGGGCTGCTTCCTACCACTGCTTCCCCGTTTTTTTCCTGGGCATACCAGTTCCAAAAGCCTCCTCCCTCTTGCAGTTTCCACTCACTCCTCCTTTCTCCTGGGAGTGTCTGCCTTTTTCCAGTAGCCTCTCTTCCTTTCAGCTCCTGGGATTTATAGCCCCCCCCATTCCTGCCCAGCTGAACCTCCTTAATTAGCAGCTTAATTGATTATTTGGCCCATCTGGCCTCTGTGAAACCCTGCAGGGTGAGTGTGGGGTAGTCACCCCGTCACACCAGCCTTATTTGACTCCAGGTCGGTGTGTCCCTGTTCTGTCTCCTAGGAATGTGTTTACGCTATCACTTGAGAACTCTGGGTGTTCCCGTACCATCCTCTCAGGTCAGGAATGTGCTTACTTGGTATTCGCTAATACCTGGGGTGTTGCCATTGAGCCAAGGCCAGGCCTACTCTGGTTCACAGCCTTTGGTTCACACTTTTAGTTATGCCTTGGGCTCCAACCACTCTTTCATTGGTTATCAACAGTGGGGCAGCTTCAACAGGAGTGACTGAGGGCACCCCCACAGCAGAATAGCTCAGAGTGCAGCAATAAAAACTCTTGTCTGGGTTGTCGGAGACCCAGGTTCAGTCCCCCCGTCTCCCCCACCAGAGCGGGGGAGAAGATCTGAACAGGGAGTCTCCCCCTCTTAGGGGAGTTATAAGGTGAGCACCACAACCACCACCTCTTTTTCTGCCTGGATTTTGAATATGGCTCAATCCGGTAGGTGGCCTCTGAGCATGTCTACCTGATTGGGCTCCCCAGGTAACTGAGGTGGACAAATCCCTATCTTCCCCTGGTTTGTGAATCGCTCTGGGGCTTAAGCGGGAGATAGGCCTAGAGGGCGGCAGCAGTGGCCTGCTCAGAGGCAGAAACATAAGTACCTAGGGAACTTTTACCCTGACATCTTAGGTGCCGAGTGAGTTTAGGTGCCTATAAGAGTTAAGTGGGAGTTCTATGCATCGCAGTGGTCCCGAAACTGGGACTTAGGTACCTAACTCCTTTTGTGCATTCAGGCCAAAGTCACTTTTTTCTTAAGAGGCAGAATTTGTGCAATAAGTGGAGCAACTCTCCCAATTCTGTATAAACGTTAGGAGAGCTCGGGCTGAGAGTTTGCCCAATGGGAGAAACTCTTGTGTCATGATAGTGTATCATCATGGTGCTATGCAGCGTCATGATGTTCCATTGCAGTTGCTGATGTAACTCAAACACATGGTATGTGAATGTAGTGCTTCGGAGTCCCTGCAAGTTTTTTTCAGGATTTACAAGCATGATGTAAAACAGGCTTTCAGGATGTGGTAATCAAGTTGATTATAAGGGGGAAAGGAGAAAACAAACATAAATGAATGCTAAGAAATTCCAAGTCAAGCTGAACCTGCACTCTTATCTCATGGCTTTGTGGGGGGAGGAATTGCAAGAACGTGTCAAGGACAGATTGCCACCATTAACATTCAATTCCTGACATTGGGGCGGGGGGATTAAAAAGATTTGCGGGTATAAGGGTGTTTCTTTGATTATTTTTTAGTATTTAATTTCCCTGGGTTTTTCTTTAATGGGAAGATACCAAGAAGCAGCCTTCCTTTATGGGACATTTATAAAGCCAAGAAAAAATAATTCAAGGCTTTCAATAGGTAAAATATAACTTTTAAGTAAACATTTTTTCCTGGCCCTAAAAACAGTGCCCAAAACTTTGTCTGAGAGTGCAGAATTAAAGCTTTTCTTTATTTGCATTCTTTATTGTGGCTCTTTGAGAGATGTCAAATAAATAAAGAATGAATGTACATTTTATTGATTTATTTACAGAGACTAGAACAACTCTAGCATTACATGCTCCATTTTAAGACCTGCTCTACAGTGTCAGTAAAAAAAAGTATTTTGAAAAGTTTACTAGTCAAGAGTAGGCGAAAGACCTCTCTGGCTTTAAGATTAAGCTTGATAAGTTTATGGAGGGGATGGTTTGATGGGATAACATGATTTTAATCAATAAGTCAATAACATCCCATCGCTGGTAATTAGTATCAATGGTCAATGTGGGTCTGGCTGGAGAATCTTGCCCGCATGCTCGGGGTTCTGCTGATCGCCATATTTGGGGTCGGGAAGAAATTTTCCTCCAGGGTAGATTGGCAGAGGCCCTGGAGGTTTTTCACCTTCCTCCGCAGCATGGGGCAGGGGTCGCTTGCTGGAGGATTCTCTGCGACTTGAAGTCTTTAAATCATGATTTGGGGACTTCAACAGCTGAGTCAAGGGAGAGAATTATTCCAGGAGTGGGTGGGTCAGCTTTTGTGGCCTGCATCATGCGGGAGGTCAGACTAGATGATCATAATGGTCCCTTCTGACCTTAAAGTCTATGAGTCTATGAGTCTATGAGTTTCAAAAATAGGGGCCTAACTATCTGTTAAATCCATATTTGGGCATCTAAATAACGATCATATATAATGACAGGTTTCAGAGTAGCAGCCGTGTTAGTCTGTATCCGCAAAAAGAACAGGAGTACTTGTGGCACCTTAGAGACTAACAAATTTATTAGAGCCTAAGCTTTTGTGGGCTACAGCATCCGAAGAAGTGGGCTGTAGGCCACGAAAGCTTATGCTCTAATAAATTTGTTAGTCTGTAAGGTGCCACAAGTACTCCTGTTCTTGATAATATCTAAAAGTGCTGTGCACGTTGACTGTCCAGTTATCAAACTCCACCCCCCCACCATATCTCAAACATATCTCAATCCAAAAGCTTCCAATCTGCTTTAAACATAATACCTCGATGAGCATCCATGCAATGGACCATTTTCATTAAGGGCCAGGTGGAAAAACTGAACTCGCTAGGTACTAAGGTTTGTATTCCATGGAGGTCTCTGTGAACATTTTTAAATCCATGGGAGATCCTGCAGATGCTACATGAATTGTGAGCGTGGCTGGCTAGTTGTAAGTTATGTAGGACCAATAATTATAATTAGGGAAGACCGTGAGAGAATTTGCATTTTAAAGCTAATTTTAACTATCTCTTTCTCAAAACAAGAGACACCTCCCCCCGGCTCCCTGAAATCTCCTTTCCCTCTGAAATTTGCCATGACATTTTTTTGGAAGAGGAGGAAATAGTTGGGGAAAGGGTGATATTAATCTGACACAATGTCTAGAGATATAAAAGTGTGATAACAGGTTTGCCATTATTTGAAAAGTCTTTTAATGTTCATTGGAACATTTTACCTCAAAGATGGCTCGGACTAGAAACTCCACATAAGTTCTCATTCATTTGTGCTCAATGAGATCTAGTGCAAACACTATTTTTAGAAAATTGGGGGGGGGGGGCAGATTTTCCAATGAGCTCAGCATCTCCTAAGAAGAACAAAGGGAGCTGAGTTTTTTTGAAAATCTAACCATGACATTCTTCAGGTATTGACCATGAAGATTACAAGTTGTTTGAGTGCAGTTTGTTCTTTATCTGGTTCATAGGGCAGCACATACGGAATTTATAAATTTGACATAGAAACACAGAAGTGTAGGACTGGAAGGGACCTCAATAGGTCATCTAGTCCAGTCCCCTGCACTTAGAATAGAATATCAGGGTTGGAAGGGACCTCAGGAGGTCAGCTAGTCCGACCCCCTGCTCAAAACAGGACAAATCCCTAGACTGATGATTTTTTTTTTTTTGCCCCAGATCCCTAAATGGCCCCCCTCAAGAACTGAACTCTCAACCCTGGGTTTAGCAGGCCAATCCCTCCCCCCACTTAAAGAAGGACTAACTAATAAACATGAAGCCACAGACTCCAACATGTACTTCTAAGGTCCACAGGCATTGCCTATGGAGCTTACAAACTTAATAGGTTTTTCCTGCTGCTGATATAAGGTCTGCAGGCTATAAATTCTGTTCTGATTACTGCGAACCTCTTGCAACATTTGCAAGACAAGCACTTCAGAGACTATGATGGCCTGACTGCATCTATGCACCTTATAATCTCTACAGGCATCACCTCTAGTGCAAATTAAAATACTCCCCGAGCCCTTCATTTCAGGTTTTATTGAGCTGACAAACTCCTCTGGCAAAATGATACGTTATGTAATCTCCGCAAGTTAGTCATTCATTTCAGGGCTCATGAAATTTAAAAGCCCGTCAGGCCGACCAGAAGTACTCGTAAAGTCTGAATCTTTCCTTTCCGGTCCAGAGATTTTAAAAACTCCAACAATGAGCTGATGGCCATTAGAATTTGTATGGGTTCCTTCATGAAAGGGTTTGCAGAATTGACAAATCCTCTGGTAAACCAGTGGGCTAACGTCATCTAGCACCCAGTTTCTTCTGGGACTCCATTAAGATTTATAACAGCCCTGAATCCATCCTTTTAGGACTCAGGAAGTTTACCAGTTCCATGGGGAAACTCACCAATGTTTATAACTCTCCTCCACTCTGCATTGCTGTGGATTTTCTTCCTGCGAGTGGCACTTGTCTCTTCCACTTGAGACCAGCCAGCTTCCACCTGCAAACAGACAATTTTGGAAACATTGACTACAAGTGAAAATGTAATACATTGTACAGACACATTGACTTACCTTTCTCCTCCGTGGTAAATGAGTGACCTAATCTGCAACTGTATGTTTTGCGTGAATTGGATAAAGGTGTATATGTGCTCTTTGTCTAGTGGGTGGAGTTTAACACTGACATAAGTGAATATGAAATTTATAGTTGAGATTTCCAGTCCAAATGGAGTGGATAGAGTGGGGAGGAAGGTTAGGCTTTCTGAGCATAGGGGAATAGAGCATGGTGTGGTTTCTAGACTGGAGGTGGACGAGAAAGTACAGTATGCTGTGGTTTCTAGACCACAAGAGAAGTTGGGATAGGTAGTTAGGATGGATGTGTACTTTGTGAGGTGAGCGTGTGCGTATATAGATAGGCCCCATTTCTAGGACTGAAACAGTTTTGAAGTGCTTTGCTGAATATGGGCCATACTGAGGTAGCGTTCATGAGTTATGTGAGAGGCTGTCTGTAGACGAAGGCTGGCTGGAGCCATTGGGGCAGAGTTGAATAAGAATTTCCTCACTTTCAGAAGTTTAGTTTCATAATGCCAATACTCTAATAACACTGGAACCGTGGATATTTATTACGAACAAATCTCTACTGTGATTAAATCCTTTATCTGAGATTTTCATTAGGATCAGTCAGAATATGCTCTTATTTTGACTACTGCTGGAAAAGTCTAGAGTCACATCGGGGCCCGGATTCTTTACACATAAGAGACATGTTGACTTCTCTGACGTTTTGTGTATCTTCAAAAACTCACCTTGCAAATTACCACCGGCATTTTGACTTAAATGTAAAAGGACCCCTTTTAACTATCTGTTGGTTTTCTTAACACAACCTGCACATCTCATGCTTGTGTGCTCTATTTGGTATTAATGAAGTGTCAGAAAATATTTTCACAGCTGGGGTAGTGCTTAATGAAAGGGTTAGATGTCGGTAAAAGTTTGGTGATGGAGTGGTTTGTCTGGAGAAGCACAGGAGTGGTTAAGTCAGGGTCTGGTTGGATGAATAAGTGGCATTTGCTAGTAGGAGGTGGCGGTTTCTTTTTCTAGATGCTATCACTGCTGAAATATCTGGGCGTGCCCAGTTAGATGAATGGAGAACTGTATGCCCATGAGGCATAGAGGAGAATTTCAGGGTGGCAAATACATTTCATTTACCTGCCAAGCTATTAAGGAACAAGCGGTAAGAACTACCCCTGCCCCTGTAGTCATGGAGGCCCCCCTGGGAGCAGAACTGGTGCAGTTCCAGCACATGAGGAGAGCACACACTGCCTTATGCACGATGCGTGCTGCAGAGATCTGCTGTATAGAATCACTCTGCACTGCAATGCACAGGTGATGTGGCATAGTTGGGCTGGGGAAAGGGCAGGGATGTGCAGGGCGGGGCTCATAACAGTTCTTGCTGTTCCTTGTGCATCTACCCAGCACATCACCTGTAACTCAGGCTGTATCCTGAGCTCAGGATTTATCCCTCAGCATTAATTGCTTTTTAAAGTCAGAGGGCCAGATCTTTGCTTGGTGTAAATGGGCGTAGCCCCATTGCATCCAGTGGAGCTAAACTGATTTAAACCAGCTGGGGATTGGGCCCATAATTCCTAAAGCTACTGCCTGACTTCTTACATGTTTGATTCCCTTAAACTCTCTTTTTGGGACATTGCTCAGATAACATACAACACAGATGAAATATTTTTCAGTTTAAATTTTACTTTGAGGGGGAGATTTATTTGGGGGGGGGGATGTAGGCAGGGTGTTCTTGTTTGAAAGCTGTGATGTAGTGGTGCAGGGTATTAGAGCATGGAGATCTTGATTTATAACCCTGAATAGTTAATGGGAATAAGTCATAAATTACAACATTAGGCTTGCTGCAGGTTTGATTTCTGCTGTATTTGGTGCAAGACAGTGGAAAGCAGGCTAAGCAAGCAGCCTGTTTTTCTTTATTCACCCCCCACTTTTTATACACAGAGTTAACATCATTCTGAGAGGCCAAAAAGACACATTTTAATTTCAAAATTACTGAAATTGAGAAGAATAGACTTCATTTTTTTTTTTGTATTTGCCAGCAGCCCAGCTCCCCATGTATGCGTGACCACTGCACTATGGCTCCAACTCTGAGTCATTAATCAATGCCAACATTAGTACAGAGATAAGGTTAGGAAGTAGTAGGAGTGACCGGCAGGATAAATTGCCTACAGACAAGCTTGAACACAGAGACACTCTAATGTTAAAGAACTGTTGGGAAAGCAGGACATAGGATGTTACTGCAGCAAACGTTGGGTATGCGTATCGCTCTGCAATGCTCTGATTACGGTGGCTTCACTAAGATGCACCCAAAGGCATTCAGGCCCATATCTTCACAAGCATTTAAGTGCATAGCTCCCACTGAAGTCAAGAGTTAGGTGCCTAAATACCTTTTGAGGATCTGGGCCTCAGCCTCCTAAAATTTGTTTGCCTACCTGCTGTGGCCATAATTCAGATCCTACAAATGGGAGAGCTGGTATTTTCTGTAATTGTAGCCTCAGATCTTTAAAGATGTCTCCATATTCTCATAGAAACACTAATGCAGAGCCCCAGTTAGCAAATGAGAATTGCTGCCATGGTGTGCTGGGTAAACACTGTGCCTGCTGAATGAACGACGCCCTGCGCCAGAACAACCTGCAGACAGTCTTGTCTGTCCACATGCCAGCCATTTCCATGGGTTGCGTCTCCTTCAGTTGAATTCAAAGCGTTTGTCAGTGGGAGTCAGCGGGACTCCTCATGTGCCTGAAATGTAGCATGTGTGTAAAGTAGTGGAGGAACAGAATGAAAGTTAAGAATGACAAGGTGGGAGAAGTAATATCTTTGACCTTTGATCTGGAGGGGGAGGGTTTGCAAGGCTAGGGAGAGCATAAAGGCAATGGAGTATTTAAAGTGAGAAATTAGGGCACAACAATTGTTGATAATATTTGATCTTCCAGCCAGAAGTAGGAAGGTTGGTCTAGTGGATAGGGCACCCTATATGGGCTCAAGAGACTTGGGTTTAATTCCTTACCTGTAAAGAGGGTTAGAACTTGCCTGCCTCAGAGGGTGGGGTGACAATACAGTGCATTGATGATCGGAAGGTCCTTGAGTATTAAGGTAACGAGAGCCATATACTGAGAGAGAGAGAGAGAGAGAGGGTACGTCAGTAATTGTTTGAAGGATAAATCAGTAACTTGTAATAAGGATGTCACAAAAAAACCTACCCACCCTCTAATGGCAAAGTGTAGCAATTATAGATTGGGGGCACAGTTGATGCTGGTTGGTATTAGAGGAATGCTAACAATTGCTCTAGGTATGGTGTTGGCTCATTTTATCCCCTCCCAACTTTGGTTAAAGAGTAGCAGCCGCCCTCTGTCAAAACAATGCTTGGGAGGGTGGGGAGGGGGGGTTACACCCTTTGGGCAATAATTTACTACCTCACCTGGCTTCTTAGACAGTTTTCTCCCAGACTGGAAAGTGAGGGCTGTTAAGTGCTTCTCGGATGCTAAGTTAATTGTCTGAAAATAAGTGCCTGAGGGCGGATCAAGTATTGTCTCATCAGTATTCCGTGCCAGAAAACAAAAAGTGGGAAAAGAAAGACCAGGAACCTAGGAAGACAAGTAGAAGAGTAAGAGGAAATATGACTCTGCTGTGTAACTCCCCCATAACCCGCTCTGAGCATAAGCAGCCAGCAAAGTGTTCCTCATACCCTCCTCCTTGTTTACCCCTGCTGCATGGGACATCTGTCATGAGGTTGCTTCTCTTCAGTGCAGTGCAGCGGGATTTATCTTTTTTCCCTTGAGCAAATCTGGAGTGAAATCTTTAATCTATTTATTGTGCCTGTTTTCAGATATTGCAAATCCTTAAAATTCTACTGCTGCTATTGTTTCCTTTCCCTATTTCTTTGACTTATGGGGATGCTAACCAGGTGTTCCTGGGTTTTCCCTTTAGCGATTCATGGGCATCCTTTGACTACTACACAGGATGACTTTTAGTTAATTTTTAGACAGAGGCCTAGTTGTGGTAGCAGTCATGAAATGTTGATGCAAACATATTAATTACAGGACGGCATCTTACATATCCGAGATTGGAAAAACTCAGTTAGATCATAAGCTTCCACCCATGTGCAGATGCGTAATATAGTGCCCAGCTGAAGGAATAGTCATATTTGAAAACAATACATCTTATAACTCTTCTTTTCTCTCTGTCGCATGAAAAACAAACCAAGAACTATAGCCATGCTCTGTAATGAGAGCATGTTTGTTTGAAACTCAGGGCTGGATTTTCCTAGAGTACAGCACCCAACAGCTCCCGTTGAGGCAGGTAAATGAAATGGGCAGATTTTTAAAGGGACTCAGAGAAGAACGGGAGCTGCTGAGCCATTTTTGAAAGGTTATTTTTGTTAGGTGCTGAAATGGCAGCTGAGTTCTACTCCAGCGTTTTTGCCGCCCCGAGCTCTACCGCCACCGCTTCATTATTCTTCGGTGGCAGGTCCTTCCCTCTGAAAGGGGCTGAGGGACTTGCAGCCCCTCGCCGTTGGCCACCCCAAGCACCTGCTTGCTGCGCCGGTGCCTGGAGCCGGCCCTGGTTCTACTGAAAAATCCAGGGCTTTGGAGCGGAGCCTGGAGCGCGGAGCAGCTCCGGAGCAGTGGAGCTGCAGGTTTTTGCCTGGAGCTGGAGCGGAGCCGGAGCACAGCTCCAAAGCCCTGGAAAAATCCATTGCCAGCTGTGGGTGCTGGGCATCAGCCTGGTCCCGCCTTATTAATAGGTTTCGTCCCGGTGTGTAAACAGATTCATGCCTGCTCGCTTTACTGACGGAAGTAAATTTGTACTCCCTTCTTTGCTCCTATTAGAATAGCAGAGCCAATAGATTTTCATATATAAAACCATTATCACTTGTGATGTCAGCACTAGAAGGTACTTGCCTGACTTTCATATCCCAATTGAAGGACTGGCAGGTAGAAATACAATCCATGTACTAGTAAATTGAGGAAATTAGCTATAAACATGAAAATATACACAGCGATTTTTAGTCACTTTGGAAAATGTGCATGCACTTCAAAAGCCCCTTCTGATTTTCAATACTGATCTCTAAGCCAGCAAAGTTACTCTCCTTTGCTTGACTAGTAAGCAATGAAAATAAATAGAATATGGTTGGAAAGCATTTGAAAATCATTGCTGTTTCTTTAATAAATGCTCACAATCTACATTTAATGTCTGTCTCATGCCAAACCTCCACATTTCTCTACTATCCATCTCTGAATGTTACCTTTCACTCAGTTATTACATGCATTTCAAAGGTGCCCAACACCTTAATGTCTGTGCATCTGCCGTGTAACTCATTCATCAGGCAATTTCAGGCTCATAACGAATAGCAGAGAGTCTGAACAGCCAATGCACTACACCAAACTTAAGAGCTAAAGTAGTACATTTGGACTCAAATGTTCACCAATATTCAGCCAGTAGGCTTTCATTTATGCCTTTGCCAATGCTCACACAATAACACAAATTTAATAACATCCCTGAAGAAAAGTAAATACATTTAACATTGGTAATAATTTGACTATTGTTGCTGGCAGCAACGAATGAGTTTTTGAGGCAGCCCAGTTGGCATATCCCATGAGGAACAATGATGATGAAAGAAACATTGCAGCATTCTCCAGCGCACATTTGATCCATCAATCATCCAGACAAAGTGTGAACTCCGAAACCGTTAAAGTGTGAAATCCTCTCCTTTACTTAGACCTTTGAGTTTACTGGCTTTAAAGAAAACAAGTGAGTCAATTAAGAACAAAACTGAAAGTGGAGAGAGAAAAAAAGTATTAAAAATATTAACTTGACATATTCAGGTTTGTTTGATAAGGTAACAGACTGCTAATATTTAATTTTAAAAGCCTGGCCACTCTTCAAAGCAAACTTATTAATAACATAAGTCATATTAAAGCAAGCTTTCATTAGGCAACAGCTTTCTCATAATTAGTTTCAGCAAAAGAATCTGCTCTTAAAGAAATTACAGCATTACTCTACTTTGGTAACAGAACTTTTTGATAAAGATTTTTTTTTCATAGGGTAACTCCAGAGAATCTTGGCATTTCATGGTGAGATAAAGTGGGACTTACACATGCTTGGCAAAATTCAGACCGGGGTCCAACTCTGTGTTGAGTTACATCCCATGAGATTCCATGGACTTGAATGTCGTGATAGAATTTAGACTCTCCCTACAGCGAGCAGGTGTGGTTTCTGGGGAAGTCACGTTCTTTGGTGATGGAAATGCTGGTGTTAGTTACCCGTTGGATGACTTGTCAGAAAAAAGGTGTGTGTGATGGAGTAGCTTTGATCTGGAATTCATTAGGTGTGTGAAACAAGTGTAATTTACACGCCAAGGCGGAGGAATGGTGGATAGTAGGAACAGCAGCTAAGAGGAGGAAGTCAGATAAGGCAGCCTCCCTGCCTGATGTAACGCCCATTGCACGCCCAGATTGGTGCAAGTTGTACTACTCTCCTGCTCATACACATTGTCTGACCAATTTAAATCCAGTGTATGACTTACAACACTCTGTACATTGCCAGAGAATTTGACTGGTTTACTTTTCCCTTGGTATTTCCTTTTATAATGTTTTCTCTCCTAAATTTCATAAAGAAAATGGTTATTGGCTGTTGGAAAAATAAATGGCTATAAAGATGGGATTTTCAAAAGAGGCCAATGGAGTTAGAAAGTCTCATCTAACCAAGTTATTATTTCTAACCCTGTGTAATCTCCTACCATGTTACGTATTTGACACGGGAGAGTAATCATCCCTTGTTCTCTCTAATGATGGAAGAGTAGTGCATATTGTATTATTCTCTGGAACACATTTATTTTAAGTGTCTGCACGCTGGAATTCACATCTGTATTTTACCAGAGTTTATATATCCTGGGTGAAATGAACAAAGTGTGGAAAGAAAAGAGTTCAGAGGTGATATTGGAAAGAAGCAGTAGAGACCTACCATATCATAAGAACATAAGAATGGCCATACTAGGTCAGACCAAAGGTCCATCCAGTCCAGTATCCTGTCTACCGACAGTGACCAATGCCAGGTGCCCCAGAGGGAGTGAACCTAACAGGTAATGATCAAGTGATCTCTCTCCTGCCATCCATCTCCACCCTCTGACAAACAGAGGCTAGGGACACCATTCCTTACCCATCCTGGCTAATAGCCATTAATGGACTTAACCTCCATGAATTTATCTAGTTCTCTTTTAAACCCTGTTATAGTCCTAGCCTTCACAACCTCAGTCAAGGAGTTCCACAGGTTGACTGTGTGCTGTGTGAAGAACTTCATTTTATTTGTTTTAAACCTGCTGCCTATTAATTTCATTTGGTGGCCCCTAGTTCTTATATTATGGGAAAAAGTAAATAACTTTTCCTTATTCACTTTCTCCACACCACTCATGATTTTATATACCTCTATCATATCCCCCTTACGGCAGGTCTACACTTACTTCCTGGTCCGGCTGTAAGCAATCGATCTTCTGGGATCGATTTATCGCGTCTTGTCTAGACGCGATAAATCGATCCCGGATCGATCCTGGAAGTGCTTGCTGTCGACGCTGGTACTCCAGCTCGGCGAGAGGAGTACGCGGCATCGACGGGGGAGCCTGCCTGCCGTGTCTGGACCCGCGGTAAGTTCGAACTAAGGTACTTCGAATTCAGCTACGTTATTAACGTAGCTGAATTTGCGTACCTTAGTTCGAAGTGGGGGGTTAGTGTGGACCAGGCCTTAGTCTCCTCTTTTCCAAGCTGAAAAGTCCTAGCCTCTTTAATCTCTCCTCATATGGGACCCGTTCCAAACCCCTATTTAGTTGCCATTTTCTGAACTTTTTCTAATGCCAGTATATCTTTTTTGAGATGAGGAGACCACATCTGTACGCAGTATTCAAGATGTGGGCGTACCGTGGATTTATATAAGGGCAATAAGATATTCTCTGTCTTATTCTCTATCCCTTTTTTAATGATTCCTAACATCCTGTTTGCTTTTTTGACTGCCACCGCACACTGCGTGGACATCTTCAGAGAACTATCCACGATGACTCCAAGATCTCTTTCCTGATTAGTTGTAGCTAAATTAGCCCCCATCATATTGTATGTGTAGTTGGGATTATTTTTTCCATTGTGCATTACTTTACATTTATCCACATTAAATTTCATTTGCCATTTTGTTGTCCAATCACTTAGTTTTGTGAGATCTTTTTGAAGTTCTTCATAGTCTGCTTTGGTCTTAACTATTTTGAGCAGTTTAGTATCATCTGCAAACTTTGCCACCTCACTGTTTACCCCATTCTCCAGATCATTTATGAATAAGTTGAATAGGATTGGTCCTAAGACTGAACCTTGGGGAACACCACTAGTTACCCCTCTCCATTCTGAAAATTTACCATTTATTCCTATGCTTTGTTCCCTGTCTTTTAACCAGTTCTCAATCCATGAAAGGACCTTCCCTCTTATCCCATGACAACTTAATTTATGTAAGAGCCTTTGGTGAGGGACCTTGTCAAAGGCTTTTTGGAAATCTAAGTACACTATGTCCACTGGATCCCCCTTGTCCACATGTTTGTTGACCCCTTCAAAGAACTCTAATAGATTAGTAAGACATGATTCCTCTTTACAGAAACCATGTTGACTTTTGCCCAACAAGTTATGTTCTTCTATGGGTCTGACAATTTTATTCTTTACTATTGTTCAAAAGCTCCACATCCATTTCCAGCAGGCAAGAAAGTTCACCTTCTTGACAGCTTTCCCTTCAAGGTCTTTAGTTCAGCTGTTAATTGGCATGCTCGTTAACAGATCCTCTATGAGGAAGGGGAGCCAAATTTATATTCTGTCAGCACTTCCCGGGAGGAGCATGCTAAACAAATAAGTTTTTCACTATCTCTCCCGCTTCCTTGTGATGGCTCAGGTTTGCAGGGCTGCTATAAACCCCAATAAATATAACAGCCATTAATAACTGATTGCCCCAAGGGGTTTATGTAATCTCAGGGTTACGAATGCTAATTCCTTTCTCCAGTCATGTTTCTGTATTTATTGATTGGTGAACTGGCTGTAAAACTGATTTAAACTAATGGCAGCACACACGATGGTGGGTGGAATGCCTGTTTGATGCCAAAGCACTGGTTGGGCGGAGTGATGCTGAGCCAGTATTTGAAAGGGGAGGGGCTGGGAATCGGAAGTAGTTACTGTCGTTAGTACAATTTCTCTGATCATTACAATTGCTCTTTTTATTGTGCTGCTTCTGCAGTAAAACCTTTCTAGTACAGCACATCTCTCTTCCTCCCGCCTACACTCGCAGGAGATGTGCATCCCATTGCAAATGTTTTTTTTTCTTGAATGTTAATCTACTGCATCATAACCTTCCTCACAGGGCCACTAGACCATTTGGATTTGCAGGCCCGAGACTGGATTGAAGTGGTGTTCAAATATGCAGCAGAGGCAGTGAAACACAATGGTGCCTTTCTCCTGGAAGGGCTTGTGTTCTACATGCAGATTGGTCTTCTTTAATATTAAAGCAAGGCACAGGACATGTGGGCTGCCCTCTGGATCAATGAGAGGGAAAGGGACAAAAGCTAATCTGGAAATTCCATGGATGACAACCACCACCACCCTGAAAAACCAGAGGAACAGCCGTGCTTCTCCTGCATTCTGATCTGAAAAGGTGGAGAGGGAAATTATACCGGCCACTGCCCAGTTGCATTGAAGTTAGGGAAGAAGAGGCAGGGAGCTCCTTCCCTGTGCTGTTGTATCCCACAAAGAAGGCTGTCCTAATGTAGCTGCCTGTGCTCCTTGAGCTGAAAAGGAAGGCGCCTTTTGATGCCAGTCCCTCACACCCAGTGGCTTGTGGGTGGCGCAGAACCCTGGCACTCTGCACAAAAGCTAGCTGCAGAAGGATGGCACTGGAAGGAGTGCGCTCTCTGCCCTTTGAAAAAAAGTGCCTCAGTGGCCACTGATGAGCTCGCTTCCCCAGGGACTATTGGGGGCATGATGCCTGCCTTTGTATTATAGGGCATAATGCCTCCAGCCGGTGCTGATTGGTGTCCTCAGCCCCTATGCACCACAGCTTTAAGGCAAACATGTCTATATATAATATAATACCCTGCAAACACAAGTATATAGTAAGATTCCAGGACTGTCACTCTGTGTGTCACTCTGAAGCCTAGAATGTCTGTTGAGTCAGCGCGAAGCAATGGCAGCAGCTACAAACGTGGTGGAGATCTTTCTTTCTTCAGAAAATCCTGGTTTCATGGTCTGCTACCATCCAATTTTTTAAGTTTTTAGTCATTTTGACTTTATGAATTACACCCACGCAGTGTTCAGCTCAGGAAAGCATGTATCTACGCCATACTATGGGTACGTCTACACTTACCGGAGGGTCCGGCGGCAGGCAATCGATGTTCTGGGATCGATTTATCGCGTCTGGTTTAGACGCGATAAATCGATCCCGGATCGATCCCGGAAGTGCTCGCCGTCGACGCCGGTACTCCAGCTCGGCGAGAGGAGTACGCGGCATCGACGGGGGAGCCTGCCTGCCGCGTCTGGACCCGAGGTAAGTTCGGACTAAGGTACTTCGAATTCAGCTACGTTATTAACGTAGCTGAATTTGCGTACCTTAGTCCGAAGTGGGGGGGTAGTGTAGACCAGGCCTATGATTCTTGGACCACTGTGATAGCAGAGGTGACTCTACCAATCACCATCCTTACTCTGCAGTTTCTTTGCATGTAACAATTTCATTGGTTGCATGAGGGAGTCTGCACATATGGTGGAATTCTTGGCCCAACTGCCAGAGGTCTTCAAAACCACCCATGCAACAACACAACCAGCACACACAATAACCCCAAACACCCGCAACTCCTCATTGCAGCACACACTCCTCAGTCACCACCCACACAAATCAACACAAATCTTCCAGGATTGTCACTCTGTCTGGCTGTGTCACTCTGAAGCTGAGATATTCTAAACAGAAAGTGCCCTCAACCATGCTTGGAAACAGGATCGAGGCCTCAGAGTCATTAACTGAGCCCTGAAAGGGTGAAACTCAAAGCAGTGCAAGGAAGTGTGAGGGAATTGGCTGTAAGAGTTAAGGCCTGGAAGTGCTCTGCTGATTTACAAGGGAAGCCCCAGGCTGCCTGTTAAGCCAGCTTTCCATCAGCTTCCTGCTGCCGGAGTGGCATAACCAAGCCTACTGCCAGGGAGACTTGGGGCTGCATGTTCTCACAGCTCTTACTGAAGCCCTGAGCGTTATATGGCATAGCAGCTTATTCCCTGAAGGGAAGAGAATCGAGTATGTGGATGAGTTTAATCATCTTTAAATAATTCTTGTAAATTTTGAAAAAAAAAATCGTAGCGACTCTTATTTATGCTGGGCCTGAGATTCAGAAGAGCTCTGCCCCCTTTGAGCGCAATGAGTGTGCCGAGCGCTTGTGGAAATCTGGCCCGCCATGTCTTAATGCGTGTTAAACTCAAAGGCACAGCATCCTGCTTTTTTGATCTCCCTGTTTAGTTCCCCCCCAAAACAATAATATAAAGGCATAGCTGCTTTACAACAAGAGTATCATTTTAACAACAAGGAGAGTTTCAAATACACCTAAGAGATGTGGGAGCACAGAGCTCCTCAAATGGCAATGGGACTTGTGCTCCTAAATCCCTTAAGCTATTTTCCCTTCTCTCTTTAAGCTGAGTCCGCTAACTGGCCAATTGCTTGATCATTAGGTCAGAGTGGCAGTATATAGAGCACTCTTTAAACCCCCAAAATGACTTCATTTCCAAAGGCAGCAGTGAAATAAATCCTGACGTGTGGGCTGCTCAGTTTGTTATATTGTAGATATTTTAGTATTACCAATTTAGAATTAATGAACATGGAGGAAGTGCTGTAAATGGTGATTCATAATTTACTGTATGGTATTGCTTACTTTTTTTGATTTGTGACTAGCTACTAAAGAAACATAACTCAAGTTACAGCTATAAGATCTAGACAGATGAAAATGTATGTAGGCTAGTCTATATTTAAAGCAGTCTGTGAAGAGCACATCTAATGAGCCATCTTTTTTCTATCTTAAAATAAATGAAATGAAGTTGAACAAACGCAGAATAGAAAACATGAGACATCAATGAGCTACAGTCAATGTTTGTAATGAAAAATGTGCACTTAATTCCCAAAGCAGAGAATGCAGGTGGTAGAGTGTGTGGAATGCCTTTGAAAGTGTTGCATGCCAGCTACATCTGAAAGATATCAAAACCAAATCTCCTCGACAACGCTGGAACTCCCATCCGCTCTGTCAGAGAAAATCCTCTCAAAGTGGCTGCTGGAGAACAGCAGACAGTAAGCGGAGTTGAAATGTGTTTCATCCTAATTTCAGAGCTGAACATTCCCCCAAAGCTTTATTTGAGAACCAACATTTACAATGTAGCCTTCGTGATTAAAAGATTGAGCCACCCAAGCCCGTCGCATCCCCTTTCTATATAACAAGCTGCAGAAGCTGACCTCTTGGAAAGGGTGCAGATGTCTACAAGCAATGGCCACTTTCCTATGCATCTTCTCCACTGGAGATACTCCTGCCAGCGAAGTAGAATGGCCAAGGGTGAGTGGCTGCCAGTTTTCAGGCTCTCTGCGCTGCTGGCCTGCCTACCACACGTGCAGCCTCTCCTCTGTGGGGTCTCCAAGCCAGAGGAATGTTCCAGCAGTAACTTACTGTGGAGCATTTTCATCATACGGAATGTTGTCCTGAAAGCGAGACCAGGCCTCTTAGACAGGCTATTCCCAGTCGTCCTACTGGGTGGGTCCGTCACCCTTATCGGCGCTCAGTGCATACTCTGCAGCCACAGCAGGGCAAACAAAGGGCCATGTTTCTTCAGAGAATCCCACCCCATTTCCAGATAATTCTATGACTTATTGGCCCTTGCTTTGGTGCTCACCTCTCCACAGAGTTGAGTACGGAAACCGAATAGAGGCATTAGTAGTTATTCCCAAATTTATTAACATATGCTGATTTTTCTTTTCATTTGGCTTTCTTAGTAGCAGCTCAGAGCTTCCTGATTGGGAACCAGTAAACGGGCTCGTTCTTTCAGGACAACAGGAGTGGGCAGCGGACACTGGATAAAGACATTGTCCTTGTCTGCTTTTATTGCAGATATACAGTTCCTGCAGATGGAGCTGAATGCCAACATGCACATATGGGCTAGATGCTGCTCGGGGGCCTGAGGCCGATCACTACTGCTGCTGTCTGGGTCGCAGTTCCCAGTGGTCATTTTTCCCGTCTGATTTAAGGTTGAGTTGTGCCTTGAGGGCACAGCCTGTGGTGAGAGTAGCACGGACGGCAGCACTGTCTCAGGGACGCCTCCCAAGCTATGTGTTGCGCAGAGGGAGTACGCCTGCTGTTGCATGACTTTACTGCCCTTATACACTGGTTGCACTCTGTGGGCTGGTGCAATGAGTGGTGGAAAGGGTCAGGATCATGGCTCCCTTTGGAGTCCTGGATGCCCCCAGGGCTGCACAGAGGGATGGCAGTGGTACTTGGTCCTTTCACAGCTTTGGCCCATCATAGTACCTTGGAAAGGGCCAAGAGCAACCAGCGCATCAGACAGATCATTAGATTTGAGTGTCCCTGCATTTAGCTGTAGAAGCCTTGCCAGCGTAACTGGCTGATTCCAAACTTAATTTCGTGCCAAGGTCTCAGTTCTCAGTCTGGACTGCTCTTGAGCCCCAAGCTTAACTAATGCAACGGAAAGCGACTCGCACGCGTGACTTAAAACCAACTCATCAGAGGGACCAGATTCAGTATGATGGCTTGGGGGGAGGGATGAGCAATAATTACACTTTAAAAAAAATGATTATCAGAAGATAATTAATCGTGAAAATTAAGATTATCTGATTAATCTTTGCCACCCGGCTGAGTCTCAAAGGCTGCCAACATAAAAACGGAAGTAGCGTCTAAAGGGCAGTGGTTGGGGTGGGGGAGGCAGCAGGAGGTGCAGTGTTGCAGGTGTGAGCAGAGATAAAGGGTTGGGGTTCGGGGGGGGGGGGTTCCAAAGCACTCGGTGTTGCTCTAACTCTGCACCAGTGGGAGTTTTACCACTGACTTCCAGAGGAATGGGGTGAGCACTTTGCAAATCCTCCTAAAAAGACAGATGGGTGTATTAGCAGAAAATATGTAAGTAGCAAATTACGTCAGATTATCAGAGTGCCTGAAGCGATGCTGCTGGTGCAGCCTGGAGAGAGAGAACAGAGATCCAGGGTCACATTTTCAGAAGTGTCTCCGGGCTTGTCTACAGGCAGGGGTGTGAATCTACCCTACACAGTCTGATGTCACTAACTGTCCATGTGGACCATGCTGTTGCTCATTAACTCATTAGTGTGCTTTGACGTAGAGGGCCACATCAGAGCGCCCTGATGAACAGTTAATGCATGTCACAGTTAGTGTGTGGCAGGCTAGTGTGGGGTAGCTTGTCATGGACTAAATGTTCATGTAGACAAACCCTAAGTGACTTAGGAGCTTAAGTTCCCTTTTCAGAAATGATGTAGACACTTAAAAGTCAATGGGACTTAGGCTACTAAGTCACTTGGGTGCTCTTGAAAATATTACTCAAAGTCTAGGAAATGAAACAATTAAGAGACGTACATATTTTTCTTTACAAGCTGGTGAAACTACTATTCCAACGCATGAGCCCAATACTAAATTTGCTGACATCAATGGGAATTTTGCTGCTGACTTCAATGGGAGCAGGTCTAAGTCCCTCGTTTGGGATTGGAAAAGGGCGTTACAGAAAACGAAAGGCCTCTACAGTGTTATGCCTTTTCATCCTGGCCTCAGTTCACATGCATTTAATAGCTCTTGTTCATTATGCTATTTACTTCTCTATAAAAGTTAGCATTGCCTTCCTTGTTTTAAACATTGTGTGTGGGACTTGTCCCACCCCACGGTAGGCACCTCACAGACTTTATCTCTGTCTCCTCCACTCCCCGTTGTGTGCGTCTGCCTTTTCTCCTTCCACCCAATCTCCTCACTGCTGGAACAGCTGGGGCAGCATTCCTGTGTTTCTCCAATTCTCCTGTTTCTTCTCCCTGGCCCCTACCTCTTAATTTCCCCTTCCTTTGCTGTTCGGTGTTTTTTTTTTCTCTGTAACTGTGCTACTTCACTCATGACAGTGCACTGGGGATCCAGTTTATATGAGAGATGCTGTACCAAATATAAATATATTGGATCATGTCCCTTTGGCAGGCCATATGCTTTAACTGAGTGCACAGTGCATGTCGTTTATGTCAGGCTAACGGATCTGTGGTTCAGTTTGTCCCATGATGTGAGGCTACTGTCAGCACATAATGTGCTACGTATTCGCCCATTAAATATATTTTGACAATTCTGAGTGGCCATGATGTGTGTCTAAGGCATGTGTTGCACCTTTTGTTCAGCCACAGTTGCTTCCCCACTCATCGCGCTCTGATCTGGCATGCGTTCTTGGGCACAAAACTGTAGGCAGCTCTGAGAGCCATGTGGTGCCTATGTGCCTCCCCAGAAGAAATGTCATTTTGCACTGCTAGGCAGGCTACTCCGTTAAGTCTACCAACCATTAGCTTAACTTGTTTCGCAACCCCCTTTGTCTTGCTGCCTTTCTACATTTACTCCACAGTGAGATCAGGGTGTAGTGGAGGTGTTGCAGATGTGCCTCATCCTTACGGAGTCTTTTATGTTTCTTTGGACTCGGTTTTACAATTTACTTTGTAAATTAATGCAGAGGAGGATGAATTACAAAAAAAATGAAATGCACTGTAGCTTACTCTGTCTTAGAAAAGTACTGCTTTCAACACTCCCAAGGTGTTCTGCCAGCTGATCTCTCTGAGGCCATGAGCTTAGACGTTTGTGTGGGTAACAAAAATATACAGATTTATCAAAGTACATATTTAAAAAAAAAACAAATGAGTTGTGGATTTCAGGAGATTCAGTAGGCCCTTGGGGGTAGCTGTAAGAGGAGAAAGGCAATCACGGGGAGTGTTGCTCTAAGAGGATTCAAAAGAACATTTCGGCAACCATGCATTTCAGAGGTACCTGCAGAACCACCAGACAATGAACAACTCTCCAATCCATTTGGCAAAGATCTGGAGTCAGCCAGACTCCACTTAAGATACATGATGGCATTTCAGTGAGTGATGTCATATTAAGGCTCAGCACAGACACAGCTAGGCCCCAAATTCAGCATCCAGATGAGGAAAGCTGGAAGGTCAGTGACTGGTTAGTAGGTACTATGGCAGAGAGGTCTCTAGCAGATATCTACACACTGTCAGCTATTTCCACAGTAAGACCCTGATTCAGCAAAACACTTAACTTTGTCAGTGGGACGTAAACACAATCTTAACATTAAACATGTATTGAAGTGTTTTGCTGTATTGGGCCCAAAGTCCCTTTCAGAATGGCAGCTCACCTCCAATCCTATCTATTAATTTAATCCCCTGCCCCCAATAATCTTACGGAAAGCGGTCTCTGAGTTTTTAAATTAAAAATAAAATATCTGAGCACCGTAGAGATGAACACCTATTATTGCTACAGGGACATTTGGGGCCAGATTCTGCAACCCTTTGTTTCCTTAAGAAGCTCTTCCTTCTTCAAGCAACCCTGTGGATTTCATTGGGAACTATTTTATGATATGCACCATTCAGTGAGTGTGAGTGGGTGGCAGAATCTGGTCTCATTATCTTGTGTGCTGTATTAAAACTTTGTAATTAAAAGGGAAAAAATAGTTTCAAGGCATTATTTTTTCATATAATCTCTCTCAACAAATGTATCTTTCTGAAAGAAGTCGTCAGCACGGAGTATATCTCTGCACAGAAGGAGAAACAAACACTGGGTATGACATCAACTTCATTCTTTCTCAGGCTTGGGAGATAACAGTATAAAACATGACATTTAACATCAGGCTTTTCTAAAGGCTTCCTGATAATTGTGAAGGATCCCTTTGTCTGAACCAGTCACTTTCACGGCTCTTCTGCAAAAACGTTGAAGGGGAAGATCAAGAGAGACGACCCCTCCCACCTGGGTTGGCAAATTGCACAATGGGGTCAGTTCAGCATTGTGCCGTGCCTTGAAAGTGACATGGTGCAGGCGTTGGTTGGTAGGAGGAATGGTTTACGCTGGTCCAGTCCTTGTTCTTTTTTTCCCCCATCAGAACCAGAAATGAGCAGGTTCATTATCACAAACACACAAACTTGTGCTAAGGTTTATGGTTGCCTCAGATTAAGTGGGTGGGGATTTCATGGTTTTGAGAAATAACATGGGGCGCCTATTACCATCGCTTACCATGCTGAGGAGTATTGTCTCATTGTTGCATTGAGCTCTCCCTTCCTGTTTGCTGTGTCCACGTGTTGTTTCCTAGATTGTAAGCTCTTCAGGACAGGGTCTGTGTTCTTTTGTTAGGTGTGTACAACGTGCAGTGGGGCCCAGATCCATGATTGTGGCTCCTAAAGGCAACCATAATTAGCATGGGAGAAACATTTTGATTCACTGTGGGGTGCCACATGAACCATTGTCAGACAGCCACATATGACAAGGTATCCCTTTGGTGGCAATGTATATTGGGCCATCCATGCATTGCCAGGCTTGTTTGTCAGTGTAAGGGCATGAAGTCAATGTAGGAGTTTTCTTCAAATTAAAATAAAAGTTCTCTTAGTTAAAGCAGGGCTTTATTTCAACCATACAATGAATGGCAGCTATTATTTATGTGATACTAGGTGCTAGATGCCTCATTGTTCTAGGTGCTGTATGTACATATGGCAAGAGACAGGCTCTACCCCCAAGAACTTTCGATCTAAATAGGACAGCTACAAGGTGGGAGGGGAAATGAAGGCACAGAAAGGAGATGTGACTAGACCAATGTCAAAATAGCAAGCCAGTGGCAGAAACAGAAATTGAATGGAGGTCTCCTGAGTCCGAGGCCAGTGCCCTACCCACAGGACCACTCTCCAACAGTAGCACACAACAAAATAATGCATTAGGTAAGAAGAACCCTTGCAGTTTCAGGGAATTAGACCAGGAGTAGGATTTGGAATATAGTGTAACTTGCATTGGAGGGAGTTTGGAGTCCCCTCGCCCTCTTAAGGATCATCTTGAATTCTTAGATTCAAATGTGAAAATGCAAAGTGAAACTCAGGTTTCGGGTTGACCCCATGCAAAATTGTCCATTTACATGTGGTTTCAAGTCAAAGCTATAAACCCAGAAAAGGATCTCGTAGGTTATACTGCATCACTAATTGAATATGAGTCAACAGTGTGATGCTGTTGCGAAGAACGAACCATGCCAAATCAACCTAATTTCCTTCTTTGACAGGGTTACTTGCCTAGTGGACATGGGATAAGCAGTACATGTAATATACCTTGATTTTAGTATGGCTTTTGACCAGGGCCGGCTCTAACTTTTTTGCCACCCCAAGCAAAAAAGAAGATCGCCGCCCTGCTGTAACACCCCCCCCCAGCGCCGCGCCGCCGACCCGCCCCCTCCCAGCGCTGCGCCGCGCCGGACCGCCCAAACCCCCCCCCCCGCCCCCGCCCCCCCCGCCGAAACACCCCCCGCGCTGCCCGGCCGAAACAAAACAAAAAACAAACAAACACCGCGAGCGTCCCCCACCACCCCAACATTGGCCGCCCCTTCTAAGGTGCCGCCCCAAGCATGTGCTTGGTCGGCTGGTGCCTGGAGCCGGCCCTGCTTTTGACACAGTCCCACATGACAGTCTCGTAGGCAAACTAGGGAAATGTGGTCTAGATGAAATTATTATAAGGTGGATGCAAAATTGGTTGAAAGACCATACTCAGTGCTGTCAAACCAGGAGGATGTATCTATTGGGATCCTGCAAGGGTCAGTCCTGGGTCCAGTACTATTCAATATTGTCATTAATGACTTGGCTAATGGAGTGTTGAGTATGTTTATAATATTTGTAGGTGACACCAAGGTGGGAGTGATTGCAAATACTTTGGAGGAGAGGATTAGAATTCAAAATGACCTTGACAAATTGGAGAATTGGTGTGAAATCAACAAGATGCAATTTAATAAAGACAAGTGCAAAGTACCACACTTAGGAATGAAAAATCAAATGCACAACTACAACCTGAGGAATAACTGGCTAAGTGGTAGTAATACTGAAAAGGATCTGGGTGTTATAATCCATCACAAACTGAATAAGTCAACAATGTGATGCAGGGGCAAAAAAATGCTAATATCATTCTAAGCTGTATTAACAGGAATGTTGTATGTAAGACACGGGAGGTAGTTGCCCTGCTCTACTCAGCACTGGTGAGACCTCAGCTGGAGTACTGTGTCCAGTTCTGGGCACCCCACTTTAAGAATAATGCAGAAAAATTGGGAGAGAATCCAGAGGAGAGCAATGCAAATGAGTGGAGATTTAGAAGACCTGACCTGTGAGGAAAGGTTGAAAGAAATGGGCACATTTAGTCTAGAGAACAGAAGGTTGAGGTGGGAGCTGACAAGTTTTCAAATGTGTAAATGATTGTTATAAAGAGGACAGGGGTCAATTGTTCTCCGTGTTCACCAAGGGTAGGACAAAAATAATAGAATCATAGAAGTAGGACAAATAGTTTGCAACAAGGGTGATTTAGGTTAGCGATCGGGAAAAACTTTCTACCTCTTAGGATAGGTCAGTAATGGAACGAGTTACTAGGGAGGTTGTGGATTCCCCCTCACGGGAGGTTTTTAAGAATGGATTAGACAAACAGCTGTCAGGGATGATCTAGGGATACTTTATCCTGTCTCAACATGTGGGTGGGCAGGGGGAATGACTTGCTGAAGTCCCTTCCATCCCTACTTTTCTATGATCCCACCTTGGCACTGATGAGGAAGCAAGGGCTATCTGAGTTTATGGCCCTCGCTTGAGACATGTGAGAACCTCAGTGTGACATTATCCAGGGTACAATCTGGACCGATGAACAGCTGTGTCCCCTCTCTTCTCCAACCTGGGGTGCCTTTTACACTGCTTTGCTGTGAGAGCAATCACTCCTGGTCTGCTCACACACGGCCTCCAGAATGTAAATTACACCCAGAGTGCTACAACCATCCATCCTTGAATTACACTGTAGAGCAACACCAGCAAATTTCCAGTCCCAGACTTTCCCCCCAGCAATGTGCATCTTGTACTGCCCAGCACTCTCCTGGGCAGTACAAGCTAATCTTATTAATAGAAAATGATATGCACAAATCCTGTTGTCCCAAATGGAGTTTCCCAAACAATTCAATATTTGTTGTCTAGATAAAACAATAAAATAAGTTTATTAACTACAAAAGATGTATTTTAAGTGACTACAAGTAATGAGGCATAAAAGTCAGAATTAGTTACAAGAAAATAAAAGTAAATCGCAACTAATGCCTAACTTAACAAGCTAGAATGAATTTAAAGCAAAGGTCTCCCTCACCACGTTTTAGCAGTCTTACTGTCTGAACCTTTCAGTCAGGATCCCTCTGTGACGTTACACTCCATATTCTTTATGGAAATATGCTTAAGATATGGAACCATTGTTGATGGTTTACCCCTTTCCGGAATCTGAAGCTCAACAGGCCACACTGTGTAAAGGAAAAACTAACAAGCATGTTCTGAGCTGAGGCTGTTATGAACTTGTAACCACAGAAAAAAGCTTGGGTGGGATTTGAAGGACTGATGTCTACTGGACTCTTGTTGGAGTTGGGGTTGATCTGTGGTAAACTTATTAGGATGTGAGTAGGTTTATTTATTGTTTTAATGTGTTTTCTCTGTGAGGCTTTCACCTTAACAATACATGTTAATAGTTAAGAATAAAATTGTCCGACACATAGAAAAAACATAAACTGTTGAGCAGTAGTCAACATGGTTTCTGTAAAGGGAAATCGTGTCTTACTAATCTTTTCGAGTTCTTTGAAGGGGTCAACAAACATGTGGACAAGGGGGATCCAGTGGACATAGTGTACTTAGATTTCCAGAAAGCCTTTGACAAGGTCCCTCACCAAAGGCTCCTATGTAAATTAATCCTTTCATGGATTGAGAACTAGTTAAAAGACAGGGAACAAAGGGTAGGAATTAATGGTAAATTCTCAGACTGGAGAGGGGTAACTAGTGGTGTTCCCCAAGGGTCAGTCCTCGGACCGATCCTATTCAAATTATTCATAAATGATCTGGAGAAAGAGGTAAACAGTGAGGTGGCAAACTTTGCAGATGATACTAAACTACTAAAGATAGTTAAGACCAAAGCAGACTATGAAGAACTTCAAAAAGATCTCACAAAACTAAGTGATTGGGCAACAAAATGGCAAATGAAATTTAATGTGGATAAATGTAAAGTAATGCACATTGGAAAAAATAACCCCAACTATGCATACAATATGATGGGGGCTAATTTAGCTACAACAAGTCAGGAAAAAGATCTTGGAGTCATCGTGGATAGTTCTCTGAAAATGTCCACGCAGCGTGCAGAGGCGGTCAAAAAAGCAAACAGGATGTTAGGAATCATTAAAAAGGGGATAGAGAATAAGACTGAGAATATATTATTGCCCTTATATAAATCGATGGTACGCCCACATCTCGAATACTGCGTACAGATGTGGTCTCCTCATTTCAAAAAAGATATACTGGCACTAGAAAAGGTTCAGAAAAGGGCAACTAAAATGATTAAGGGTTTGGAACGGGTCCCATATGAGGAGAGATTAAAGAGGCTAGGACTCTTCAGCTTGGAAAAGAGGAGACCAAGGGGGGATATGATAGAGGTATATAAAATCATGAGTGGTGTGGAGAAAGTGGATAAGGAAAAGTTATTTACTTATTCCCATAATACAAGAACTAGGGGTCATCAAATGAAATTAATAGGCAGCAGGTTTAAAACAAATAAAAGGAATTTCTTCTTCACGCAGTGCACAGTCAACTTGTGGAACTCCTTACCTGAGGAGGTTGTGAAGGCTAGGACTATAACAGAGTTTAAAAGAGAACTGGATAAATTCATGGTGGTTAAGTCCATTAATGGCTATTAGCCAGGACGGGTAAGGAATGGTGTCCCTAGCCTCTGTCTGTCAGAGGGTGGAGATGGATGGCAGGAGAGAGATCACTTGATCATTGCCTGTTAGCTTCACTCCCTCTGGGGCACCTGGCATTGGCCACTGTCGGTAGACAGGATACTGGGCTAGATGGACCTTTGGTTTGACCCCGTACGGCCTTTCTTATGTTCTTGCTTATAAAGAGTTATGAGGTAACTTTTAGCTGCTGACAATTACAGTGGTTTGTAGAAAGAGGAAGCAAAGTGCAGATGCTGGCCTGTTTTAGTCAGTCTGGCTTGCTGGGGATATCACAGTGTAAGCAGGGAACTGTGCAGCCTGGAAAATCTTCAGTCAGGGTGGAGAGAGACATGGGTCTCTGCCCAAGAGATTCGAGAGACAAGGTGGGGGAGATAATATCTTTTATTGGACCAATTTGGTGAAAGAGACAAGCTTTCGAGCTACACAGAGCTCTTCAGGTCTGGGAAAGGTACTCAGAGTGTCACAGCTAAGTACAAGATCGAGAGGTGATGGCTGAGGAGCCAGAAGCCTAGAGTGGGTGCTCTTGGTGGACCATGGATGGGAAATACCTGTGCAGTTTCCTGGAGCTGTGACATAAATATTTGCCTCTCTTGACTCTGCATCCCAAGTCTTTCTTGTAAACCAAGGCGGTTTGAACTCTTCACTGGCTATATTAAATGTAATTGTTTCCTGCCTTTGCCTTTTCACCACTTGTGCCCTTACAGGCTCTGCCTCTCAATCAAAATGAACACAGAGGGGCAAAGAGATATTGTGTGTAGCAGAACCATGTAGTCAACATTAAAACCTAGGCTCTTCGGGCAATGTCTTGGGACAGCCCCTCCGGATTTTAGATCAGGACTTCAAGATAACAAAAGAAGAGTCTGCTGCCAAAAAAGCCACCCCAGGGTCTACCTTGAGCTCAGTGCATGCAGGCCACATATTGAGTGAGTGGTGTGTGAAACTGGTATAGTGCAGACATGTGCCATGAAGCTCAACCCAAGCTATCTGGATGGTAGTGCCTTTATTTAAAGAGTGCCTGGTAATTGGTGAAAGGACACACCCAACAATACATCGGGAGAGCTACTGCCCAGAAGGGGTAAGTACGTTGGACACTAGATATGTCTAGTTCTGAGTTGATCACCCAAAATCCTATTGTTGTCCAGGCCTTCTCATTTATGTTAGTAAGGTGTTTGCATTTAATTGTGTGTTCTGCAGGGTGAGGAGGAGGGTAAGACCTAGGAAGGCAATTGCTTCCTCAGTTAGAATTAAATATATGTCTAGCCTTAGGAACTAGGTTTTTTAATGGAAACTCTTCTGATTTTTAAAATAAGAAAAGGATAAGGGGGAGATAGATATTTAGTACCAACTATAGGTGGTCTATAGGTCCAGAGGCATTGAGGAGTTCAGCAGCTCTGCAAATCAGTCTCTTGTTAAAATTTAGTTTTATGATTAAAAGCTCTTTGCTTTATTCCATACAAAATTAATGTTATTAATTTGCACATCTAGGGATTGCGTCCACATATATTGATTGTATATTGATGTTTTTATTCTGTGATTAAAATAGCTCTGCCTCTTTATACTACTTTGGCATAATTAAATAGTTAGCTATCCTGTACAGCATTTGGTAATTCATCCCATTACTTGAGCTTTACGATCTTTCTTTTTAATTAATTAGGGCTGAGCCTACTCACCTTGAAATCAGTGAGAGTTCTGCCATTGACTTGGATGAAACTAGGACTTGGGACTTACCATTGACTTCAATGGGCTCTGGCTCGGGCCCTCCTAGGACGCTTTGCAATTAGAAAGTGCTATCTCCGTGGCAGGGTCAGTATTGTTATGGGTGGACAGACTCGTGCTAGCCCCGTTTGAGCTAGTGCACTCAAAGGAGCAGAGTGCAGGTTGCAGCTCCGGCTCTCCAGCCCAGCCTACCCCCTTGGATTGATCTCGGAGGGCTGCCCTGAGTCTCTGCCGGAGCCACAACTGCCACACTGCTATTTTCGATGTGCTAGCTCAAGCAAAGGTAGCCCAAGTCTATCGACGCAGCTGAGAGGCTTGCTCCGAGCTGCAGCGGAGACAATACCCTCTATGTGCTGCTTCGGCAGTGCAAATCAGCCCTCTCAACCCAGTTTCAAAACTCATAGGACTTCCCTCGAGCGGGGGATTCCTCTGGTGCTGAGGGAACACTGTAGCATCTCCTAGGGTACCTCCCTCTTCTTTTCAGGTGCTGTGGCTAGGGCTGGTGGTACAGTTGCATGGCTAGTTGCTGGAGCAACTCCTTGGAAGCTCAGGGCAACAGGTGCAAAATGGACTGAAGTGGTGCCTACTCTTGCAATTTTATCACAAGTTGTGTTATTTGGTGTTTTCCTTAAAGCCCCAACTTCTGGAATCAGGTGATTACATGAGAATCTCCACTTAAAATACACACACACAGACACACACACACCCCAGAATGCATTATTAATTTTAAAATCTAATCATTTTTGAGGCCAGACTAGTACTTTTTGAATGCTCAGGGTTGAGAATACTGAGAGCAGCTTTCAGGCTGCTCTACATTATACGGTGGGGCGTGGCTCAGAGACCAAGGACTGGAGGAGAATAAAGTTGGCATAAAGCCACCGTTGCGCTACTCCTTCCTGATCGGCTTTAGGTGCAAAAGGCTGGACCCGAGAACTGAACCCTTAATTATTCCAAACTTTGTGTGTTTCTGATTTGTGTGCATCTTCCGTTCCATTCTGAGAAATTAAAACCAAATAAATGATTGGCTTAGATAGCTTGTGAAATATAACACCTTTCCAAAATAATCAGGGAAGCTAGTTATTAAACTCACCCCTTTATCCATGGCTTTAAGGTTGCTACCTTAATTAAGATAGGAGAGGTGTATGGTTCAATCCAGCTATTCATGAACTATATTGGTGGTTTTGTAGGGTTTCATTTGAAACAATATAACTTCAAAACAACAACAACAACAACAACAACCCAACAACACTGTTTACTGGTGGTCAGTCCACCCATGGGTGATAAGTTTCATCATTATCTGCTGGCAGAGAATTTAAAACCAACAGATCTATTCCTTGTGGAGATAAAGCTCTCGCAAGCACCTAATTATCAACTCATCTGTTTTGATGTTAACATCCTCTTAGCCTCTGAGAAGCAACTATTTTAAAACACTCTTGTGTCAAGAACTTGGGACTATATCCCTGTGCTTGTTTACTGGCTTGGCAGGCTTGCAGTCAGGGGATGATAGAAAGGTGCAGATGTTTTACGAAGATAGCCCACATGTCAGCAGACATATTTATTTCACTATTTATAGAGTTGGATTTCCATGTTAAAGGAAGATTACCTCCTCCTGTACAAACACAGGTCACCCTTGCAACTCTGCCCATTAGAGCATCATGTTAGTTGCAGAGAAATGAGAGATGAGGATTTGCACACTTATACCTCCCTTCCACCTGCACTACTGGGTCTTGCATTGGGGTGGGAATAAACAGCGGTTCTGTGCCGAGATAAGGTTTTGCGTGCTTGGCCTGCATTGCAGTGGTGTTTGACAGATAGCCTGCAGTGTGGGGTCTGCTGCGCATTTGCAGTGCTGCTATGACGTAAAGAAAGAGAGGTGGAGATGTGAGTTTTGGTGGAATACAGGCCAGCAGTTTTATCAGACACCAGAACAATCAGATGTTATAGGCATGGAATCTGTGTTCTATTCTGAGAGCTACAGAGCCTCTCATCCGCCTAACGTTATACACAATTCGCAGGTGGCACTACCCCTAGTACTTACATTTGCTGATGCTAAACTCTGCAGAGAAAGGGCTCTGCTTTCTTCTATGACTTGCTCAGTTTATTGGCATTTAAGAAAAAAAAAATCTGCTATGAAGAGGACTCAAAGGGTCACATCCTCTCCCTACCAGCCTACCTGGCCTACAGAGAGATCTCTTGCCATCGAAACATGAGTGGGTGGAAGATGTTAGATAGGTGCGTTCCCAGTGGGGCAATGATAGGTGATGCTCCCATTCTTCCAAAAATGTCATCAGCAGTGTCACCACCTGCCACATCTCTCTCTGACCCAGTTTCTGAGATCTCGCAGTTGCAAAAGACATTGAGAGCTTCCCTTCAAACCCAGCCAGAAATAGCTGCTGGCCATGGAAAAAATATTTTATAGCTTCTCCCAGACCCCAGTAATTCTACCTCTGTTCGATTCAAGAAGTGTGTTCCTCCCTCAAGATACAGTGGCATCTGGCCGGCCTCCTTTGTACTTCACGTTAAGTGGAACTGGATGAGGCCAGTGCCTTTCCAATGACAGGCTTTTTGGGCTCCACGCCCAGCTGAAAGCTGCAGTCTCACTTGGACTCTCTCTTTCCAGCCCCAGGCACAATTCTGAGGCTGCAGTTCCACATTGCCAGTGGCCACCTGACTCCTGGGAAGGGATAATAATGCCAAGGCAAAAACAGACACGTGGCACGGAACAGAGTGAACAAGTCGCTCCTCGGAAGATGCACAATACCATCCCCCCCACCATGTGTGTCTCCCAAACTCCCCATCGTTACCCGAATCCAACAGGGATGGGTTCCAAACTGACTGGGGGGAAACGATAGCTGTATGAAACACCATGGAGAAATAATACCTCATGATGAGCTGTTCATCCTCTTTGTACGGTGTAGAGCCTGACATCCGAGGGTGAGTGTATAAACCAGGGGCTGCCCAGCTGCACCAGAATTCACACATCCCATTAGTCAGTCTCTGAAAAACAGAGGGGTAGTTTCACTTGTATCGTCTTGTCATTACATTTTGTCCAACCATATCCTTGTGCTAGATTCCCTGCCAAACAGAGCAACCACATGTGCTTCATAAACTTCATCTTCTCTTCTGCTATCCCTACGTCTTCTCCTTGTTCTCTTCCTCCTTGTGTGTCATGTCTAATCTTAGCTATTTCCGGCCAGGGACCTTTTCTCTGCAAGCAAAGCAGCTTGTGTATTTTGAGAGCTGTATAATAAAGAATTATTAGACGTGTCCCTCCCACTCTAAAAGCTGCAAAGAAAGTAAAAATAAACACTGAATGGAACAAAAGATAATCAAATCTTGATGAACAAACCCACAAGCAGTTAGCAGAGTAACTATAATGTCTCCAGACATCTGTCCTCTCTCCTCTGCCAGCTCTCCATATGGCTTATCGTTTGTATGCTGAAAGCAAAGAGGAAATCCCCCATGAAATGTATTGCTTTGTTTGATGGGTCCATGCTCTGCCTAATCATTGCCATGATAAAACCCTGAAATTGGCCTCCTCATGCTTAGAGTGATGGAACACTTCATCATACCAAAAACCGTCACAGGCTAAGAGCCCAGAAGGTATCTGGTATCACAGCAGGGTCCAAGTCTGTGCAGGGGATGGAGCAGTCAGTGAGCACAACTTTGTTTGTAGGGAAATTTACCACCCATAGAAAAACCCAGATGTTTGAAATCAACTGGGGATACAGGTAACAGCCAGAATGTAGACTTCGTATTGCAGATATCCATCATGTCTTTTCCCTGTATGTCTGAGTTTAGACAGCCAGAGAGTCTAAAGACCGATGTGATATGCTACTCCTCCAGCCTTCCCCTCCTACAAAAGCAGGACACTGTGAGGTACTGTTTGTGTTTTAAGACTCCCGAGTTCTACTGCACAGAACTAGCCACAGCAACAAGAAGGAAGTATAAAAACTACAGCTGGCTAGAAAGAGACTCATTTTTAGTAAAAAGTTTCTCCAAAAAAAAGTGACTCTTTTTATCAGAATATCTAGAAATTTGAACATTTTTGACCAGTTCTACTGCAAACCCTACGTGAGAGAGAGAAAAGTGCCAAGGGTGTAGTTGGCTCACGTTTTATCAGTATGATACAGGTACACACATGCAAGTCCTTCTGATTATGTCTTGCACTGTAGTTTATCCTGTTCTGTTAGACCTTTAAAAACATAGGAATTGCTGGACTGGGTCAGGCCACTGGTCCATTTTTTCCAAAGTCCTCCCTCCAATAGTGACCAGCACCCCCAGCATCAGAGAAAGAAGCCAAACACTGGGCTGATATGGGATTACCTGCCCGCCGGGGATGTTTCCTCTGAATGTCTCAGTTTCTGCTATAAATCTCTCTTTTATTTAGACATTTATAAAATTTAAAATACTGTGATGCTCTTGGCCTTGTAGAAGTCTTGTGACAATGAGTTCCACAGTCTAATTGTGATTTGTCTGAGAAAAGTAATTCCTTGTAGCAGTTTTGAATTTACCCTGTTTAAAATTCATTGCATGCCCCCTTGATTTTTTCTTATGACACTATGACTAACAGTTCCACTTCTACCTTCTCTATACCATTCACTATTTCATATACTTTTATCACTCCTTTTAACATTGTTTTAAATGCACTGTTTGTTCCATGAGTTTACGATGAGCTATGTGCTGCAGTAGTACATTTTGCTTATTAGAAAAGGCATCTATAACTCACTCATGCTTTGACAGTCATTAATTATTGGCTCCCTTTTGGGCCTATGGGATAAATAGATTTCACCCTTACTTCTATTTTCTACAAGCAGTGATGTTCTTCATTTCTATCATTCCCCTCTCCCTGCCCTTGAGGAATATAAAATTGCTTGTTAAATTAACAAACTACTAGCTAAATGCCCATTAAATCTTAACTAACCAAT
Source organism: Terrapene triunguis (assembly GCF_002925995.2). Classification (NCBI taxonomy): domain Eukaryota; kingdom Metazoa; phylum Chordata; order Testudines; family Emydidae; genus Terrapene; species Terrapene triunguis. The sequence continues at coordinate 12,227,326 of NW_020664487.1, read as the reverse complement.
CTAGCAATGCAACATCTGTGGTGCTAAAAAATGTGTGTGTATATATATATATATATTTACAATTCTTACAGTAAGAAAAGAAAAATGTTTATGTCCTGGGAAAGAAAGTAAAGCATTCTAGAAAACAGAAAAAAACCATGAAGTAAATGTCCTTTGGCTGTGCTATAATTGCAAATTCTGACCGAGTTTGCCATACACCAAGGTGTGTCTGGTGTTCCTTCATATGTCATTGAGTAGGGCTGCAGCATTTATTATGGGTCACGGTCCACAAGATTGCGGTATTCTGCTCATGAAGAAATTCATTTGAATCATGGGATTTTAAGCACAGATCATTTGTGCAGAAAGGGGATAAAATAAATTGGGGGAGCCATTAACAACAATGATTAAAATGTATTGCAGAAGTACTATAATTGGTACCTCAACTGAGAGAGAAGTGAAGTACTCCAAGCTAGTTGTATTAAATGTTCATTTCTAAGAGGCTGACAAAGATTTATGGCTTCTTTTCTGTAAGTCCCATTTAGTCCTCGTGGCACTACATCTTTCCTGATGCATATAAGAAACAGTTAGTGTTAATGGCAAGACAGTTTCTGTCAAGGATACCTTTAACATTTGAATTTTTTGGGGGGGAAAAGTTAGCAAGTCTTAAACCACTTTCTTTTTTAAACGATGAATGATGTATGCAAAGTGTGCCGTAGGTGTCCATTAAAACTCCTTAAACCCACAACCTAGGTCATCTTCATTTGGTGAAAAATGCCTGCCAGATTACAAACTCTTCTGATGATGCTGGTGTCTTTGGACCCTTCAGGAATTTAAGTCTCAGACAAATCTAAGATATTAAATCTGGAACAATGAGGCTTCTGCCTACCATTATTTAGCACCTGTGGGACTTCCTGTGCTAAAAGGCACAGGTGTGATGTTGTCATCTTTGAGGTGTATTTAATACCTCTTATAACTAGATATGAAAGAACACAGAGGCCCTAATTCTCCTCTCACTCATACCAGTGTAAAACAGAAGCATCTCCATTGATTTAAATGCAATTACATGAGTGTAAAGCCAATTTGATGAGAGAAGAGACAGGCCCCGCTTAGCACCTTGTGTAGCTTTGTGTACTTGGGCAAAGTGGATGAACAGCAGGGCTTTCTTTTCTTCAAAAATGGATGTTGCAGATTGGGGTCCTGCTCTTGTCTCTTGTCAAGTTACAAACAGCTCAGAGTTCTTCTTCTGATAAGCACCTTGTGTGGTTTATTTCACAGTGTCCTCCCCACAGTGTCCTTTTAGAGAGGCATGCAGCCCTGTGTTTACAATCACACATACTCCTTAGCTTCTCTGGCCAAGGAGGAGGAAGTTAGGCTCTGACTCTGAAATCCTCCCTCTCTCTTTCTCTGTCTTCTCTTTGCACTTCCTTCCTGGGTCTTTACTAACATCTGCCTAATAGGCTAATTAGCCTATTAGTTCTTCTCAGCCCATCCCAATCTATCAACTAGTGACAGATCCTCTAGAGCCATTAATGAGAGCTGCAGTGACCAGAGTGCTGGCTCAGCTGCGAATGCCCAGTACTCTGCCACAATGGACTCAAAACAAAACATTTTTTTTCCTCCTGGAAAAGGAAGGGGAAAGAGGGAAAAGTTGGGGGAAGGAGAAACTAAACACAAATCTTGTTCTGATTCTATTTGATGGTAACTGAAAATTTTTCATTTAAAAAAAAATGGAAAATTTTGAGCGATCTAAAAAAATATGGTGACAATGTTTGAATAGTACAAAAAGGCATTTTTTGTCAAAAAGAAACAAAACAACACTTTTTGGCCATCCTCAGTGTGAAACACTGCCAGATCGTAATGGTGGCATTGTACACCTGCTGTGCACTGCTGTGAGTCGCTGCCCAAGCCGGTGGAGAATCAGTGTATTACTCTATACAATCATCCTTCACATTCTAGTCCTTTCTATTAGCCTCCTGGAACTCATGTTCATAGTTCAGAAGTAACAGAATCTGCTTACACCAGCCAACAAATTCTGCAGTTCTGTGCTGATCTTTTTGCTCAATCTTTTCTGACGTTGGTAGTTATGTAGCCGGTATTTATTATTTTAGCAATGTGCTTATAGCCAACTCTTTTCTCACGACAAGCCTGGTTTCAATGCATGCAACCATCAAAGATGTGCGGGGGGAGGGGTCAGCACAGCTTCAAAAATGGCTGAGCTCACTGGAGACGAGAAGACCAAAATGGCTGAAAGGTATACAGCCCCTTACTGGGGTCTTCTGTGATCAGCTAGTGCTCGTTTATATCTTCTTGTGTGGACCTAAAGTATTTAATAATCTGACCTCTCAGTGTCATGTAGTAATTTATCCATTGTGCACAATTCTAGCTATCTAATATATCCTGAATGTGCCTATGGTAATTTACGGATTAAGGTTACCACCCCATAGCTTTTGGGACTAAATTATTTGATATTTTGGGGTTAAAAACCTGTTCTGAAATAAGCTGGAGATATATTTTTCTGTTGACTGGATAAACAAAAGCTACATTAATAAACAGGAGAACAGTCCAGCAGAGTTCAGTAAATCAGACCTTAATTACTGATGTTTGAAGAATGCATTGATGCCTTGATTTAAATGTTGTTTAAGACATGTTTTGCTATTTTGTTTTGTATACGCTACCATGTTGTCAGCAAGAACAATTGTCTGCCAATCAAAGTCAGGGCATACCAGTACACTGCTAAACATCACCTTGTTCCGTTATCTCAGATTGTCATAATTAAGTTTTCATCCTGATAATGCTGTAGAAGAATCAATTAAAACCTGTTTTATTCTCAACATACAGTATTTTGACACACATGACAAGCAGCAATGTTCAGGAGAGGTTTCTGTGCAGTTTTCTAAGTGATACATGATTTCAGTGTTATTAAAACTATTGAAATTAGTAGTGTTCGTCTCCACTTCAATTTTTTTTTATAAGGGGAAAAAACTCTTTCAGAAGCTGGAGAGAATAAGGTGGAAATATAATACATGCTAGAAGTAAGAATGTGTTGGAACTGCTACAGAATGAGTAGATTTTTACATCACTGTTCCCTTGGTTAGAAGTTTATCAATATTGGGGCTGAACAATATTGATTTTGCTTTTCTCTATCACTATAACATAGGTCTGCTTTATACCAAGGAAATAGAATTCATGTGTCTTCAATCCACAGTGATTTTCAAATGGATTCCCCTAGGAATTGCAAAGACCTGGGTACAGAATTGTTGGATTTGTACAGATGAGCTCTTGCTACTCTGGTCATCCTTAAAGACTTTTCAATTTTGCCTTTGATAACTAGAAAATGTGATCATGGTATTTATGATGTTCCCTATTTGTCCCTATACTGTGTTAACGTTAGTTACAATGACAGTGGGATTTCTTTACGGGTGGCCACTGTATTTTATATAAACTACATCAATTTAAATCACACCTAAGAGAATGTGAGTGGCGATAAGAAAGGCTCAATTCCAGTACAATCTTGTAGTGTATTGTGGTTATTCCATGAAACTATACATGTGGCACTGGCTTCATTAGATCGGGTGAACCAGTCTGAGTGACATTCCGTCTGAAATTGGATAAAGTCACGCTGCTAAGTGGGATGCTGATATTCTGAAGGTGCTGGGTCCCTTCTGAATAAAGTACCATGGAGAGTGAGGAAGGCAGTTATACTGAACACAAGTTATTCAGGAATCATGTTTTTAAGGAACAAATCAGTGATAGCAGCTTTAATAGCAGTTACCCCTGACATGAGCTTTCGGGGCTAAAGTGCTCACCTGGACAACATAGGGGCCCTGTTCTAAGTGACTGTACAGCATCAGTCACTTGGAAAGCAGCATGGGGAGACTCAGATTGGGTCACAGAAAGATCAGTGAAAGAACACTTCAATCTCACCCCTACCTTTGAAAAGTGAACATGAGTGAGTGTGTTTCAATGCAGGTAGAAGGCAATGTACAGAGAGAGTGTTGTAACACAGAAAGCCTCACAGAGAAGAGTACTTGAACCAATTGTGTGCCTCTTGATAGTTGCATTATTGGGACACCGATCTGCTTCTTGATCTTTTTCCTCTTTTGTTTAAGTAGCTCTGAAGTTAGGAGGGGTGGACAGAAAAGGGTTCTCAGCCCATTCTTGGCTGTTTGCAATAAGGGAGTTTTCCGCCTCGGAGCAGATTGGTGAGAGCTAAGTCAGGTGACAGCAGGAAGTGGATGTTTCATTCGATAGCAAAATGGCCTTGTGGCTGAATTTGTTGTCCTTTCACAGGATAATTCCCAGTCACTTATTAAATGTGCAGATTGTTCTTGAGAGGGCCGTGTGCTGGGGGTCTTGTCCATGGGCCCCTCAGCTTTTCTCCACCCACGTCCATAAAACCATCTGCTGCTTCTTGCTGTGACCGCAATCCTTTGTTGTCTGCAAGGATTTATGGGAGTGGGATCGTGGGAAGAAACAGTGATGCGGGTTGGAATAGTGGTGCTGGGCAGTGGTTGTTAGGTTTGGGGGGGCTAAGTTGGGGAATGGTGCTGGGGGGGTTGGAGACTGAGTGTGGGGTACTTAGTAACAGGGCACTGTGTGGGCATTGGCTCTGGAGGCTGTAGCAAGGGGGTGCTGGCGGCAGAGGACAGAATACTCCCTTCCCTCCTTGCACGGGGTTCGGCTCCAGGGAAGGCACTTCTGAAGGAAGGCGTAGAGCAGGTTGGGCAATCCAGTGGATGGAGCCTGTCTCCAAACCTTCCCCAGGAGGCCGTTGCTGGTAGTACTGTGTGTGGAGGGGAGGTGCAGGCAGCAGTAGGGGCGTGAAGTGTACTTCTCCGTTCCTCCATGTCTCTCCTCTCAGATCCGAGTTACCACGTGCGAAGAAGCAGGCTAATATTGGTCTAGAGAGGGGTGTTGGGCACCACTCTCACCAAGGGTCCAAAGTTAGCCTTTTTGGTCAAGGCTGAAAAATGTTTATTTTTTCCCTCCACGTCCTTCCCAGCATAACTGACTCCTGCTCACTATAATCTCCCAGAGCCCTCGCCCAGCCCTGGGACCATGGGGACAGTCAACAATGGGATTCTCTAGGATATACTCCAAACCTAACTCACATACTAAACGTGGGTACAGGGGCAGCGTGGTGTGGGTTACTTGGGTTCCTCCCTCTGCCTCTAGCTACAGAGGTGGGGTCTCAGCTGCTTCTTCCCTCCTGCTTCAACGGGTTTGCATTGGTTTATGCAAGGGGGTAATTTTTGGAGGCTGTATTTGGAAGGGAAAGGACTAATGACTGACTTTGCAGAAGCAGGCTCCGTAGACCTCAAGACCACCTGGGTGGGAGAGGACTATTGGGAGCCCTTCAACAAAATCCAGCCATGCCTCTGAAGGGAAAGATGAGGTGACCTCTGTCCCTACATCTCCCTTGCCAGAGATGACTTGACTTTATTCCCCAGGCTCATACTTCTGAAGACCTAATGTTTTGCCTTTTGAATGGATCAGATTGCTCCAAATGAAGAAGCATTTTTAGAGAAAAAAAAAAAAGAAGAAGAAAAATAACAACACCAGGAGAGGAGATACCTAAAAGGTTCCCATCCCTGTTCCTTGTCAGATGCACACGCTGCACACTCTGGTGCATGGAGAATAGTTTCTCATGGATGAATAATAAATACTTGCCCTTAGGAAAAAGCTGCTTGCCAAGCAGAGCTGTCCAACTCCCTGCAAGCGTTTATGCCTGTATTATCTCCACCCATTACTCCTCTGCACTCTGGCCTAGGCACACCCTTGGCATAGCTTTTTGGTTTGTAATCACAGACTCAGAAGACAAATGACTCTGGAAACTCCTTGTTAAAATATGGGCAACATGTTGCTGACCCTCCACACCCTCTCCCATCCCACCCACGAGATCCAGCTGGGGACTTCAGCCCCCAGAATTGAGATCTGCTGAGATTTAATGCATTGGCTTTACATCGCTGCATTTGTCACCAGACTGACAGGCTGCTCATGGCGCTTGAATCCAATTTATAAAGGCTTGCTGCTGTTTTTGTCCAGTTAGGAGGCAATCTTTGGCTGGGTTTTTGCCATCCTGATTCATGTACGGTATAATCATGAATCCGAATAACCAAAACTGTATTCAATTTATCCTGTGCTCCCAATGGAAATAAAGGGTGAGAGAGAGGGAGCACTGAGTATGGAAGGTAGTAATGGACAACTAGATTGGGAGAGAGATTGAACCAAAAAAACAATAGCCCTGCCGAGTGAGTGACTATAACCGGAGGAAGGGGTGGTGGGCAAGCTGAACTGGAGAATGTTCCTTGATAGAAAATGAATGTTAGGAATCTTCTTTTCTTTTGTTGTTGGCAAAGTTAGATCAGCTAGAGATCTCGACCTTCCTTTAATTGAAATAGACTCTTCTTTTTCAATTTATTTATAACTTGTTTTGGGTCTCTTCATGTATCGTCCTGCTAGAGAGAGAGACTGCTATAAATGTAAGGTAAGCGTTGGGTGAAAGGGCCGTGATGTCAGATTTTTAGCCATCAGTTGGCTCTGTTACAGCTGATAGATTTCCCATCACAGCCTATCTGTGTTCTCTCTTGCTCAATTCCTGGCTGGAGCCAAGTGCTAAAGAATGACACGATATATCTTTCTGCACAATTTGCCAATTGTGGTTACTTTTGAAGCCCGGTGCTCTATGTGAATCTCCCTTCTAAAGGGGAGAGTGCAGACAAAGGAGTGATTGCTTTAACAAAACCTTAGAATCTTTTTTTTTTAAAGTAGACACTCATAGTAGTTATGACAGTTATCATTTATTGTCTGTCCTGAATGGCTTTTCAAATTATTGGACGGAATATTACTTTTATAACCATTCCTTTTGCAGCCCTGATCATAAAGTACAGGGATATAGCTTCATGTCCACTATATTTAGGGTGAGATTTTCAAAGGAACGGAGTGTTGTCCTAACTCTGCTCATTGATCAATGGGAGTTTTATCATTAACAGGAGCAGAGGTAGCCAGTACTGAGTGTTTTCAAAATTTCCACCTGTGGGGTGTCTGAAACATGAACTTACTCTGTTGCTCTCCATAAAAGAGGATTCCCCCTCCTACCCATTGATCTCACACAACAGTCTTATACGTGGAACAAAATTAGGCTAGCTACAGAGCTGTCTTGCAAAACACAGCAGCTGACACTTCCATGCACCAGACAATTTATCTTACTGTACAGGTGACACAGATGCTTATTTACTTCTCTAGAATCAAACCTAGTATCCAAAAGTAACCATTTTTTCCAGACCGCTGTGACATTTTACCTCTGCTTAATTATGCCACTGGACTGGGGATAAAATCAGAAGCTTGGTTTTCCTTGTAATAATCCACATAATCTAGTAATTCTCTAAACGTATTAAGGCAGAAGATTAAAAAGTCCTATTAGTGGAAGGGCAAAATATCCAAACCGCTTTCTAAAGAGCCATTCTAACTATGCATGTCATTTCATTCTCATACTTCGTGTTATTACCAGAGCCTAATAGAATGATATCTTTGCATTAGATGCCTGACTATCTGCTATTTTGAAATTTGACTTTATATATCTCTCTATGTATGTGTGCGTGTGTGTATAACATTGGTTTATTTTCATAGATATTGTCATGTTAATTTTTTTTAAAGTTGCAAAATGTCACTGAAAGGTTTCAAATTTTTGTAAAATTCCTTCAATTTTGTAAACTGCAATTGAGACTCCTAATATAAGTAAAATCACTCACAATGGCCCCCATCTGACAAGGACTTGCATACTTGCTTAATTTCATGCACTGTGAATTTCAATAGGAGATGGATGACTAACTCCCATAGGCTCCTTTGAAAATCCAAGTTTATGATTCATACCATTGACTTCAGTGGGACAACTCTCAGTGCACAAATGTATGGACACACTTACTGTTTGGAGGACCACACTGTACAGAAGACCAATAAAGGATGGTGAGAATAGCGTATTAAAATAATTATTTTTATAAACATATACATTTTTGAAAACTCAGCACTGGAAAAGTTTCTGCTGAAAACATTACAACTTTGCTTTAAAAAAAAAACAGAGAAAAATATAAAAAGAAAACATGATGTTGGTGTTCATGGTATCCAGGCAAACTGGCTCTCTTCACATATGTAGTCAGCAGAACTATCCATAATACATATGGAAACTAAATAAATAGAAAGTGTGGAAGAAAGATGTACTTGTTTTGTCTTCTGTAAAGTCTCTCTTTAAAATGTTAGAGCAGAAATATTGCATCATCTGCTTGGAACCTTAGATAACCTCCCTTGGTAGGAACAGCCTTCAATTCCCCTTGGATCTTTTAGTGACTGATACTCTATAATGGGCCATTAAGGAATGTGTTTAATTTGAGGCTTATCCAGGCAAGCACATCTTAGATTGGCTAATTTCAAAATAGGTGTATTTTCTCTTTTGGCTGCTTAATGCCCGTACTCTGTCTATGAGGCATGAAAAAGAGGGAAAGTATATCACATTCCTTATTCAGCCACCCAAAACCAGTTCTCTTCTCTAAAAGCATGCTTGTCCTGATTGTCCTAGCAATTAATTTCTGCAAGAAAGCACTCAAGGAATTAATTACATTTTAGCCTTTCGCCACCCAAACATTTTATTATTTAGAAATTTTATAGTACCCTTTAAAATGGACACTTGCTCAAAATGGTTTGTTTTTCTTTGAAAGAAAAGGTGCTTTCTATTTAAAAATCAGATTTTGGAGGGTTAATCATTCACCTAAAGCCCCAGCTTATGTTTGTTAAAAATGCCATGGCATGTTTTGCAAGAATAGGGGTTTTATACTGGAGGTTCTGGTGAAATTCCAGTTGGTTAATGAGTTCTATGTATCTAAATTTCCCCTTGTAGTTTTAGTTGGAAATGCTGGACTTCACTTACTTTTTTTTTTAAGTGTAGTATTTCTGGTACATAATGTCTGCCTTGTTACACCCAGAGAATAGCAGCTATTTCATTGTGGGGCCGTGGATCCTAGGACTGTCACGTGCTTTGGCATCCTTCCCAAGGAAAGGTACTTTAGGATTATACGGTATTCTTTATTAATGGCAAAGGAGATGTAGTTGGTGAGCTACATTCTGATCTTGAGACCAGTGGACAGATCCTGGATTTATACCAGTGTAACAGCTCAGAAACTGGCACCAACTTAGTCATTTGGGCATATTGCTCAAAAGGTGGTTGTTCAGTGTTAGCCAAATTCTCTAGTGTCCTCCTAGCTACTGAAGGCGATGGGAAGGTGTCAGAGAAAGGACAGAAGAGTCCATCTTGCATCCGAAGGCGTCAGTGGGAGCATTGCTAGTGAGTTCAGTGGCATCCAGGTTGAGCTATAGAATTCAGCCCTGTGGTGGTAATCTTGGAAGAGTTTTAGGGGAGCGATAACTTGAAGCTCTCTTGCTAGTGATAGCTGTTGGGTCTCCGTGACAGTGTGAGTAGCTAAGGCTGACACACCACTCTATGCACTTTGGGAGTGCACTTTGGAATTGGGGTAGATTGATGAGGTGATAGTTTAAGTACCAAGTGATTAACTAATTAGGTGGCTAATTCAGATGGAAACACTTAAAAGAGAGACAGGTGGGGGGAAGCCCAGAAGGAAGGGCTGGAGTAGCCCAATAGCTCAGAGGGGTGAGATCTTGGCTCCCTTATGTCCTATGCCATGGTAGTAGGAAAAGCCTGGTGGAACGGCCTTATGCTGGGGGGAAGAAACATTTGTAAACACATTGTAAATAAAGCACTCGGTGTTGACTTGCCACTGGTGTGTGTTAAGGACTGCACTGTTTGCAGTGAGGATCCAGGGTGAGAGAACCCTACCCTGTCACAGTCTCCTTAAACATGGCCACGGTTTCTTACAGTAATTGTAAAGAAAACAGATCGGTACCTAGGAGAGGAAAGATGGTTTTGTGTGTAAGGTAATGAAGTGGGGATTCAGTTCTCATCCTTGGTGCGGACTGTTCCTGTGTGGCTTTGAGGAAGTCACTAAAGGACAAAAGTGGCTAAAGTTTGGCTTCTCAGCCCACATGTAGGTACTGAAATAAACGGGCTGATTTTCGAGCCACCCAGCCTCTCCTGCTGAGGCCAGCTGAAAAGCAGCACACTCGAGTGCCTAAATTTCAAGGTTAACTTTAGACACCCAAGTTTGAAAATCGTAGCCTTAATCTCGCTGAACCACTGTTCCTCTTCTGCAAAATAGGGGCAACATTATCTTTTGCCCACCCTTTGCGTATCTTGTCCATTTGTATTGTACGCTTTTGGGGACAGGAACTCTCTCTTATTATGGATACATACAGCACCTAGCACCATGGGGCCTTGGGCTGTGGCCTCTAGACACTACTGGGCTGCAAATAATAAACGTGCCGACACAGAAAAAATGCAATAGGTAAATATTTGTTGTTTCCAAAATCAAAGGAACCATACTTCATTTCAATTATAACATGAGGAAAATAGTGTGTTTAATGTGGAAAATAACCTTTTTTTTTAGTACCACACTTGTTTTTGCTTTAGGGAGCTATGTGTGTGTATGTGTCGTAGCCACCTTTATTCTTATTTCTGCTGCTTATTTCATTTTGTGGACCTATCACATCTGATATTTAGATTTAATAGTTCTTGGTCTCCATATTTGTTTTTTTCCCTGACCCAGAAATTTCTTTCTGCATTACTGCCCTTATCTCATTATTTAACTCTGTAATGACATTGCTTTACTCAGCTGCTCCTCCAAGTCAGACCGCATGAAAACACTTTTTATGTTTTGCTCACTAGTTCCCTTCCCTACACATGCCCTCCTCTTGGGCTGGTCCACTGACTTTGGGGATTGTGTGTCAAGGACCCGAGATGAGTCATCCTTCTAGTATAGAGAACATTTATCCTGGCCACTTGTGTTAAGAAGTGAACTCAGATTTTGAAAACTTGGTATTTCTCACTTATTAATCCCTGGTTTTTGAGACCATCCACAAAAGAGCTGATAAGATACCCTCAACCAGGCAAGGTCAGGAATGTTTTGAGTTTTATTCCTATCAATACTATTCTTAATTTGTATCATTTGGTTGAATAATATAACCCTCCTAATGTTTTCCAAGCCAGTTACACTTAAGTAATCACATATACTTATCTTCAGCATAGACCTAATTGGTATTATTTCTCACTGAAAACATCAATGATGGCAAACCTGTCCTATTGGCTTGCAGTCTATTAGAAATAAAATTATATTAAATGTCTTGTGGGGTGTGAAGAAGTTAACTCAAGGAGAGTTTGCAAGAAAATCATCCTGGTGTAAAACATAAATCTGTTTTAGACTTAAACTACATGTCACCTTCCAGCCAAAAATAGCAATGATAATTAAAACCCAATTTGCTACTAAACATTAATAGACATTTATTATATCACAACAGATTGGAAAGACAATTAAACTTACCTTTTTCATATAGAACTTTCTCCTTAAAAATTGTTACCCACATGGAGTTTGTTGCTATCTTGTTTGCCAGTAATGTTTATACATACACACATTTTCACTAGTTTAAAACTGATCATTGATCTAATTGTCAGCATTTTTTTAAAATCAAAAACATAATTATAAATTATAATTATAAAGCAGAAAAATAAAGAGTGGGCACAATTACATTTTCTTGGTTCGAAGAAACAAGTATCTGAGTTATTTATTGTCCATTTGAGAAGGAAATAGTGACCATAAGCACAGCTCAAAAATGCGCTGACGTGACTGGTGTCCTGCATGTACGCAAAAGGTCAGTGCAACTGATCAGCCAGGTTCTGTTCCTGTAAAACAAACAGAAAAATATTAATGAAGGGAATGAATGAAGATACAAAATAATTAGGCAAGTCTGAACTGAGGTCACAGCAAGGTAAGGAAATCCAGAATTAAAGATAACCTTCTAGCCAAGGCGAATGCCATTATATCCAAAGTATTGTAATTCACCTGTTACTGTCTGTCAGAGGGCTAGAGCCATTGGGCCCCTGAACCTACTGATCATATAGACTGCAGTGT
>NW_020664487.1:12164819-12215308 GCF_002925995.2 Terrapene triunguis | reverse complement strand
CAAATTCAGCTACGTTAATAACGTAGCTGAATTCGAAGTACCTTAGTGCGAACTTACCGCGGTCCAGACGCGGCAGGAAGGCTCCCCCGTCGATGCTGCGTACTCCGCTCGCCGAGCTGGAGTACCAGCGTCGACGGCGAGCACTTCCGGGATCGATCCGGGATCGATTTATCGCGTCTTAACCAGACGCGATAAATCTTACTCAGAACATCGATTGCTTACATCCGGACCCGGATGTAAGTGTAGACGTACCCTTAGGGAGAACAAACTGGACCTGTATGAGAGAGACTGACAATGCTAGCAAAAGGAAGTTAGAACTGCACGTTCTGAGAATATATCTCTGTAGACATGCACATGTGTGCATCTACCTACACAAGTACATTTAGTTTCTCACAAAATAATTAGAAGGGATGCTTTGCATGTATGTGCGAATAAGCAGCATTGCCAACCCCAAGTGTTTACATATTATGAGCTGGGCCCCAAGGAATCATGAGATTGGCTTACAAGTAGGGCTTTCAAACAATTAAAAAAATTAATCACTATTAACTGTTAAACAATAACAGAATACCAATTTAAATTTTTTATAAATATTTTTGGATGTTTTTCTACTCTACAGTGTAGAGTGCTCACTTTATATTATTACTTTTTATTACAAATATTTGCGCTGTAAAAAAAGGATAAACAAAATTGCAATCTACAGGTCAAAGCATGAAGAGGCATACAAATGATTAGCATATCTGGCACATAAATACCTTGCAACACCAGCTACAACAGTGCCATGCAAACACCTCTTCTCACTTTCAGGTGACATTGTAAATAAGTAGTGGGCAGCATTATCTCCCATAAATGGAAACAAACTTGTTTGTCTTAGCAATTGGCTGAACAAGACGTAGGACTGAATGGACTTGTTGGCTCTAAAGTTTTACATTGTTTTGTTTTTCAGTGTAGTTCTGTAAAAAAAAAAATCTACGTTTGTAAGTTGCACTTTCATGATAAAGAGATTGCACTACAGTACTTGTATGAGGTGAATTGAAAAATACTATTTCTTTTGTTTATCATTTTACAGTGCAAATATTTGTAATAAAAATAATATAAAGTGATCACTGTACATTGTATTCTGTGTTGCAATTGAAATCAATATATTTGAAAATTTAGAAAAACATCCAAAATATTTATAATACATTTAAATTGTATTCTATTGTTGTATATCAGTGCAATTAAAACTGTGATTGATCACAGTTAATTTTTTTAATTGAGTTAATTTGTTATGAGTTAATCACTTGAGTTAACTGTGGTTAATTGACAGCCCTAAAAGTCACAAGATTTATAAACAAACATACATTTGTTGTATATTATTTGCCTTCTGTTTCTTGAGCAGGGGAGACCCTATTGGTTACAGTCCCACCCGACCTTCAGCTTACATCCTGGGGCAGCTAGCTCAGTGCGCTACTCGAGCAGAGCTAGTGTGTGTGTGTCCACGTGAGCTGGGAACTACACTTCCCAGCTCAGCAGTGTAGACGTACACTTAGAGCCAAAACAGTTTCTAATGCACACAGCTCACTCTCTAATTTCATATGAAACCGCCCTGCTCTGAGTCGTGAACCTGGATTCAGGGAATAAATAAACTTAGATTGCTTAAGTTTCCCTTTGACCTTAAGAAAGGGCCAAAAAACTATATGTAGCCTACAGGGGAAAAAAACAGTAGACTTGGCTGGTCTGCATTTGTGTTTGCTTGTCAAGGGCTTGCTAAATCTGAAATGAATTAACTCTCTTAACATTTGACAGTGACCTTGCGCGTTGTTTTGCTGTAAAGCTATTACTACATCCAAAGGATTCGTTGTCGTTTTAAATTATAGGTTAAACAGGTGGTGCATGGGACTATATTTGATTCAACAACAGTCCCACGCTGTTCGGGCTGCTCATCGCAGGAGAATGTAAATAGCATTGTAGTGATATTTGAGAAGCTCTGATAAACTGGTATTTATGAGATGTTGCCACTGTTTTTGCTTATTGTACACCTTTGCAAATATTTATCAAGAGAAGCTGCATAATACGTAGAGGAGGAGTAAAGGAATGGATTTAGTGTAGTTAAATAACATACTATATAACAAGTGAATGGCACCCAAACTTTCGGAGCGACTGTACTGCTTCACTGGAGGAAGACCTGGGCTATGCCAGCCAGCATTTGCTGCCTCCCATTTAGGGATGTAGGTGTGAACATGCAGTGGACAATTAGGGCATGTCTACTTGGGGCATTAGTGCGCCGTAAGCCAGCGCCCTAGCTTGTCATGCAGTAACATCCCATGTGGACACTTCTCCAGGGCAGTAGAAGTATCGTAGTGCACTTTGATGTTCTGCTGTTGAAATTAAAGGACATTAAATGCATTACAGGAGTTTGTGTGCTGTAGGGGTGTTCATGTGGGACGTTCCTGTGTAGCAAGCGAGTGCACTGTAGTCACACCCTGCTTGGGGTGCACTCATGTGCCGTGTAGGGAAGCCCACAGCTATTTTAAACCCAGTTCTTGCAGCATAGAGACTGGGGTATGGAGCAGTCCAAACTCTCTTGAGGGTTAGTGAACGAATAACACTGCTCTACAGCCAAAATGCTTCTGAAATAAATGTAGTCAAACTTTACTAATTCTGGGTCACTGAGAACAAAAATGATGCTTAAAATTGTTGATTGGCTCTAGTTTTCAAGATATGCTATTGGGTCAGTATGTACGACCCTTGACTTGGGAATGGCGGAGGATAAGTGAGTTATAAAGGGAAGGGATCTCAATTTAAACCAGAAATGACTAAAATACATCTTTGACTGGATCTATGAATAAATCTATGACTAGGTTTGGACAGTACTTGCTTTTTAGGCAAAACAATGAATGATGCAATCTGAAGCTGGTATTGCGTCATACATGATATGAATTGCATCATGTTATTCCTAGAAGTCATGGATGATGCAATCATAATGAAGCTTCCATCACTCTGCTGAACAAATTGCCCTATATCAGCTCTAGAAATCATACAGTGTCGTGCTCTCTTATTTGTCAGTGTTTGATTTTGCAAAGGGACACATTTCTGTTTAGCCAAAGTGAGCAGAGATGCCTCGTACTTGTGTGAACAGTGCAGATAACTTCTGCTATGTTTGTGGTGAAGTGACTTTTGCATCACAAAAGCACAGTATAACCACTATGGTTAAGAAAGCCTATCACCTTTATTTTGGCTGCAAAATTGGAGATCAGGACAAGAGGTGGGCCCCACACATATGCTGCAACACTTGTGCAACAAATCTTGGCCAGTGGTTGAACAGGAAAAGGAAATCTATGCCTTTTGCAGTGCCAATGATTTGGAGAGACCCAACAGATCATACCAGCAATTGTTACTTCTGCATGGTGTCTCCAGTTGGGAAAGGTGTGTCAAAGAAGAAAAAGTGGACTGTGCATTATCCAAACATTCCATCAGCTATTCGCCCAGTACCCCACGGAGAAGGACTGCCGGTTCCTGATGCACCAGAATCATTCTCACTTGATTCAGACGAGGAAGAGGAAGAGGATGAAACTTCTGGTCCTGAACCATCAATGTCACAGGACCCACATTTTCCATCCTCCTCCTGTGAACCACACCTCATAACACAAGGTGAACTGAATGACCTTGTCAGGGATTTGGAACTACTCAAGAGTAAGGCAGAGCTGTTGGGCTCCAGACTACGGCAGTGGAATCTCCTGGCAGGTGATGTTAGGGTTTCCATGTTCCGTGACCGTCAAAAGGATCTTGTCCCATTCTTCTTCATGGAAGGTGATCTTGTAGCCTGCAACAACATCGATGGTGTGATGGCAGCCCTCAACATCGTTCACAATCCAGATGAGTGGCGACTGTTCATTGATTCATCGAAGATGAGTCTTCAAGCTGTTTTACTGCATAATGGCAATGTTTTGCCATCAATTCCAGTTGGTCATGCAGTCCATATGAAGGAAACCTATGACAACATGAAACAACTTTTGAGGTGCATAAACTATGACCAACATCAGTGGCAGCTTTGTGGCGATTTGAAGGTTGTTGCTCTCTTGCTTGGTCTGCAGACTGGATACACAAAGTACTGCTGTAGTCGTGCAAGAGATTCCCACTACATCAAGAAAGATTGGCCACTCCGACAGTCATTGGAGCCTGGGAGGAAAAGTGTTCAGCATCCACCACTTGTTGAATCAAGGAAGAGTTTGTTACCACCCTTACACATCAAGCTGGGTCTGATGAAGAACTTTGTCAAGGCCATTGACAAAACACAAGCAGCTTTCAAGTACCTCCGTGGAAAATTTCCAAGGTTAAGTGAAGCTAAGATAAAGGAAGGTGTCTTTGTTGGTCCTCAGATTCGTGAACTTCTTCGAGATGATGCATTTGACCATGCACTGCGTGGCAAGGAAAAGACGGCATGGAAAGCCTTCCAGTTAATGGCAATAAATTTTCTCGGAAACAACAAGGCAGACAACTACAGGTTGTTGGTGGAAAACCTCCTCAAGGCATACAAAAGCCTGGGTTGCAACATGTCACTAAAGATACATTTTTTGCACTCTCATCTAGATTTTTTTCCACCGAACTGCGGAGCAGTGAGCGACGAGCACGGCGAGCGATTTCACCAGGACATTGCAACAATGGAGAAACGCTATCAGGGCAAATGGAGCCCATCAATGCTTGCAGACTATTGCTGGACAGTGACAAGAGATGCTCCATTTAATGAATACGAGAGACAAGCCAAGAAGCGCCGAGTAGACACTGAATAGGACTAAACTATGTACAGAATAGTTTTTTGCCTTTTGTTTCATAATAAATTTTATTTATATAACCCTTTTGCTGATTTTTAAAGTGTTACATAAACAGGACAGGTGAAATATTATCATGTAAAGCAACCATAAACACATGAAAAGACCTAGGTTTACAATTTATGATTAAAACTCTACTATCTACACAATATACATAGACATAAAATGTAAAAACTTAAATATCTTAGAAACAGTAGCCAATCAGTTGTTTTAATTGTCATATTTGAATTCAGCACATCAAAATACATAATAAATAGCACATTTTATCTCTGAAGCGGACGACTTCTCAAAAATTGTAGACCAGTGTAATGAAAGGGTTAAGTAGGCAACTGTTGTGCTTACAGGCCCAGGGGCGCAGAATTGGGATCCACAGTAGAAAAGGGGAACTGTCTAGTTGAGCAGGTGGAAACATTTCAAATTCTGAAATTTTTCTGTTGGAAAAATGGAGACAATTTTTGTGAAAACTCTGCATTTCCTTGCTTGTGTGGTTTCGCGTGAAACTTCAAGAGGGACAATGTCAGGTCAACCTCAGCACCAAATCTAAGTTTTCAGGCAAATCTGCCTTTACAATACCTCAGAAATGTTTGCGTGGTTATTTAAAAATTCCAGTGGAAAGAGTTTTAAAGAAATTACTATGTCCCTGCAGTATTTACAATCTACACATTGCAGTGTGGTGTTAGTGGAAGCATGAAAGTGAAAATGACTTGAAACTGGTTGGTGGGGAGGGAGCAGAGGAGGGAGACACTCTCTTTTCATTGTTGGAACTGAAAGAAATGCACAAAACATGGAGAGAGAGAAAAAAACCAAGTGTTTACAATTCTTTCTGTTTTTAACAATATAAAGTTGTGTTAGTAAGACAGGTAACTTTTTTTTTAACTTGAACGTTTCTTTTTACTTTACTTTAATATTGTTGGTAATTTAGGCATTTTTTTCAGAAGGTATATATTTTCCATTTTGCTGCATTACCCTTCCTATCTCTCCCCCACACTGAGTGAAAATATGAAAACATTTCCTGAAGTAGCTTCTTGTTAAACGACAGATGTTGAAAATGGAGACCTGCATTCATCGTGGGGCTAAATTTTCCCATAATCACTAGCATCCAAGGGTTAATTACTTGCAGGCATTTTCTCTTGCAAACAGTGAATTTAATCAATATCTGCGTAAAGCATTCAGCTTATTTCCCACTAAGTAAGCAACTTTTACCAAAGACAGAGATAAGAAATGCAGTGCTGTTTTTCTATTAAAGAATACAAAGCTGTGATGCTTTGTTTGTTTAAAACTATTAGGCAAGTAGTGGCTGGCTGGCTGACTAGCTTTAGTGCTACTGAAGATCTAAAGAAAAAATAACAAATCAAGTTATTATTGGGTACTTCCAAAGCTGTTTGCTCTTGTGCATAATTTCAGTATGTTTCTTCCATAGCTATTAAATTATATCCATGCATACTTAACAGGAATAAACATCACATCTATGTTAAATTGGATATTAAATTTACTTTTTTTTTTTTAAGAGATTGATAATGGGGCTGATTCTTGCACTTTGTGTGGTCTTTTACCCCTGTGCACTATGAACACCTGCTTGATTATGTAACAATGCCAAATCAGAGTGCTGGTATTTTACACCCACTTTGCACCACTGTAAATCATCACACATGGTTTAAGGCATTGACAAATCCAGTGACTCAATGCGGTTTGAACACATTTTATTTGTGCTGCTGTAATTCCGCTTTGAAGTCAGCACATCTAGCCATTGACTAGCTCTTGTCAATTTCCTTATTTCTTTTTCCTCCCTTAGACTAATGTCATTAAACTAACACAAGGACTCCTTGGTGTGCTGGTTGACATAAAGCACTGAAGAATGGACTTGTTAGGTGTTGTATCCATCAGTATATCCATAATGCCTTTTAAAGAACGATCATCTTGAACAAGTATCGGACAGTACATTTTTGGTTCCTAATGCCTTAGTTTCCTTGGGCTCTCTGCTTTTCAGTCAGTTCTGTTCTGAAGAGTTGTGCTTTTGTAGCTGCTAGTGTGTAAATCACTTTAGTGCAATGCTTGACAGCAGATCAGGATGTGATGCTTATGGTGGCATCCCTGCAGCCAGAAAGGTCAGTGTTCAGCAGAACCTTCTTGTAAATTAATGCAGCATGCCTTTGCTTGGTGGTTCAAATCCAGTCCCCTGTAGGTCAAATGCAACTTTTCATTTGTTTGCATTGGAGGTGTGTCCCTTGCTTGCTATCAATAAATTAAATGTTCTACGCTGGACAATTCATAGCTGCTCTCTCTCATTGTCTTTGGCCAAATATTACCTCCAGAGAACCCCGTAGATGGGATTTGTTTTATTTTGCGAGCCTCTTTCTGCTTCTTGTAATGCTTTTTTTGAGTGTGTTCCTCCAACCCCCCCTTCCCCCCCCATCAAAAGGCTTGACCCATAACAATTTCATTTTTACCCCTACAGATGTTCATTGTATGTAGGAGATATAATTTAAAATATTCAATAATTTTGTTCCATTTTAGAAATTAGGCTTAAAATGTTGTAAGTGGACGTGATGACTCGTGGTTAGAATAGCAAAGCCCTGAAAACGTGCATGATGCGGAGACAGAGATCATCACTAGCAGTGTGACCGTAAACAAGTCGCTTGACTACCCACTAACCTTGGGCTTCCAGTCATCCCAGCTGCAAAGCTGGGTAAAAGCTTTGAAAAACAAGTGCCACCATTCAGTTGAGTGAGCAAATGACAGCAGGGGGGAAAAAATAGCTCAGACTAAACTGTGATACAAGCAAATATTTTTTGTTGGAAGTAATGATACTTGGTTATACAGAGTATAAATCAGAACAATGCGGGGTTTGATTTAGCAGGGACTGAAGGGCAAAACAAAGGAAACATTGTTATGTCCAAGCTTCAGAAATATACCCAGATAGCAGTGGCATGCAACAAGCGTTTTCATATGCTTTTTGGCTCACACTGGGTTTTGTGTAAGAACCAAAGTTGGCAGAAACAGCAAGCATTGCTCAGGCAAGAATAGCCTATGCTGATTACAGATTTTGGAGAGATTTTTAATTAGGCCAGTGCTGTGAAGGCTACAAAGTCTTGGGACTTCAAAACAAAGCTGTCAAATATTTTACAATTGATCATATTTTATAAATCGGTTTTAAGCAGAAATCACCACTGCAGTCAACAGGGAATTTAAGCTTAAAACTGGTGGCATGATTTAACTCTATAGTTGTTGTTTTCTTCAAGGTTTGGTTCACTATATCCTTCAATCCTCCTCTATGAGGACAAAAAATGGTGGCTAGTCAGAATCTTTCTTGCGATTAAGAAGGGGACTGTTTCCATTCAAACATACAGTTTCCCTACACTTCCCTATATAAGAGTGTAGGTTGGATAAGACCATTTCATTGGGTCCCCAAATGAGTAATTGCAGGGCTGAACTGAAGTTGGTCGAATGAGGTGCTGATGGGCAGGCACTGTGACGGGGTTGGAAAGGAGATGTGGACCCTTTCATTCCATGGCCACTGGGTCAGAACCTGGCCTGGTTTGAAGTCAGCGACCCAGCGCTTAGTCCATCTGATGTCTGTTCTGAAGGCCTGAGTAGAAAGTCCCAAGCCAGGTTCTAGCCGACGTATCACACAACCCCAGCACCATTGGTACGGACTGGCCACCCAGGGTATGTCTACACCACAATAACAGGCCAGCCGCGGATTTCCAATTGCAGTATAGACGTACCTTCAGAGGCAGTTGCAAAAGTGAGGCCACGGGACAAATTAAAAGGTTCCTGAAGGTAATGATTGTGGCTCTGTGTGGGGCTGCCTGCAGAAGCTTGCGCTGCTTCCCCCTGTATTGGGCATGGCTGTATGGAGAATGCCAGTGACCAGGGCTGTCCCTTTGGTGAGGACACAAGGAGAAATAGAAGAACCCATCCATCCCCCACAAAAAAGCCTTTGCAAGCCAAACATCTCAAACAGGAGGCCTGTGGTGCATGTGCCAGGGTACATCTGTGACCATGCATGGCGCTGCTCCGGCTGACGTACCCACACATGGCTGATGTACCCGCTGGCCTATGGCTGGGACTGTGTGTCAGCACAGGAGAGTAAGGGGAAGGAAGAACTCCCCTTATTCCTCGCTGAGGGCTCCATACTCCCTATTCCCTGTCTTCCAAAGCTGAGCTAGCATTGGGTGTGTTGTGATTTGCTGCTGCTGTGGGATAGCAGGAAGTTCCTACCCACCTAGAGTAAAGGGGGAAGCAGAGGGGGCTGGTGCCTCAGTGAAGCGTCTGAGTCACAGCGCCTTCTGAGACTACTCTTGGAACAGGGCAGTTTATGCTCCGCCCCTTGCTCAGTGCTGTGCTTAAAGGCACGGTCGAGCCCAAGTGCCTGACTGGACTCTCGCATGTGCAGTCACTTGATGTGCACATACAACTACAAGTGCACGCTCTCCTGAACGTATTGGTGCCTGTGCTTTGGCTCTGTATGTCAGGCATTGGAGCGGGAAAGTGGGTTATTGGGGTTAAAATTCACCCCTGAGCAGAAGGCTTCCATGAGGTCTGGCCACCACATAAAGCCATTGAAGCCCTTCTTTGAAAGAGTAAGTGGGACGTAAGTGATGCACAGGCTGAAGTGCTGGCCCTCTGCACAGAGGTACATTGTGTGTTCCTACCAAACAGCTAATAAAGGCCTGTGAGGGGAGTGGTTCTCAACCTTTTTCATTTGCGGACCCCTAAAATAGCTCGAACAGAGGTGCGGACTCCTTTGGAAATCTATTGTCTGTGTATATAGTTGAATTCTGTTCAGTCAGTTTTCAGTCTGTCTTTGCAGACCCTTTAGACATAGTCTGCGGATCACAGATTGAGAACCACTGTGTTAAGGGAGCCCCTGTTTGTACTTAAACCTGCTGTCTTGATTGCCATGCACTAATCACCTGTTTTTGTTACTGACCTCGTTCTTTCTCTTTTGTTTGTAGGTCTCGATTCTGGATATTGGTTGTGTTTTGTTTTTTTTTAATTTTTATGATTATAATTTTTGGTTGGCTTTTTCCCCTTCCCCTGTGGATGTGAATTGAGGACCTACGAAGGAGCTCTGGACGAAGGAACAAGAGGACGCTTACTTCATTTTATTTGGAAACGCTCGTTGCCGCGGTACCTTCAAGTTATATTCCACAGTCATGTGGTCATCACAGCTGCTGTTCTTCACAATGCTCTTAGCACCAGCAGTGCATGGTAAGAGAGGTGGGGGGAGTTGGTGGGGTGCTTAGGTTTTTTGCCTATATAATCTGTGTGAAATTGTTTTTTCTAGGGCCAAAGGGACCTAAGGCAGTGAGGAGGCCAAATCCCATTGAAACTCAGTAGAGTTTGGCACCAAACTCCTTTACATCTCTTTGAAAAGCCCAGCCTCCATTATTGCAAAGTAGGCCTGCAATAAAGAATCATTATTTGGCCTTAGGTAAAAAAGCTGTTTATGAACCAAACTGCTTGATGCGTGTGAGGTCACGTTGGAGATTTACATTAGACAGTCTGTCCAGTCCGTGATAGCTGAGTTTCTGCCCTGTTCTCAGGACCGGCACACAGGGTAGGCACCACTTAAGTCACACCTTGTCCTGGCCCTGAGCATGGGGATTGAATTCCACCCTGTGTGACTAGAGATCTCTGAGATGCATTGTACAGCGTAACCTACATTAACCACAGCTACAGAGAGGATGGGATCTCACTAAATTATCATCACTGATGCTGTTAGCACACATATTAACGTGCCACGGTGGCCATCATATTTTGTATTATCTTAAGCAAGTAATTATAATCTATTCTGCATCACCGATTAAGGAAAAGTGAAAACGGATCCATCTCACTATGTGGACAGGGCTTATAGGGCAATGTTTTTAACAATAGGAACCCAAAGTTAAGCTCCTAAAATAATTGGCCTGATTTCTAAATTGCTGAGTGCCGAGAAGAACCTGCTGGTGGGGGAGGGGATCAGCATTTTTGAAAATCTGGCAACTCCATTTGGGGGCCTTAAGGGGAGCTGAGCTCTGTTGAAATTCTGGCCTTAATGTCAGGTCATTGGGAGCACGCTGGACAATCCAAGTCATTGATTTAGGTGTAGGCTTTAGGCTCCTAGTTTTGAATATCTTGGAGAGAATTCCACATCCACTCTTGGCATGTGGTAGTTTCCCAAAGCTAAGGCTTTAGCGTTAATGGGGAAGGAAAATCAACAACAAAAATACAGAGTGCATCGAGTCTACTGGCATCGCTTTTGCCACCTTTATGCCCTAGAGCGCGCGCTCTCTCTCTCACGGTGTTTAAGCAAACTTTCCCACTGATTTCAAAATTTTAATTTATAATTAAATGGTGTCAAAAAATGGTGGCTGGAAAAAAACCCAAGCTATTATGGAAGGAGCTGTTGGTTCTACTCAGGAAGTTAAATGGTAAATGTTGTTTTGCAAATCTTTATAATTAAACAATATTAATAGTTAAAGCAATTAACAATTGAAATGCCCCTCTGGCAGTTTTGGTTTTAGTCAGAGTGCCAGTGTAGTCTGAGAGCTCGCTTGCTAGTTTTGCTGAATGAAAATGCCAGAATACTAGGAGAATCATAGAATATCAGGGTTAGAAGGGACCTCTGGAGGTCATCTAGTCCAACCCCCTGCTCAAAGCATGACCAATCCCCAACTAAATCCCCAAATGGCCCCCTCAAGGATTGAACTCATAACCCTGGGTTTAGTAGGGCAATGCTCAAACCACTGAGCTATCCCTTCCCCCGTTGCCCCACAAATGAGCAGACACTGAAGATGCAAAAACCGGGGGGCCCTGATTTTTCCCACAGATCTGCTCTTTGGAGAGTCATTTACTCCTATGCAAACTGAGTGGAAAGCATGGCTGGTGTCAGTGACTCAACAAGGGGCACCACAGTGGGAAATCAGGCCCCTCGGTGTTAGCGATGACCCTTTGTAACCCACTGATCAGTGTGTGTTACATGTCCTCCAGTGTGGCTGATCCACAGAGGTTATGAGTCTGTTACAGCTACAGCACCTGGCTTTTTGGTTCAAGTGGTATGAGCTCTGGAGAGCTCTGGTTCAACCCCTGCTGGTGGCCAAGCTCGCAGCCATCCCACCAGAGCCTGGCCCCACTGCAGTTCATGGTGTTTTTGCTAGGAGGAGGGTAATAGGAGTAATTCGTGAGCATGCATTTAGCCTAATGTAGGGGGAAGGGTGCACCCACTAAAATATGAGTTACACAGAAGGTCAGAGTAGATGATCTAATGGTCCCTTTGGGTATCAAAATCTGCAAAGCTCATTACCTGCTGCTCTTTCTGGCCCTATCCCACACCATTTGCACAGCAGTGTCTCCATGAGTGGGGTGGGGAAGCAGATTAAGTGTGGAATTTTCTGCTCTCCAGCTTGAGGATCATTCTGGAGAGTTTGTGTAAGTACACACAGCAGCCAGAATTCAGCCGTGTGCTAAATATGAAATTAATCTGGTTAAGACCTTCTCATTCTTGTCTCCAAAGAGATCTCTTTAATGTAGACAGAAGGTTTGCCTGGGAAGCTGTTTTCTAAGACCGTATCAAGATTTAATGTTTTGGATTCTGTTGTTACAAACTGTGAAAGTATCTGGTGATCAGGATAATTCCAGGGATGTGTATTAATTGGTGGGGTTTTATTTGTATTGGGGTATTTTTTGAGTCTTATTTTTCTGGTAATCTGATTGCCCCTTCTTCCATCTGCAGCTTGTACATTACACTTTGTTCTTGTACGTTGGGACAATGGAAGGATTGCTGCATATATAGATATATATCTAGGCATGGCCAGTGCTGCCATACATTTGTTTTTTTTGGCTACATTTTCCAACCTCAGATAAATGTGTAAGGTTCAAAGTCACACAGTTGTGTAAGAAGACATGCCAGGCATACCATTTCTGGGCGCATATTCTGTGCCTCAGGTTGTGATCTCAGGTGTGGGGTCAGACGACGCTTGACTGCACTGCTGGGTGAGACGAAACAACCCCCTAGAGACACTTCCTGAGTGGGATGCTTTCATCTTGCTGTTCAGCAGAAATGATACAGGGAAAAAACTTCAATTGCTGCATTTCCTTGGTGATATTGTCATGGTTGCTGCACCATAAACACCACCCAGACACAGACCTCCAGTTTTGTCCAGTGCTGCTTCATGCCTCACATACCAGTGAAATTCTCCCTGCCCTTAGGCCTGTGTTTGGGCTGTAGTGGGACTGAAGTGATGCACAGGACTTGTGCTGGCCCTCTGTACCTCTACGCAAGACCATAACCTGCTAATTTATTCAGTAGGAAACTCCTTCACTGCAGACCCGTTTGAAAGGTGCTGCTGCTGCCCTAATGAAGCCAGTCAACCCAAGAATTGACCCTTTGCTCTGTTAGCTGCTCCCAGTACACAAAGTTCTAGAGTTAGCTGAAGTGGAAAACAGCAACGTTAAAAGCAAAAATAACATCGGAGGGCTCTGGAATGACGGGAATTTGCCGCTGAGCTCGCTGGGATTCATAGGAGTCATGCAGTATCTGGGGGAGATGCACATTTCGGGCCAGACTGCAGCCCAAAGCCATTGGCTCTGCACTGCATTTGGGGAGGGGATGACCAGGGGTCTGCTGCAATTCCTCTTGGGGGCTCTGCAACACATGGCACACAGCTGGATCTGCCACTCTTTGAAAGGTGGCGAGTGGAGAAGGGAGTGTAAGACCATGGCCCTACACCCACCGCTGCTGGCCCCCTTTGCAGAGAATCCCTTCATTGTCCAGGGGCTACAAGGTCCAGACTTGTGTCTGGCCTTTGAACAGGACTTTCAGGGAGCATTGTCTTTGCTCACTTGCCCCAATGTGCACCTGAGCAAGCCACCTGCAAGCTGTCCCTTAGCCTGTTCTGGAACAAGCATGTTTATTGTAGACGGATAATGACCTTCTCAGATGTTACAGCCCCTCCTCCCCAACCCCACCAAGTAACCTGCCCTCCCCCCAACGAGGTGGATTTCTTTCCGTCTTAAAAGGGGTGAACAGACAGAGCTCCATGAATTCCATTTGCTCTAATGCCAGTCTAATGTGGAAAACACTCAGACGCTGATAATGGGCAGCAAACCCCTAGGCTGCCCTGGCATCTTATTTAAACACAAATGTATTGCTAAAGGTGAGTTTAGATGTAAAGCTTCTCAGTGCATTGTATAAAAACAAAATTCAGACTTCTACATCACTAACCAGCAGGCCGAGAGAGATGCAACACAGGTGTGTGTGGTCTGAAATTACACTGATCTCTAACCAGATAATGATCTCTTACTTTGAACCTCTTAATAGCTCTGAAAAAATGATGCAAACCTCTGCAGCCCCGAGAGATCTATACCCTGAATGTCTTGTCACATGATTATTTTTGGTCTCATCTTGGATTTCCAGAAACCAGGATGCCCAAGAGGATTTGTACTCCAGCCAGATCTAGCAAAATCATTTTCAACTGACCTCTGTATATTTAGGACATGGGCTATCTTGGCTTTCTGTTTCAGAGAACTAGTCTAAGCTGGGGCTGAAGTACTGTAAATGTTGTTTGCCCAGCAGAAAAGCAATTTGCAGTCCTGTCCAGTCATGCATTGCAGCAGCTGGGAGGAGAGGGTCCCACCTGCTATTCTGTTCCCAGCCTTCCTAAGGCCTTTGTACCATTTACTGCCATTTTTGGTGGGCAGCTGTGGTGGTGGAGGTCTCTTCTTTATAAGGAGGTGGCGTTCACAGGACAAGCTGATATCTCACTGCATTAGCAGGTCAGGGTTCAGGGCCAGGTTCTGTGTTGTTTTTGGTGGGAGCCTTGGAAATATTTATTCCTCAACAGCACTGGAAGTTGTCTGGTGACAATGGTTCTGTTAAAGCAATCAGCATTATCTTTCTTTGGGAAGTATATGATGCTAGCAAGCTGGTCCTTGGTGATAGAGAGCTGCTTAATGTGAGCTGAATGTTTGCTTTCTTACTTTTGGAAAACTGTGGAAGCACTGCCACCTTTTAAAATACATGCTCTGTTTCTTTTATACTTGTACAAGTGTTATGTTAGCTTGTGAATAGAGGGTAATTGCCTTTTGTATGCTACTCTTTATATAGTCACAGTGAAATACAAGAGACATGTTTTATTAGTTGTGAAATAGCCAAGTTGACATCCAGGCTTCTGCCTAACTTCAATGTTTTAAAAGATTAATCATCCTTGAAATATTTATAATATTTGCTAGGCTAGGCAGTTGGTATTACTGCAGCAGAGCCACCATTTTTATAGGAGACGGGGTGATGAAAGAAAAGCTTTTCCTGGTAAAAGGGCTGACCACAGATGTATACCACAGTGTTTTTATTAGCAGCACAGTACTAAATTCAGGAGTATTAAATTCTCCAGCTGATGGCGGTCTGATCTATAAGCCGGTAGAGGGTGAAATTCAGCCCTGCAAAGGTCCTATGCACCACTTAATTCTCACTTAAGCCATTAAGTGGTGCAAAGGGCAGTGTGCTGGGCCCTCTACACAGGGGTGAATTTCACACAGAGTAAATAGGGGGATTTCTGTTTTTTTTTTATCCTTCTTCTTCAGTGTTCTGCAAACGTGCCTGCTCAAAGAGTTCAGATACACCAATGCATTATGGAGGCTAAAAGCAAGCAAACTCTTCTTTCACTTGCAATCCACAATGTTTGCTAGGCACATGCACATTTTTCATGAATTTCCCAGATCGCTCACACCTAGAAAACTAGATAGTAGCTATGAGTTGGCAAAGCATTCTGGCTACGAGCATGCAAATAAACATATCAAGGGATTACCACCTCCCTTTGTTTTTCAAATATGTATGTTACATAGATCCAGAACACATGGGTTTTTTTGTTCTGGACCAAAGCATTGTACCACACTGATTTAGATTAGTCTACTTGCTCTCACTATTATAGAAGGAAAGTGGGATTCTTAGTGAATAATCTGTATGCCACTACCCATGATACGTGACCAGCTTGAAGCTGTTGCATGGCAAGCCTGGTGTCTGAGCCCTGGCAGTCAACTAAATGCGTGTGCTCTGAGTTCATCGTGGTAATTAAGCCATACAATATGACAGCATGCGAATTACAGTGTGGTAATTCACCCCCGAAGCATTTAGGCACAAAGGATGAAGGCCAAATGGCCTTTGTGCATCTAAGTGTGAATTATTGTACCATAATTTACTCCCCATCACATTTGACTGTAATTTTAAAATGTTTTTGTTTTAATTTTTTCCAAAGTTATAAAATGCCCCAAAATATAGTATTGAGAAGTCTAACACACGTTCACGAAGAGAACAGCAGGAGAGAAAGACAGGAATTTGCTGGGTCCTAAGATCTCAGGAGTTGTTTTAGATGCATTTATTCACCCTAGCCACTAAATGAGTTTTGTGATGTGGACACCTGCCTGCCAAAAACTGCACTGGGATCAGCAACTCATTTCACATAGGCTATCAAACAGTCATTCTGTAGGGTAATTTATTTCAGTTACTTATTATCTGATCTCGATGAGACCTGGAGACCTTATCCCAGGGCCAGTCTTCTGAGCCATTCAATCTTTGTCTAGTTCATAAAGTAGACAGACACCCCCACAACAAAAATCACCATTACAGATGGCACCCTTGTTACCAGTCTCAGCAAAGGTTGAATAATCATAGAGACTGCACTGTCTGGAGCAAATTGGCAGCAGGGTGATGCTGCTGCTGGTAAGTTTGATCTGCTGTAGCTCACGTCACAAGTGTCATAAAAACAGACTCTAAAAATTGGCACAAAAACACTGGGAGAAAATGATTGGAAAATGCCTTAAAACCTTACATCTAAAATGTGTTCTGTTCTGCAGGAAAGGGTTGTCTTAATGATAAGAATGCAGTGTTGTTCATTGGAATTCATTCTGTAGGTCAATAAATCCTTCTGGGACAGGTAGTCATGGGTTGCTAACATCACTGCTTCACGTGCTCATAGCCATGTAGATACGTTCTTTAAAATCAAACAAACCTGTGATAGACAGGGTATCAGAGTAGGTGATCTAAGCATCCCACCTGGCCTGAAACACCATGAAATTACAGAACACCATTTTATTGTAGAGTAATTCATCTGCCATTCAAACAACATCAACATTTTTGTCAGTTATGGGTGGAGCACCTGTAGCTAAGATTGCCTAAGTGTTCCCGTTATAACAAGAGGCCATTGCATGTTTGATATTTTCTACACTCTGACTACAGATTGTGAGCTCCCGGAGCGCGGAACTGTTTTCTTTGCTTCTTGTTTATGTGGCATCTGGCACACTGGGGCCCTGATCCTCAATTAGGTTCCTCGGTACTACAGTAATACAAATAATGGATACTAACTGCAGATGTTTACCTTTATGAGAGAGGTGTCCCTGTTCTTTCCCTCCCTTCTAAGGTATTCCTTTCTGGATTTGTTACAGTATTTATACCTCTGTCTTTCTTTCTGATAATGCTCTTAATGCTGAAATGTGTAGTGGAAGGAAGGCGACCCATTCGTGGCTAGCCTGGCCCTTGCCCTGCACAAGGGCTGGCTTGCAGTCAGTGCCCATGGGAAATGCAGGCAGTGTGTGTTACCTGCCTCTCTGGGCATGCATGGCGTTCCGAAGGGGTTGGAGCCATGCCGAGGGAGATCAGTACAGCAAGGGGAGGGAGGAGTAGGCTGCATCCCCGTCTGCATGCTTGTGAACTAAGAGAACATTTGTCTTCCAATTCCTCTCCGAATCCCATCAGGTCCACCTGGGATGCTGTGCTCCACACTGGCCTTACTGTTGTGCTTTGCCTATATAGCAGAATTGAGCCATAACTGTCTGAGCAGTGGCCTTGTCTGTAGTTTGTCATATTACTGCATATTCTAAAGCTACTCTTCAAAAGGTGGCTGTAGCAGCCATAATAGAAATGACATTTGAAAGTGCTTTAACTTCTGGAAACATGCTGAGCAATGAGATTCTGTGTGGCACCCCATGGGATGGGGATGGCTGCTGGCTCCGAGCCACCTGTGTGCCCTCCCTGGCATAATTTAGATTGTCCCAATGGCCTGTCTAACTTAGAGCAGCCTGGGCTCCTACCCTCAGTCTCTGCTAGGGGGGTGTTTCTGAAAGGGTGCAGTACTCACTCCCCTCTGAGCCTGGAGAGCTCTGGCCTCCTCCTCCTCCTCCGTGCTCATGTGGAGAGTCCAGTGGGGGTGGTGGCACTAACTGCTCGGGGAGCAAACGAAGCACTGTGTGCCCAGCCCTTGCTCAGCTGGGGTAACTGCCTTGCCCCTTCTCAGAAACAAGCACATCTTGCCTTCAGTCGTTTGCTTTTTTGGAGCCCAGCACATCGCATGGGGGTGGGAGGAAGAAATTCAGCCCACGATTGGTGAGGATAATGTATTTGCTGCTCTATCGTGCATTGCTGCTCACCTTCAAACTGTTCTAGAAGTAAGTAGCAATCATAGCTACTGCTCCAGTTAGATTGGGATTGTTCTTCTCTTATTACAGCTTAAAAATGGGCGAGGGTCATTTATTAATGTTTAATTGTATTATTCTAAAACTGGAGGTTGCAAAGGGCATGATTTAGTAATGAGGGTAGATCACAAATACACCGCCATGCATCCTGTCGTGTGTGGTACACTCTCTCAGGAGAACGCTAGGCAATCGGTCATAAGCAGGCACTTTAGGCTGGCTACAATAGCGCAGAACAGTTGGAATGGCCTGGTAGCTCAGCAGCGTTGTAAATTACAGGCTGCTGTGAACCTTGCTGCATGGCAGAATCTCTACAGGCAGATAAAACTAGTGTGTCGTTCTAAAAAATAGAAGGCTGATAATAATCACACAGGGTGTATACCACATATATCACTCAACAGATCAGCGCTGTTCCTTTGAATGTGTGGCCCCTCTGCTAGGAAGGAGGATTCAGGCATTAAGGCTGACAACATCTCATGTGGAAAGAAGTCCCGTTATTCCACTGGCTGAGACACAGATTTACTTTGCAAGACAGAAGTCGGCCATTAAAATAACAAGATGGATTTATGGCCAAAACATGTTTATCACTGAAATAATGTTTTGCCAACTTATTTGCCCACATAGCAGTGTGTAATTGGCAACATGTTTCATGTGAGAATGCTCTTTTTTAATAGCTGAATCCCATCTTCCATCCAAATCCAGGTCACTGAATATTAAAAACCAAGCAAAAAGCTAAACTTTTACACAGGTGAGTCATCTAAAATGTGACTAATGGAAGGGTTCTATTTTTAACACTTCCATTTCACTGACATGAATTGAAATCTGTCCTGTCATTGCTGTCTGTGATCTTACAGGCATGTTTAATTAAAAAATTTACTATTAGTTACCATTGTGAGGAATTCTAGGGACGCAAAATTAATAATGTTTGGTTGTTCTACTTCATTTGATTGAAAAAAGAAATTGGCCTGTTGGTCAGAAGCCAAATACATAATAAATTTATATAATCAGTAGACACCTTCCAGCCTGCATGCACCGCTGACAGAACTGCTTGGAAGTCATATATTATAATATCAGACAGCCATAAAAATAAATAAACTCTAGTTGCTTGTTTCTGTGCACAGCAAATAGAGCACGCTGAGCCAGTGTGGCACAGATACTGACTTTGCGAGCTGATAAACGCTAATTGGTAAGTGAATATTCTGACAGGGTCTTAACTCTTTAATCCTTTCTACTGCTGCCAGACGTGGAACGATCACCTTGATACACTCCAGCTCTCCCTTGTATTTAGGCTGGAGTATTCAGCGGAGCTTAAGGGAGTCGGGCACACAACTTCTGCTGAAATCCAACAGGATTTGGGCGCCGGACCAAATTAATTAGGAATTCAGTTGTCCAAGACATACTGTTGATAGGATTTACCATTTAAAACTACGAAAACAATGGAACGAGAGCACTCTTATAGCAAGTAAAACAACTGTCGCCTTTCAATGTGGATTGCTTTCACCTATAGTTAGATATGTCTCTCCTGTTCAGTTGAATAAGCATGATGCCCATTACTATGAACAAGGCACAAGTTGAGCATACAGATTTCATAGTTCCAATGAGCGGAAGGGGGCATAACATCCTATCTAGATACCTATGTGCCCTTCTTGGCTTACCACCTTACAATCTATTAATGTATATATCCTCACAACACCCGTGCGAGGCAGAGAAGTGGTATTATCCCCATTGTATAGATGGGGAAATAAGTGACAGGATAGAAAAAGTGACTTGGAACCTTTTGCCGAGCTGGGAACTGAAATGAAGTCTTGCTTCTGACTTTCATACGTGATATGGTCTTCGTGCATCTACAGAACTGGATACTGGTGGAGGTAGAAATCCTGTTGGGAAGAACACAAATTATTTAGATTAATCCTGTGTGCATCATGAGTTGATGCATCAAAGGTAAGAATGTCCTAGCAGATTGCAAACCTTGTGAAAAAATCTGATGTCCCATGGATCAAGCCTCTTGATAAAAGTTGGGGTAGGTGGATAAGAGTAAGGGCAGACCGGCACATAAGCAGGTCACCTAGTAATGTTGTAATGATATAAAATAATTAAAGATAAAAATTTGCTATTAAAATTATTATGCCATTCACAGACTTTAAGAGGTTTTATGCATCCTTTTTTGGCTACAATTATTGCAGGCTTATTCAGGTGTATTTTATAGATAGTCAAGTGCTTATTTTATTCCTAACATTTTTTTTTATCCTGGTGGAATCTTAGGCTGAAGGAAAAGGGTGATTTACCTGAAAGTTATTCTTTAAATATGCAAGCTGACAGTAATGCAACAAAAAATTAATATTTGCAAGTCAATTTCCAAATGTTCATGCTGGGAATAAACAGGCCAAGTACCAAAAAACCCACCAGTAACCCTTCAGTAACATTAACAGGGCAATAGAATCACTGTATGGAATCCATGGCTTTGCTTGCTGACCTCATTTCTCTGCTCTGCCATATATGTCAGAGATCGTCTAGGCATCTTTGAGCCTGCCTCAGTGTGGGGAGTGGACTGGATGACCTTTTGAGATCTTTTCCAGCCCTACAGTCCTATGAGTCTATATAGTCCCTCTTTACCCAATCTTTTCTATTTTCCTTAGAGTTTAAAATCTCTAGGGGCTGCATGGGTGAGCTTTATAATCTCAGGGTCAGGTGATTTGGTATGCACTGAGACTCAGAAACTCAGCACTGTGGGGGCAGAGGAGGTATCCTTTGTTTTAATACAATCCCCTTTTTTGGATACTAAATTTATAACGTGCATAAAATACTTGACCTCTGGAGAGGTGCTGACGTGTCTAGCTGCATCATCCCTTGTTGGCCAGTTGATAGAATGGCGCTGAAAATAACATTTAAGCGGGTCCTGTGTATTCATTATCGCTCTGGAATGCCATTGTGGTGAGAAGTTTAAAGTAGGGCAACCTTAGGGACGTAAGGAAACTGAGATAATGAGATGGGAATGGCAGCAGTCATCAAACCATAGTATTGCTGGGGTTTTTTAATGCATTAATTGCATAGAAGTCAGTGGAGGCTGTAGGCTGTGTGCATCTATGGAAACCGGGCTTCTGAATAAAGTGGTCTGAGTATAGATTGTTTTGGCTTCTTCCTCCACTCCCACTTAAACATGCACACACATCCAGCTCCGATTAGAAATTGTATAATTTACATTCCCCTTCATCTGCATAGCTTGATGTGATTTTCACTCTGGAGCTGCTGCTATTTCCTCCATCATTTTATTCATATATATAGTCACTGATTGATAGTGCTTATGTTAGCACAACATTATTTGTACACAATGATATTAATTTAAAATAATAGTAACCAATCAGGTAATCTGAAAATATTTCAAAAGCTAGTTAGAGCAGTGTAGAAGCATTGTAACAAATTATATGCTTTCTATGGACATTTGATTTTTTCATTAAAAATGAAAACCCCAAAGCTGAAATATTTCAGCTATACATTTAAATATTTGTATATGGAAATGTTGCTGTGTTGATTCATGGCCCTTGTAGTTCCTGTTGCCACATGTCCCCATTCTCCTCTGTGGGCTGGTTTCCCCATCCAGACCACATCTTCCATGAGCCATCATGGCCGGGGAATGCCATGATGCACCACCACCATATTGTGCATTATGGGAGATGTAGTCCTACCAGGGCTATCTAGAGAGAAGAATGTGGCCATGAGGCACCTGAACTACAGCTCCCATGACACACTGTGGCAGTATTTCCAAATCAAAAGTAATTTTGTGGGCTGAAATTTTCAATATTCAAATTTCTGCTGAAAAAAATAAATTTTCTGTTTGACAAAAATCCCATGTTTTGACCAGTCTGACAAACCCTGAACTTCACCAAAAGCTCGATTGAAGTTTGCTAGTAAGCATCCATATACATTGTAGTTGTAAACTATTTTCAACTCAGTAATTTGTTATTTTTTGCATGGTTTCATCCCTGAACTGGACAAATCTTGGTGGTTTCTTATATGTTCTGCCATCAGGGGTGGCTTTCCTCTACTGTTTGACTTTATCCAAATCTAAAATTCAAAGCTAAATTTGGAGGCCCCCCCAAAAAAGAATAAAAATAAACAAGCTCACACATATACCTGTGAACTATACACCTTTAATGCTAATACAATCTAATTGTCTCATATGCTGTGGGGGAGGGGTGTACAATACAATATCCTACAAAAAGGACAGTTAAAAAACAAACAAAAAACCCTAACCATAGTTCCCATTGGCTGATGACAGTTATAACATTCTGGCAGTCTGTGTAGTTAGATACTACTGTGTATCCAGTGTAGCTTCATGTTTGAGATCTCATCAGGGGTGTTATCCTTTAAAGTTTGTCCTGTGCGACAAGTTGAGTCCCAGTGCGGCATAGGCCTTGAAGGTATTTCCGTATTGGCTTGAACCCTTTGTAATGCACCATCAACAATGGAACTCTCCCAGGCATAACGTGATACATGGCAACAATACGTTTTATTAGCAAATATAACCATTGATGCGTAAAGGCAAAGAGAGTTAAAGAAGCTGCTTAGTCTTTAGTGTCAATCCTCACAATGTCCTGGAAGAAAACGGGTGCCTGCTGTAGTTGCACACCAGCATTCGCACATGCTGGTGCTGACTCAGTTTCCTGTTGGAAACTGAAGAGAACAACTCCTATGTTCTCACAGCCAACCAATGTAAGGATGTGGTACTGTATTTACACAGAGGCAAGGGTGGGTGTAATGCAAATGTTATGATGCCAATGAGGATACATGATACTGCCATTGAAATGAAATGCTATAGGGCACAATTAGAGACAGGGTTTGATTTTCACAAATTT
Source organism: Terrapene triunguis (assembly GCF_002925995.2). Taxonomy (NCBI): domain Eukaryota; kingdom Metazoa; phylum Chordata; order Testudines; family Emydidae; genus Terrapene; species Terrapene triunguis. Next base: position 12,192,204 of record NW_020664487.1, on the reverse strand, counting down.
CCTGGACTTGACACCAGTTTCCTTAATGTGACACCTCTTTGTTCATACAGAATATCAAAATGGCACTTAAATTACCCTTTGAGTAGAGAAGGTAATAATAACCATGCATTATAATGTGTTTAAAACACAGTGTTGCTTCAGTCGGGGTTTCAGATTTAACTTTCAAATGCTTTTCATCTGCAGATTGCAAATTTGACAGACACTTTTTATTGGTTTTAGCCTGCAAAGACTATTTTAACTTCCTAAACGGAACAGTGTTTATTTGCATTTGGCAGGACTTTGTAGCACAGTGAATTAGCAGTAAACTGATACTTAAGTTCTGATGTATATAGAAATTAATTCCTCACAGGTTTTGATTGTCTGCCTTTCTCTATGCCATCGTGTGTTTACACAAAAATTATTTCTTCAGAGCAGGGAATCCTTTTTCCTGTTCAGGAGCTTGAATAAGACTTTGCATTGAGTAATTTGCACAACTCAACAAAACCATGTATTAAATAAAAATATAATAATATTGAACGAGACTACTTTAGTGCACCAAGCAGATCATCTTGCGTGCCCTTAGATTCCATATAAGTAGAACAGATCAATGTTGATCGATAGTATATATTGTCTGGATGTGCCTAGTACAGAATGGCTATGATAAATATTATATGTATTTCAATTGTATATGAAATTAAAAATCCCACTGTTAACGCAGCACTGAGTCTGTGGAGTAAGTAATCAGAAATTAAGAAATGTAAAAATCCAGGTTCCAACAGCAAGGCTAAGTTGGCCGTATTGCACCTGCTATCTAATGTAATATAGTGGGAATCTGTCGTCATCACACTTACACTGTAAACTCTTAGGAGCAGGGGCTGTCTCTCTTTGTTTGTACAGCACTTAGGAAAATGCAGCCCTGAACTCTAAGCGCTACGATAACAGTCATGGTGAGCTCTTACCATTCCCTACTCCCCGCACCCAGTCATGCATTTTAATTAGGGCTGTCAATTAATCACAGTTAACTCATGCGATTAACTGAAAAAAGTAATCGCGATTAAAAAAATTAATCGTGATTAATCGCACTTATAACAATAGAATACCAATTGAAATGTATTAAATATTCTTGGATGTTTTTCTACATTTTCAATATTGATTTCAGTTACAACACAGAATACAAAGTGCACAGTGCTCACTTTATATTATTTTTGATTACAAATATATGCACTGTAAAAATGATAAACAAAAGAAATTGTATTTTTCAGTTCACCTCATACAAGTACTGAAGTGCAATCTCTTTATCATGAAAATGTAACTTACAAATGCAGATTGTTTTTGGTTACATAACTGCACTCAAAAACAAAACAGTGTAAAACTTTAGAGCCTACACGTCCACTCAGTCCTACTTCTTATTCTGCCAATCGCTAAGACAAACAAGTTTGTTTACATTGACGGGAGATAATGCTGCCTGCTTCTTATTTACAATGTCACCTGAAAGTGGGAACAGGTGTTCGCATGGCAGTTTTGTAGCCGGCGTTGCAAGGTATGTACATGCCACTATGCTAAACATTTGTATGCTCCTTGATGCTTTGGTCACCATAAAGTGGACATGCTTCCATGCTGATGAGGCTCGTTAAAAAAATAATGCATCAATTAAATTTGTGACTATACTCCTTGAGGGAAGAGTTGTATGTCTCCTGCTCTGTTTTACCCACATTCTGCCATATATTTCATGTTATAGCAGTCTCGGATGATGACCCAGCACATGTTCGTTTTAAGAACACTTTCACAGCAGATTTAACAAAACGCAAAGAAGGTACCAATGTGAGATTTTTAAAAATAGCTACAGCACTCGACCCAAGGTTTAAGAATCTGAAGTGCTGTCCAAAATCTGAGGGACGAGGTGTGGAACATGCTTTCAGAAGTCTTAAAAGAGCAACACTCTGATGGGAAAACTACAGAACCCAAACCACCAAAAAAGAAAATCAACCTTCTGCAGGTGGCATCTGACTCAGATTATGAAAATGAACATGCGTCAGTCCGCACTGCTTTGGATCGTTATCAAGCAGAACCGGCCATCAGCATGGATGCATGTCCTCTGGAATGGTGGTTGAAGCGTGAAGGGACATATGAATCTTTAGCGCATCTGGCATATAAATATCTTGCAATGCAGGCTACAACAGTGCCATGTGAATGCCTGTTCTTACTTTCAGGTGACATTGTAAACAAGAAGAAGGCAGCATTACCTCCTGGAAATTGTAACCAACCTTCTTTGTCTGAGTGATTGGCTGACCAAGAAGTAGGACTGAGTGGACTTGTAGGCTCTAAAGTTTTATATTGTTTTATTTTTGAATGCAGTTCTTTTTGTACATAAGTCTACATTTGTAACTTCAACTTTCATGATAAGGAGATTGCACTACAGTACTTGTATGAGGTGAATTGAAAAAATATTTTGTTTTGTTTTTTACAGTGCAAATATTTGTAATAAAAATAAATAAAAGTGAGCATTGTACACTTTGTATTGTGTTGTAATTGAAATTAATATATTTGAAAATGCAGTAAACATCCAAAAATATTTAAAATAAATGATATTCTATTGTTTAATAGCGTGATTAATCACAATTAATTTTTTTAATCACACAATTAATTGTGATTAATTTTTTTAATTGCTTGACAGCCCTAAATTAAATTAGTTTTAATCAAAATGGGCTCTCTGCCCTCTCTCCCCATCAGTCATTGGCTGGTGCTGAATTGAGGACCGGGGCTCTGCCAGAGCTTGTTTTTAGACTTTGGTTTTGAGGTGCTCTGGGCGATACTTTTTGCCCATACTCCAAAAGTTGTGTGGTTATTGTAAGGTTATTATAAACGAAATAACAACTGCTCTTTGTGTGTGTGGGGGGGAGGGATGGGGGAGCAGGGAAATGGGGGTATCTGGAATATTCTCCCCCAGCAACTGCGTTTAGGGGGAAAACAAAAACAAAAAACCCCCAAACACTACCCACCCTATTTATTTGCTGTATCCTGGTGTATTCTAAAGCTTTATATTTTTAAGGCCAGATTTTAAGAAGTGCTCGGCACCCAGCAGCTCCCGTTGAGAACAAAGGAGAATTCCCCACTGACAGCAATGGGAGCTGTTGGGTGCTGTTTGAAAACCTGGTTCTAAGTCGCTTTCCAAGAGTACTAATGCTCTAGGGATAAGAGTCAGTCGAGGCAGGGACTGGACGAAGGGTGACTTCCACTTCCAATGGCAGAGAAATGTCTCCCATGCACCCACTGCACACCCATGTGACCCCTGTGCATTACCATCTGTACCTTCATTCCTCCGACACCTTCACTGTTCGACTTTTTCTTGAATAATTATAAATATTTCACTTCCTCTACTTGCTGCTTTTGCTTTCCCTTCTCTTCCTTTCCTGTTCTTTCACCCCCTCCTTCCATCCTTTCTGTTGCATGTCTAGTATCTCTCCCTTTGTCCATTTTTGTTTCCTTCCTTCTCCTTTTCCTGCATTGCATTTTTTCCCTTTTTCTGCCATGGACTTTCAGTCACTCCCCATTCCTCTTGACCTCTCCTTGCTGTTATTGCTCATTCCCCCAGCTCCCATCGTTTCCAAAGCACAACAGACTATGATTCTAGAAAAGCTTTCTTTTTGGTAAATCATGACCGGGAGTTTGTTAGTGATAGATCTAAAATTTTTCTGGACTGGCTATATTGATAGCAATCTGGGGCAGCATCGCTACATTAGATACAGTGCCGGCACTGATGATTTCTGTGCAACTTCTAACCTTACTGTGATGCAAATAACTCGTGCCTTTAATGTCAATAGCTATGTCCCATGCAAATGCTGGGAACGTACACCGAGGGAACAGTTCATTGGATTCATGAGGTTTAGAAAAAAAAGTTTTCCTATTTAAAGTGTTGACATTTTCCTTCTGCAGCATCAGAGCCAGCTGTCAGATGAGTTTGGCTGGAACCATACAGTATGTGCTGGTGGGGGTCAAATCTTTATCTTGCTTACAACTTCTGAAGACCCATTAAGCATCATTGCCCCTTGTTGGCCAGTTGGAAGGAGGGGCTTAGCAATAACAGTGTTGCCAACTCTTGTGATTTTTATCACAAATCTCGGAGGATTTGGTTAAAGCCCCAGCTCCTGGAGTCAAGTGACTAAATGAGACTCTCTACTTTCATTTAAAAATAAAATGAGTTTCTGGTCCCCAGGTCTGTGAAGAAAACGTTGAAAGCACAACCCCTAAAAGCTCAGGATATGTCTACACGGTAGCTGGAGGTGTAACTTGCAGCTCAGCTTGAGGAGATGTACCAGTGATAGCTCAATCAGAGATAGGGTGCCAAAAATAGGACTTAGCCATGGAGGCTGTGAGTGGCAGGAGGGGATAGCCATCCCCAGTATGATCCTATCTGAGATCTTAGGTACATATTCAGGTCAGCTAGCCCCTCCCGCTGCTTGTGCTGATGTGGCCACGCTCCTATTTATAGCACACTAGCTCAGTCAGAGCTAGCATGGGTATGTCTGAGCTGGAAATGACACCTGCAGCTACAGTGTAGACATACCCTCAAACACCAACAGGCAAATAACAAAGAACCCAACCTATATTATTTTTTTAAAGTCTCATGATTTTTAAGCCAGTCTTATGATCTTTGGGGACTCATGATTTTCAAATGCTTTGGGTAAGCAATATTGTTACCATTTGAGCAGGCCTTCTGAATTCATTACCTGGTGCTTATGCTCTTAACTGAGTGCAAGAAAAGTTTCAAGCAAGGGAAAAAGGTCAAACTGTAGGCTCAAAAGGGAGGGAAGAACTTCCTGTATACAGCATGGGAAATAAGCAGAGAAATCCTGGGGCCGCCCCAGTTCTCCCACTATCCTTGTGTACCATGTGGCTGGTTCATTTACGTTTTGTGAAAGCAAACCTAAAATGGCCTAGGATAGTAACCAGCCCTGGAAACACACAACCTCATCAGTGATGGAGAAAGAAGTACATACCCATTCCTTCAGCCCCAGCCAAGGAGCCCTGTGGATTCCAATAAGACCTGAACCCAGTCACAGCTCCCCATTACCTGGCATAGGTGCTGGCACACAGACCTACACTGTGGGGAGGTTATGCAAGGGGAATATCAGTGAGGGAAATCCGACAACACAGCAGCATGAAGAAGAGCAGCCGATGTAGTACAATCCCCAGAGATTTTTGTGCCATGTATTGTGCACAGGTAGTGTTGTTATAGCAATGAGCTTGTCCAGTCACTTCCTTCTGTAGACCCCTGGCTGCAGGATACCTCCGTCTATGGATGTTGTGTATAATGGTGCATTCGGGGCCTTTGCAGTTAAATATCTTTTTCTTCATTTGGTTGTGGAAACAACAACAACAACAACAAAAAACTTGAGGTGATGATATGATACTATTGAAGTCAATGGGAATTTTGCCCCCAGTGCTGGACGCTGTACCCGCATATAAGAAAAAGAATATCTCTGCCTTGAAGAGTTTATATGGGGAGATTTTCAAAGGCACAAAGAAGGGCAGGTGCCGTTCTCCTGCAGTCTGAGTAAAGCGTCTAAGTAAGATAAAGAGTGAAACAAGAGACAATTGTAAGGGAACGGGAAAGGGCTATAAATATGGCCCTCATTCTGCAAAGATTTACTTCTATGGTCCTTACTGCTGTCCACGCTGCCAGTGTATGGCATCATGAGCCACGGGAGCAAAGGGTAGGCTGGATCTCCCAGGATCACGATTGGCATTTTGACATCGCCAATGGTTATTTTGCAGTCTGGAAATAAAGTCCCTGCTTGCAGCTTTCTGAACAGACCTGTGTTCCTAAAGATGTGCACGTCATGTACCTTTCCTGACCATCCCATGTTGATGTCGGTGAAACGGTTCCTGTGATCCACCAGTGCTTGCAACACCATTGAGAAGTACCCCTTTCGGTTTATGTACTCTTTGGCAAGATGGTCTGGTGCCAAGATAGGGATATGCATCCTGTCGCCCCAACGCAGTTAGGGAACCCCATTGTGACAAAACCAGCCACTATGTCCTGTACGTTACACAAAGTCATTACCCTTTTTAGCAGAAGTCTGTTAATGGCCCTGCAAACTTGGATCACAACAGATCCCATGGCAGATTTACCCACTCCAAATTGATGGCCCACTGACTGGCGTTCCAAGCTTCCATGGAGCTATCACCACTCGCTTCTCCACTGTCAGAGCAGCTCTCATTTTAGTATTGCTGTGGTTCAGGGCTGGGGAACGTTCTTCACACAGTTCCTGGAAAGTGGCCTTATGCATTCAAAAGTTCTGCTCATCATCCCACAACCGCATAATAATGTGGTCCTACCAATCAGTGCTTGTTTCCTGGGCCCAGAAACGGCGCTCAACCATGTCAAGGTGATGCGTGACTGTAGCCAGCAACTGTGAATTGCTCCGTTCTACGTCTTCCAGCAGGGCTGCTTGCGTGGCATCACATTGTTCTACGAGGCGGCTCCTGTATCTGTTCTGTAAATACTGCAGGATAAGGTGTGAGGTGTTTGTAATGCTCACAAAAACAGTGTATAGCTGAGTGGGATCCATGTTATGGCATCTGCACGGGTAACCAAGGCTTACGAAAAAAGGTGCGAAAAAGGCTCAGTTTGTTTGCCGTTGATTTCAGGGAGGGAGGGAGGTAAGTGCATCATGGGAGGCTAACACCATGTCCCCATAAGCACTCACACCAATGTTTTGGTTCCATAATGCATCGCAAGCCCCACCCAAAATTCCATTCGTCTACGTGCACTGTGGGATAGCTACCCACAGTGCAGCGCTGCGTGTGTTGATGCAAGCCCTGCTAGTGAGGATGCACTCCGCCGGCACACTGAGCATAGTGTGGACAAGCAAGATTGACTTGCTTAAATCATAGGCTCGATGTCGACTTACATAAAGTCAACTTAACTTTGTAGTGCTTCACATTTTAGGAGATTGAACCCATCTTGTTGACTTGCAGTTCTCATGTTATCCCTATCTTGTGTCTTTTGGAAGCCAAGATTGCTAATAGTGGCTTTGTGGTATGAACTAATAGAGAGTAGAGTGAGACCTGAAATTGATTTTCTGATCTGCAGTGTGAAAGATCTTGGGTGTGTACATTCCTCCATTTCACCACATTACTCCATTCATTATTACTTTACTTTAGTTGGGTCAAGCATGTATTTTTTAGCAGCCACTGATTTATAAGTAAACAGTTAGCGGAAAGTCTGTAAGAACGGAGAGGTACGAATCTCTAAAGATTCATTTCTTCTTTGAATTCTTATTTTTTACTTTGTCTGTTCAAGACATATTACATTAGACTGCCTGTTGTGATGCATTTTAAATATATGGCTGGCTAGGAATGCAAAATTATATCATTCTACAAAACACACAAGAAGATGTAGTTCAATGAGAAGTTTTAACACACTCCTGGTGCCATGTCACTTGGGAAGGAAAGGTCATATACATACCTTGGTGGTGCATCAGTAATGAATGGAGGTACCAAAAATGCAAAGTAAAGGTTATGAATTTGTATTTGTCGACATAGCTGTCTCCAGAAGTCTATCATTAATTAGAGAAATATTCCACTACAAATTATGAAAATTAGCAGGAGACTGATTTCAGTTACTCTCATTTGCTCTCATTAACACTTTAGCATAATGCACACTGTAGTCAAATAAAAAGTGGAACCTTTATTTGTGTCTTTTGAGAGTGCCTCAAAAAAGCGCCTTGATTTATACTCTACTTTTTAGTCTAATTAAAACTGATGATTAAAACATGCAAGTCCCATAAGATGACTCTGCTAAAGTGATTTTTTTAAATAAATCAAATAATGTTAAATGTTCAGGGTTATACAGTCTAAATAAAGAATGCTATCACTGTAGCTCATTACACTGTGTATTCAAACTCCAGTCATTATCACCAACATCCCAGCTGGTGGTGAATATTACTTTATTGAAGAACATTGCACAAACTTGCTAAAAAACCCCAAACAAGTATTAATGTTCAGAAAGTCATGACCTTAGGCCTTGATCCTGCAGTATTGGAAAATTGATTGGCTTATATTTTCTCAGTTGCGGCCTGTGGTGCAAAATAATTGAACAAAAATTTTGTTGTGGTATTTCTTCTGCTTCCCCTGTGTTATTCATATTCATGCTGTTGCTAGGGCCGTTTTAAAATGTATTCTTGCTTTTGTTGCTTTTCGCTGTAAATGGTGTTTCCATGTGTGTACTGTTCAGTGCTTCTACCTAAGGTACGGAGATGCTCATGCTGTTACAGTACAGAATCAACTGTATAATTTGCTTTGCAGACTCAGGAGGGCTTCACCTTGCACAGTGCCTCCTGCTGAGCTGAGATGCTGGCAGTAGCAAGGGAGATCTGCACATCAAGAAATACACTGTATGCAGATCTTACCCCTTTTCCACGGCACTGCTCCCACTGCCATGGACTGTATGGTGAGCTCTCCAGGGAGCTAGAAGTAAAACTGAGTGAATTTTTTGGGCCTAAACATTTTTTGGGGGGAGAAATGCAGATTCAGTGACCCTGAAACATTTTGCAAATTTGTGTTGCTTTTGCCAACCTGCTCTTGTCAAAAAGCAAACAAAAACTGTATTTTTTTTTAAAATGAGATGTTTGACGTTTTAAAAGAGATTTCATTTGCTTTTATGGGATGGGGAGCACTCAATCTAAACAAAATGTGTTCATCCTGAAATGAAATGTGTGAATTAAAAAATATGTTCTGGTTTTGGGTCAACCCAAAACTAATTAGTTTTCCATTTTTTCAGAGTTGCCAGTGATCTGAAAAATCATTTATTTGCACAGCTCTCGTTCTGAGTCTGTGAGGATAAGTAGGCAGGTCAGGAAGGAATGGGTGCATGTCCCTCCCAGCTGGTCCCATGAAGTTCAAGGCGAAAATGTATTACATCCTGTATTACTTTTCCATAACTCACTCTCTCTGTGGTGCGGAGCCCATTTTTCAGAGGGGGTCATGGGGCATAGGAGTCAGTCTGCTAGAGGATGGAATGGGGGGAGACCCAGAGCCAGTGCAGTCAGATATCCCAAGCAAGCTACAGACCCCCAGGGATTTGTGTGTTTGATGGCTGGTTCTTGATAGAATGATTCAAGAGGAGACGCTGCAAAGAGAATAAAGCTTGCAGAGATTTCCTACCTCATCCTGTGTGTGTGTTCCGCCCCATAGCACCTCACAGGAGCTTGCAAGTCGGAGCCTTCAATCACGTGAATGCAGCCTGTCTTGTTCCAGTATAATACAATATGCCCTTTAAAATGCGGTGTGAGCTCTCCTGCTTTTATGTGGTACTCTAGCATCACTCTAGATTAACGGTTGTGTTCTGCTGTCGTATTAATGGTGCATAAGTTGGGTTTGATTTCATATTATATTTTTGGTGAGCGATTTGGACAAGCCACACAATTTGGTTTATATTCAAGATATATCACCTTGTGAGATGCTGTGGAAGATCCTTTGCTGAGTACCTTCCAGGCCCATTGGCTTATATGGGAGCTGAGACCATGCACTGTTTCTGGTCACGTTACCTGTACATGACGAGGAGGTAGAGTGTGTCCTTTGAGAAGGGGGCAAAAATTGAGCTGAAAAGACTACTGCTAATGGCCTGGACTAGTAGCCAAAAATTCTGTATTATAACAAAACAGTTAACAGTGCAAAGGCCGAAATGTGTGCTGCAAAGTGTTAGAGGGCTCGGTCGGTATCCAAAATGTTTCCAGTGGCTGGTCCCCGCTTCAAGAAACCACACAGCTAGTTCCCTGGGAAGGACCTTGAGGTTTGTCCTCCCTCTGAGAGACTCACAGGATTTCAGTCTCTTTCACTTGCGGAAGATGACAGTCTCGGTCTGGCAGCCCAAGGCTACCCTCATTTACGTGGTGCAACTCCCACAGACTTCAAAATGCAGATGTGTAGCAAGGGAGATTTGCTGATGGACTGGTTTAAAGCTTGTGATGTCACTATTAAATATCAGGTGCTATCGTTTGATGTGATTGTGTAAGAATATTGAGCAGGTTGTAAAATACTAGTGGTAACATATTTTCATAGAGACATCAACCGCCTTTTTTCACGTCTTTCTACCTTGCAAAGTAGAGGGTTTTAATCCAGTGTGCTTAAAAAGGAGTCAAGAAACTACAGAAACAGATATCAAGGTAAACTGAATGTTTAATTTTGCTTGTTTTGGAATCAGTGTCCTTGAAATGAATTTTGTGTGCACTCTATTTTACATCTGAAATAAAATAATAATTCCTCCTAAATGTATCTACGGTGTATGTACCCATTTGTCTCAACTACTCACTGTTCTTTCAGAGAAAATCTTATTGATTCTGCTTAGATTTCCACTGTTAGTTGTAGCTTAACTATGCTTTTTTCATGAGATGTCAGATTGGCACACAGGTCTAGAGGAGGGCAGTCAAGCGAGTAAAAAAGTTAATAGTGATTAATCGCAAGACTAAAAAAATTAATTGTGATTAATTGCATGATTAAAAACAATCGTGATTAATCGCATGATTAATCGCACTGTTAAACAATAATAGAATACCATTTATTTAAATATTTTTGGATGTTTTCTACATTTTCAAATATATTGATTTCAATTACAACACAGAACACAAAGTGTACAGTGCTCACTTTATTTTTGATTACAAATATTTGTGCTATAAAAAACAAAAGAAATAGTCTTTTTAAATTCACCTCATACAAGTACTGTAATACAGTCTCTTTTTCATGAAAATTAAACTTACAAATGGAGAATTATGTACAAAAAAAACCCTGCATTCAAAAATAAAACAATGTAAAACTTTAGAGCCTACAAGTCCACTCAGTCCTACTTCTTGTTCAGTCAGTCACTCAGACAAGTTTGTTTACATTTGCAGGCGATAATGCTGCTCACTTCTTGTTTACAATGTCACCTGAAAGTGAGAACAGGTGTTTGCATGGCACTGTTGTAGCCGGCATTGCAAGGTATTTACATCCCAGATGTGTTTAAGATTCATATGTCCCTTCATGCTTCAGTCACCATTATAGAGGACATATGTCCATGCTAATGAAGGGTTCTGCTCGATAACGATCCAAAGCAGTGTAGACTGATGCATGTTCACTTTCCTCACCTGAGTCAGATGCCACCAGCAGAAAGTTGATTTTCTTTTTGGTGGTTCGGGTTCTGTAATTTCCACATCGGAGAGTTGCTCTTTTAAGACTTCTGAAAGCATGCTCCACACCTCATCCCTCTCAGATTTTGGGAGGCACTTCAGATTCTTAAACCTTGGGTCGAGTGCTGTAGCTATCTTTAGACATCTCACATAGGTACCTTCTTTGCATTTTGTCAAATCTGCAGTGAAAGTGTTCTTAAAACGAACAACATGTGTTGGCTCATCATCCGAGACTGCTAGAACATGAAATATATGGCAGAATGCGGTAAAACAGAGCAGGAGACATACAATACCCCCCAGAAAGAGTTCTGTCATGAATTTAATTAACACATTATTTTTTTAATGAGCGTCATCAGCATGGAAGCATGTCCTCTGGAATGGTGGCTGAAGCATGAAGGGGCATACAAATGTTTAGCATAGTGGCATGTAAATACCTTGCAATGCCGGCTACAAAAGTGCCATGCGAACACCTGTTCTCACTTTCAGGTGACATTGTAAATAAGAAGTGGGCAGCATTATCTCCCGTAAATGTAACCAAACTTGTTTGTCTTAGTGATTGGCTGAACAAGAAGTAGGACTGAGTGGACTTGCAGGCTCTAAAGTTTTACATTGTTTTGTTTTTGAATACAGTTATGTAACAAAAAAAATCTGCATTTGTAAGTTGCACTTTCACAAAGACATTGTACTGCGGTACTTGTATGAGGTGAATTGAAAAATACTGTTTCTTTTGTTTATCATTTTTGCAGTACAAATATTTATGATAAAAATAATACGAACTGAGCAATGTACACTTTGTATTCTGGATTGTAACTGAAATCAATATATTTGAAAATGTAGAAAAAAATCCAAAATATTTAATACATTTCAATTGGTATTTGATTGTTTAGCAGTGTGATTAAAACTGCGATTAATTTTTAAATCACGATAATTATTTTGAGTTAATCGTGTGAGTTAACTGCGATTAATCAACTGCCCTTGTCTAGACTGAATTGTTCTGTATATTGAGGCACACTTTGAATGGGTATAAATAGTGACTGAGACCCGCTGTGCATCTGGCCCCTTAATGGAAAGTCTGGAGAATTGGAAAATATCCTCTCAAAATACACAATTTCTCTTGGCCTCACGGTAGTGAAAAATGAATTGTCCATATCCTTTTGGCATTTTGTAACATGCTGAGCGTGGTTGTTGGTTAGCCAGAACCCTTTTCACTGACAAAAGAATGTTGTGGCGCTAGAGAAAAGCCAGAATGAGACACACTTCACACAGGTCACCGGTGTCTTTGTCTCTCTATTTAGACTATTTGGTCCAGTTATCCACAGATTGCAGTACTGGGCTAAACCCTCCACTGGTGTAAATCCGTTGTGGATCTATGCCAGTTTGCACCTGCTGTATATTCTAAGAATTGTGCATACACTGGGCGTGTAGCAGCATCCAATTTTCTGTCTATTGCCTCTGTTCTAATTTATGCCGGAAACGTTCCTTCCCCATCTTAAAGAGCCTCTGCATTCCTTCCCCATCTTAAAGATTCATACACAGAAGAAAGACACCTGTTAAGACACTTGTCTCTAATCCAGCAATTTAGAACCCCGGTCAGCTCCATAGAAGTCAGTGGAAAGACTCCCATTGACCGCAGTGGGGATTTGGATCAGGTGCTTCCAACGGCTCTCATCACCATGGTATCTGAGTGCCTTGTTGTCCCCCAGAAAGCCCTAATTACGTGATATGTCACTTTGGAGCATGACTGTTTGTGGTTGTATCCACTGGGGACTGTCCTTCCATGGAAAGGATGATCCGGTGATTCGGGTGCTAGTCTCGGACCTGAGAGACAGACAGTTCCCTGCTCAGCTAGGTAGTGGAGATGCGTCCTATGTAGATGGAGGGTGTTTTTTTCATTGATGTAGTTAATCCAACTCTCTGAGATGCAGTGACTAGATTGATTGAGGAATTTTTCTGTCTATCTAGATGTGAGTACTGTTGAGAAGGGGGGTTATGTCGATCTAAAGGCTTCACCCAGGGCATGACGTTTTTCACAGCCCTGAGCGATGTAGCTAGGTTGACCTAAGTTTTAGGTGTAGACCAGGCCTTAGTTTCTCTGTACTGAAACTACCCATCTATACATGGGGATAATGCAAAAAAAGCAAACATCATTCTGGGATGTAGTAGCAGGAGTTGTAAGCAAGACACGAGAAGTAATTCTTCTCCTCTACTCTGCGCTATTAGGCCTCAACTGGAGTAATGTGTCCAGTTCTGGGTGCCATATCTCAGGAAAGATGTGGACAAACTAGAGAAAGTCCAGAGAAGAGCAACAAAAAATATTAAAGGTCTAGAAAACATGACGTATGAGGAAAGATTGAAAAAAATGGGGTTGTTTAGAAGATTGAGAGGGGACATAGCAGTTTTCAAGTTCATAAAAGGTTGTTACAAGGAGGCGGGAGAAAAAAATTGTTCTCGTTAACCTCTGAGGATAGGACAAGAAGCAATGGGCTTAAATTGCAGCATGGGCTGTTTGGACATTAAGAAAAACTTCCTAACTGTCAGGGTGGTTAAGCACTGGAATAAATTGCCTAGTGAAGTTGTGGAATCTCCATCATTGGAGATTTTTAAGAGCAGGTTAGACAAACCCTTGTCAGGGATGGTCTAGATAATACTTAGTCCTGGCAGTAGTGCAGGGGACTGGACTAGATGACCTCTCGACCTCCAGTCCTACAATTCTATGATTCTATAATAGCACTGCCTATCTCACAAGGGTGTGGATTAAAAATTGTGAGGTGCTCACTTACTGGCAATACTCAGGTACTGGGAGCCATATAGGATATATAGAGTTAATTTAAAAAGATGTGTAAAATATTTACATTTATCCCCATAATAATTTTACTGAGTGTTTTTTGGACTGTATTAGTGCAGCATTCCTAGGTATGGAGGCAAATATCAGATGACATATAACCAATTTTTTTCTTTCCTAAGGAAGGCTAATGATTTCCATATGCATTTTTAATTTTTCTTTTACTGTTACTGAACATGGCAGGCAGATAATTTAGTAGTTTTGCTTCCTTATTGGAGGAAGTCTCTAGTTTAAAAAATTAGGTCTGTTTTTACATCTCATTCTCATAATAAAAGGAATGTGAAAGGAGTTCCACTGAGTTAATGAAACAGAGTTTTAGTATAATAGTTACTAAAGGTGAATTTTAAAATTTATTTTTTAATGAAGCCATGGAAGGCACGGGCAATATTAACTGTGTGCTTAGATCTCCTTTTTAAATGAAAAATACATCTGCCGGTGTCCTTTTTGTTAATGCATTTAGTAAACTATTTGAAAAGTGAAGAGCTTCAGGAAGGGGACATGGAATTAATAAGCAAAGAGGCAAAACAATAGGTTTAAATTGCATGGTTCCAGTGAAAGATTGTAATTGTCTTTTAACTGTGCAGAGCTCACGGACCCTGCAACAAGTATTTAATCTTCCAAACTGTCATAAATTTCCTGTGCGGGGAGCTGAAAATGAAAGGGGCACTCCAAAAATGGCTAGTGGTTTGGTTAAGCTCCACAAATTTGCATTCAAGGAGTTGCTTTCACATCCGTTCTATTGTGGGGGGCAGAATATGTCCTTTCTACTCCATCACCTACTGCCTAAATCTGTGTGTGTGCCTTGAGACACATTTCACCTTGGCTATTACAGCTTTTTCTCTGTGTCCTCCTGCTGACACCCCAGCTCTCCCCAGTCCATCCATTACAGTGCAGTCCCACTGATGAGAGCACTTGCCCCCTCCCATGAATCCCTTCACTCACTTCCCTGTCTCTTTCTGCATCACGTTCAAGCTGGGCAACTGCACCTTCGTAGCTATTAGAGAGACAAGGTGGGTGAGGTAATATATTTTATTGGACTCATGTCTCTTGTTGGGAGAGACAAGCCTTTTTGCTACACAGAGCTCTTCTTCGGGTTCGGGAAATGTGATCTAAAGTAGCCAGTCTAATACAAGATACTACCTCACCCACCTTGTCTCTTAATATCCTGGGACCAACACGGGTACAACACTGCAAACCTTCATAACTGTGCTGTTCCCCCAATGTAGATTTCAGTCAGTCCTTTCTCCTTACTTTCCCCTCTGTCTTTTCCCCCATTCATGGCTTCACACCTTTTTCCACGCTGCTTTCTGCATCCTTAAAATCCTTTTCTTCTGCAGCTCCTCGCTCGCCTGATCTTGTCCACCGTGTGACTGCACACCTTCTCCCGCCTGACTGTCGCTCTCTGTTTTGGTCAGTGTCAGATATTAAGGTCATCTTCTTTGCTTGATAAGGTGCCATGTACACTTATGGCCCTACAGACATTAATGATAATAACAGGGAGAACAATATAGCAGAGTGGATCTGGGAGGAAAATTTGTGCTTGAAGGGTTGAGAGTTTATAACTGTTTCTTATGAAACTTTGTCCCTTGTACTGTTTTGACAAACTCTGTCACTTTGGGAAGGGAGATTTGAGGTCATGAAACAATTCATAAATCACTTCTCCCCGTATCCCTGCTTAAAGTGAGCCGATCCTGCTGGCACTAAGAGACCAGCAGGATGCTGCAGTGCCACATTAATGTCAAAAGCATTGAGATAAATGACAGCTCCATTAATTGAATAGGCATTTGGGCTCAATTTGAGATTCTAACGTTTTTATAGGTACACTGAGGGGTAGCAGTGAGAAGTGTGTTGAAATGTATTGGCAGTTGATATTAGCTGCTAGGAACTTTAATGTAAACACAGATGCTGTATCTGTAAGTCATGAAACAAAGGTGATGATCTTGCGTGTTGCAGCACGCCCATCTTGGAAGGCTACATACCAACTGGGCCCATCTGTTTCTTTAGATACTGTGAAGTTTAACAAGAGCAAGAGGATACAAGCAAATGATGATAATACACCTCTACCCCGTTATAACGCGACCCGATATAACACGGGTTTGCATATAGCGCGGTAGCAGCGGAGCTCCGGTGGCGCTTTAAAGGGCCTGGGGCTCCGGCTGCTGCAGGGAGCCCCGGACCCTTTAAATCACCGCTGGAGCCCTGCTGCTGCTATCCCGGCGCTGTGGCAGCAGGGCTCACCGGCGATTTAAAGGGCCCAGGCTCCCCGCAGCAGCCGGAGCCTGGAGCTCTTTAAATCACCGCCAGAGCCCTGCTGACCGTAACCCGATATAACGGGTTTTCAGCTATAACGCGGTAGGGATTTTTGGCTCCCCATGATCGCGTTATAGCCGGGGAGAGGTGTACCTAGCTCCTATATAGAGCTTTTCCTCAGGAGATCTCAAAGCACGGCACCTAGGAGATCATTATCCCTGTTTTACAGATGGGGAAAGTGTGGCATAGACCAGCAAGCAATTTGTAAAATGTCACCCGGCAGCTGAGCTGGAAATTTAACCCAGCCCTCCTGAGTCCCATACTAGTGTTTTATCCACTAGGCCAGACTGTCTCCTGCAATAAATCTACATGTCAAGTAGCTTTTGAATAAAGTATAAAATCTGTTTCTTAAAGTCCTTATTGCTTGACCTATTACAATGAGCAAATGCAAGTTGTTTTTTAACCCTACTCTTCTACCCTACTCACAACTGATATAATGCATCTGAACTTTGGCCCAACCCCATTTCAAACCAAGGTGGGTCTTTCCAGTACATGAATCAAAGCTTAACTCAGTGGGTGGTTTCACTCTCCTGAGTGGATCGCTGCCTTGGCTTTTCTCCCCACTGTAAATAGGAGGGTCCCTGGTTCAGAGAATTCAGCAAGCCGAAAATCAAATACTTGGCACAGCGGTTGGCTTCTCTTCATGGTAGATTCCCAGAGTCCGAGGGAATTAATATGGAGGTCACCAGTGGAGATAATAAACCAGGCATCCATTAAAAAATGACTTGGTTATTGTACTCATAGTGTGAATGACACTAACTATGCTTTAAAGACATGGCAAAAGTGATTATCACTGTGAGGGGGGGAAGTTTATCATCAGGATCATTAATAACCTGGGACTCAGGTTCTCAAATTACAATTAGCTCCTCAACAGCTGTGACCTTCCTGAGTTGCTCATTATTGTTGATCTCACTAGTTCACTCCCATACCGTACCTCTCTTCAGAAATAGTCCCTCTGACGGCATTGACCCCAAGGGTCCCAGTGAGAAATTAGTCTTCAAACAGTCATTGTTACTTCTGCCTATAAAGTGTAACACTTTCTTGTATTAAAAATGCAGTAAATTGTTAATACAGCCGTTGTAAATCCAGCTGTTCACTCAGATCCCAATTAACATGATGGCTATTAGACTTCTGGATACTCCTGGGAGCAGTTTATAACTGACTAAGCTTCTAAACAGTTGCAAACTCGCTCATAATATTGAACTCTAGTCTGCCCTGTGTACAGTTGGGTTGTACTTCTCAAGTGAGTTATCGACTGAGAGAAGAATTTAGATCATCAGGTTTTATTCATCTGAAAAAATCTTCACCAAAAAAACCCAAAAAACAAACCCACCACAGGAGTGTGCCGGAAGTGTAACCTCCTTCCCTTCTCACGCTGTCTTCTTGGGAAAAGACACTTGGTTCCAGAATGACATACCAGTAGGTACCTTTGTGAATTTGGGCCTTGGTCACTCCCACCCAAGTATGCTCCGTAGAGTTGGGGACACAGCATTCCGTGGCAGCTGGTGGAGAGAGAAGTTGTCATTTGTTTCCAACTCCCCAGAGCTGCATGGGAGGTGAAAGTACCAGTCCTAATTGGCTCTCAGGAAAGCTTTACTGATGTCTTTACTGAGAGTCCTGCTGCTATAGATGTCTCCAGACTTGAATCCTGCTGCACTTGCTGCCTGAGATGGCTTTGGACTGTCTTGCTGCTGTTGGTGATTTAGAAATCTTTGGAGCTCTTTTTACTTACCCAGCCAGCCTCAAGGACTGAGGGTTAGTGGAGACATTTGGAACAGCTTATTGTTTTTATTACCCCCGTGATATCCCACTTAGTAAGAACTGGAGCATATGATAAGCTTTGTTTTGTTTTATATTGTCATATATATTTAATATAAAGACATTATGTAGCATTCATAATTCTTGTTCATTATTCTTATTTGTCACAGAAGTTTAAAGGCACAATGTAGCCAGTCCGGACAGTAAAGGAATTGAGCATGGCCCCTCTGCTATAACAACACAATTACCCTACCTGAGAAGTAGATATGGGCAGGAAATGGGCTTAGAATCATAGGGTTTGAAGGAATATTTCAACACTAATTTAGATACTGTGGCTTCTTATAGTTGGTTTGTATTGTGTTGCACCTGTGCATTTAATTTCCTATCTGATTGCTCACACTGCTTTTTACACCAATAAAAAGAGAATACCAAAATATACGTTAACCACATCTGAGAGAACAAGCAAACCAGGTTTCCTTAGTTAGCAAGAATTCAGCTTATTAGTTTGTTGTGTTGGGTGAGTACGTTTCACAACAGGCGAAATGTAGTTGCTCTTCACAAATAACTGTTTTACTGGGCAGGCATTTTCGTATGTATCTTGGGCTGTATAAAGTAAGTATGTGGTTTTGCTAGTTTTAAAAACTATTATCAGACTTGAAACTGAAATAATAACGGGGCAATATGGCCATGGCTTATTTGCTTTCTGAAGTCAACTATCAAGTTAATCAGAGTAAAAATAGCATGTATGATCTGAAAACCATATTTTGTATACCTGGCTTCAAGTCACAAACTGCTATTTCCTTAATTTTTAGGAGAGGTGGATACTATAGTAATCCTCTTATCATAAAGCTCTTCTCATGCTTTTCGTCAGTAGATCTCAAATGTTTTACAAAGGAGGTTGGTACAATCATCCCCATTTTACAGATGGGGAAGCTGAGGCACAGGAAGGTGAGGTGACTTACCCACAGCCACACATGAAGCTGCAAGTAGAATCCAGGTTTCCTGAGTCCAGTGCTCTGTCCACGAGGCTATGCTGCCTCTCTCGAGGTTGGCCAAGTGGTTAGCGTGCTAGCCTGGGAATTAGGAGACCCTGGTTCAATTCCTTGTTCTACCACAGCCTTCCTGTGTGACTTTGGGCAAGTCACGTAGCAGCTCTGAGCCTCGGGGCCTTGTCTGTACAATGGGGATATTAGCACTGCCCTGCCTGATGGGGATTTTGTGAGGATAGTATGTTAAAGACTGTGAGTGAGGGGGACCATGCAAATACCATAGGTAGGTGTCCTGCATATGGAGGCATTTCTGATTAGGCTGTAACTTGTTCAATACAAAGGAAATGTGGAGATTCTCTAATACAGAGCTGTTGGTCACTGGCATGATTATTCTTCACCTTCAAGGCCCAGCTGTTCTTCCTATGAGTTATCCCATCCAGAAGTGCTTTCAGCTGTGGAAGGTGACTGCTTCCTTCAAGTCCACAAAGGGACGTTCTAACCTAACAAGCAGTATTAGTCACTTAAACTGAGGATTTCTTGAGAGACTGCTGTAAACAATCTGGAAGAAGAAGGTACATATCAAGTTTTGTTTGAGGCGTGAGGATACATATTCTAGGTCACTAGTTCTTGAAAAAGCCCCTTGTGGACATGATTTTTATTTTTAGTATTATAGGAATCCAGTGTGAAAATGTGTTCAGGATGTTGCTAATGTCAGTAAATTTCCAATCTTCTTGTCAGTGTCTTGCTCTTTCTCCATCAGTACAACAAAATACAAACTGTGTGCAGATATCTTTCACATTGACCCACAGTAAACTAGCCCTGGTGCTTCCTGGACTGCAGTGACAAGTGCCGCCCATAGAGCACTGATGTGGATTTACTGTGAGTGGAGATACTGTTATTTTCAATTGTCGGCATCCTACACTCGATCAAACATACTGTGAAATGATGCGGTAGAAAACCATTATAATAATTATGAGAAAAAATGTCTTGTCTTAATCGGAATATGTGGAACTGTCTCTGAGAATTGAGCTGATTCCATATGCTTTGGTATGCTCCATCCTGCACACATTGCTAGTTTTAATAATCCATGGAACAACTGTCTGGGCAGCTGACTAGTTTGCAGCCTTCGGAGCCGAAATGCTCGGAATGGAATGCTGCCTCCACTGAAATCAGCATCAAAACTTCTATGGTCTTCAGTGTGGCCAGGATTTCACGCCCTGGGTCAGATTCAGCCACTATTATACACACCAAGATATGTATAATCCCATGGATTTCAGTGAGGTTACTTGAGTCAGGTGTGTGAGCAGGCTAAAATTTGTTCTCTGATCTGTAAAGTTGCCTGATGAAACCAGCCATCACAGGAAATTCAGCCCCCCGACACCAATTCAACAGGTTTTTTAGCACATACCTAACTTAAGCATGCAAGATGTCCTGCTTAATTCAGTGAGATTATCAGTGTACTTGAAGTTAGGCACATGCATAAGTGCCTTGAGAATTGGGGCATCTGTGGTTATAGGATTTGTAAAGTACAATGGCATAGAAATGAAATACACTATAGCCATATTTTGCTTTCCCATGCCAGACTGTGTAAATCAGCTGTGTTCACACCGTTCCATGAGTAGGTTTATGCTATCCTGTTCGGTGGGGCTTTTTACTTTTGTTTGTTTGTTTTTCTCTTGCCTAACTAACCTTAGAGACAGGTATTACTGTTTCTAAAGCACATATTACTCAAATTCCTAAAATATAACGATTTAGAAAGCTCTCTAAAACAATCGGAGACATTAACATCTCCGTGTAATTACAGCACTCATTATAATTTGCAGGGGAGGTGGGGTGGGGGCAAAGAAAGACAGACAGAAGTAATTCAGGGGCCAGTTATTATTAAGCTATAGATACAGCTTTTTAGCTGGAGAGCTGCTTATATCATACAAAGTATGTAAATGCCCTTACACAAAAAATATTATCCTTTTGGCCTTATTTGTTTGCTGCTGTGGAAACTCTGTGACCCTGTAATGTATCATTTCCAGGAACTTGCTTTCTATATTTCATGATTGATTGTAAAAATTGAGGGCCTCCGTCGCTTGTTTCTGAAATGACACTCCAGTTGTGTTTGTAGTCGGTGACTGCTTTCATGTGACAGCACTCACATGCAGTTTCACATACCATGGTAAGAACTCTAGAGTGGGGGATTTAACTTGTGGTTGGTAAACCCATAATTGCAAGGTTCTGTGGACAGAGATCACATCATGTACAATTTACACAACGTATACATTCAATTAAAGTTTGGTAAGTTTTTGCCTCCAATGCGTGGGACAAGCAGGGAATCCAGCCTGAATTATTGCGTGGATCCCATATGAACCTTGCTGGAGAGGAAGCAGCAAAAGCTGAGTGATTTGTATTAATAAAATCCATGCTAGAGATCATGGGAAAATGTTTTATCATCATCCAGAACTACTGTATCTTTGTTATGGTGATTTAAAATGGCAAGAACAAAATGAAGCCTTGAAATTAATTTGACTGTTAAAATGTAAAATTGCCTTGATCTTAAAATAGGGCCACGGAGTCCAATTAATTCTTTTTACACATCGATATAACTGTTTGACAGCTGCACCTTCCTGTCGGTTATAGGATGTGTTGCATTTGATGAATAGTTATTGTATAATTAGGCCTCCAGGATGGTGGCCGAGCCCCGGGAAGATAACTAGAAACTTGCTACTTTAAGGCTTGGGAGTTGGGTTTGGTAGAAGGTGTGAATCCATGGGCTGGAGGGGGTGTCCAGTAGTGGGGGGAAAGGGCAGGGCAGGACTCCTGTCTAGAGTGAATCTGGTTCCCTAAAGCCACCTTGTTGTAGGCCAGAACCCCTCCCTGACCCTTGCACATGGGCTTCTAGCCAACCCTACTGCCAACAGCTGGTTCCTGGGCCAACTGATAGAGTGAGGAGCAGAAGCAGGGAGTCAGGTTGGATAGTCACGGAGGATGAACCCAGCAGGTTGTGTGAGGGCTGCAGTGTGGAAGGGGAAGGAAGAAAACAGCTATAGAGGCACAGATTACACACTGTGGTTCTTGTATTGAGGAAACAGACCGCAGAGTTGAGGCATGTTGTGGGAAGACTAGAATTACAGTGTATTTCTTTCTTTTTCCCTTCATGGTGCCAACACTGAGAAGGGCATTATCAGGTCTATTTCACAGGAGTGTTGTGAGTCTGAATAAATCAGTCTTTATGAGGCACCGTGTGTTCCCTGGAAGGAAGACAAGACATACTACAAGAGTGAATTCCTTGCCAGTAATAATCTCTGTCAGGATACCCACTTCCCCCATTCCGCTTCCACCTGGCTCCCTTGCTGTCTGTATATACGATAGCTGCTGCTAAAGGACACTTCTTTAGGGAAGGAGGGGAGCGTCTGGCAATATGCACCCGCCCCGAGTCACAGCCTCTTTGGCCTCCTGGATTTCTGGTCAGTGATGGTACACCCCACTCCGCACAGACTGTAAGGGGAGCTGCAAGTGCTCAGCACATCTGGAAAGGAGGCTGCTTGTTGATGGTTGATTTAAGTGCCTAATTTTGGACACACAAATTTGAAAAAAAGTGCCACAAAGTCTATAACGTAAGAGTGTTTTCGACATGTGGTCCTCTGCATGACCTCTTTGCTCCTCCTGTCTGGCCGTGCCCATGATTACATTTGGTCTTAGTGTTTGAGGTAACAGGACAAATATTAAAGGAAAAAAATGGAGCAAAAGCAAACGGGGGGAGGGGGTGCGCTGCAATTATTTAAATGGTTAAAATAAGAGATTACCTGGAGGTGTGTGATTTTGTGTAATCACTGGTGGTTATTTTCTGGTCTCCTTTAGGCCCTGTGCCACCCCATCGTAACAATGTTAGGGGGAGAGGTGATTGTGTTTCTATCAAATAGATTAGTCTCTCTGGACACTGCTGATTTGATTCTGCTCTGATTCACGTCCGCGTTTGTTTTTTCTTTTTCTCCTTTCTCCCTCCCATATCATTTTAAATCAGATCATTTGAGACCCCGTGGGAAAGGTAGAGAAAGCCAGTACCCCGTGAGCTGGCCGCCTTTGCAGTTCATGGACAGCGTTCTCAGTCCCTCTGACAATACAAGCTCTTTTGACCTTTGTTGTCTAACCATTATACCCACTTTGTATCATGAATATTACATGTGTGGCAGGGAAGTTTTGTAGATTGCATCTGAGATGAAATTATTGTCCTGGTGTGCAGTAGAGGCAGCAAGTTGATGTGAGGCAGTGGGGGAAGGATGGGAAGTTAAAGTCATTCCCTTCTTTCTTGTCCCTCATCCTAAAGGGAAAACAGAAAAAAGATGGAGCTGGTAACCATTCAGGCCATATCTGCACTACAGCTATACCCCTATTTTTGTATCCAGTTTGTGACACACTTCTTTTTACAAGCTTGCAGCAAACCCCACTGAGATGTGTCCCCAGAACAGCTTTCTTTTCTTTTCCCCACCATGTGTGTCATCCATGACTGTGTCCCAACTGCTACCACAGCCATCTTTGGATGAGTGAGTTCTGGGACAATCTGGACAGATGTAGAGTAGCCAGGAGCTTAGCTTTCTTTCTCGGCTGCACTCAGTGTTCCACTCCAACACCAGGAGTCCCAGAGGGGTCTTTTGAGTGATAAGCTATTTGCTGTGCTTGAGGATTCTGTATGTGGAGTTGCACTTTTTCATACTGCTCAGCTGAGGCTGGGTTCTCTCTCTATCCTGTCTGTGAGTTAGGATTTACAATAAAACTAAAGGACCAAAATGCAGAATCTTTCCCACTAATGCCTCATGAGTTCACAGCAGGTGATTTACTTATTGGGACCAACCGACTTCTTCATGGCTATGTCGATCATCTTTCTTGCAGCAGTATTGTCCGTCTGTCGGTCACACATGCGCACACCATTCCCTCTGTCTTCTTGCTTCACTCCTAGCTGGTGTGCTGCTCACACTGGTTGGCCAGTGTTCTGAGAAGCCCCTGAAGGGAGTGGAAGAGCAGCTCCTGAGCATGCGTTTTAATGGGTCACTCACTCCAAAGCGGGACCCTTAAACAGCTGGATAGAGCCTAATGATCCCATTGGCATTGGCAGGAAATCTGGGCCACTTGCGTTTATTTGTGCATGGGATAATTTACTCCTGTGTTTGTTCCTTCTGACCCTTTTCTTCAGTGCTTTGAGTTTCTTGTGAGCATTTCCCCGTCTTATGGAGCAATTTCCTCCATGCTGACTGAATTTTCCATTGTGTGGGTGTAGGTAACTGGGAGGGAGCGATGCTAAACCTTTTCACAAATTGGGACTGACCTGCTAACCCCATAGTGTCAGGCCAAAGCAATGCCAGAAGGGGGCTATCACTAATGAAGGCAAATAGTTTACAATGTTTTCCTCGTGTGAGGACATTCTGTTATTGCCCTTCATTAGCCAACATTACTATTCCACACTGAGTGGTGGAGGGAAAGCAGACAGGGCTGCCGGTGGAGTGACTCTCTCACAGGCATACCTTAGAGACATGGCCCCAGGTGGCTTCTGAGCCGGGGCAGAGTCTGCACTGGACCTTCGGAGAGGCACATCCAATGGGAAGGTGCAAAGGCAGGGTTTGTGTTTTTGTGCTGCCTGGATAGTTGACGGTTGTAGGGGCCACAGTGGTGCCTAAGGTGAGTTAGAGCAGCCCCGGGGGCACTCTGAATTGCGGCAGCCCCCCATGGCTGCCTGGGGCTTGTGCAGTCCAGGCTCCCCAAAGCACTGAGTGGTATGGGCACACCCTTCTTGCCCTGGTCTATCTCCAGCCCTGCCCCAGCAGCGTGGCCTGCAAGGAGGTGCAGGATGTATAGGGTCACTTGTGCTGTCCCTGTGCCGAAGGAATTCTTCCCTGGCCTATCGAGGGCCCTTCCATGGCATGTGGAGGCCACAGCAGGGTCCAGGATTGAGCACGACACTCCTGCATGCAGCCTCCCATCCTGTGTGCCTGCAGCCCAGCCAGAGCTAGCTTCTCAGTGGAGATCAGCCTAGACTCTGTAGTGCCTGCTGAGCAGGGGCCACTCACTACTTCCCCTGCTGTTCCCAGCCACGTGGAGCAGTGGAGAGGGAAGGGGTTTGTGTGGGGGGGGAGTTAGCAACCTCAGTGTCCCTCAGGCAGGGTGGGTGAGGATCTGTGGGACAGGGCAGGGGAGAAAGGGGGAACAGACAGCGCAGGATCTGTTGTGGAGAGCAGGGGCTAACATGGAAATGGAATGGGGGGGGACAGGGGCCAATGTGACCTGAGGGAACCCTTCCTCCAGCTTCACTCCCACCCAGCAACCACATACCCCACCCTCAGCAATCCCTGGGGGTGGTGGTGGTGTGCATTACCACAACGCCTAGGAGCCCTGGCATGGACCAGGCCCTTATTGTGTTAGGTGCTGTACAAACTCAGCATTCATCTAGCTCCCCTCCTCTGGCTTCCGACGTGATCCCCCACCCCCATCTCTTCTGAGAGGTGTGGAAGGAAGGCGGGCCTGCCTCACGTTGCTCAGGGCAGCCCTGGGAGGGAAAGGCAGTGTCAATCCAACACCTCCCACCAGCCCCAGACCTGCATGGCTATCTCGAAACTGATATGTGGATTGTTGGCAAAGTAGCTCTTTTGCATCATCTGTCACACGTGGGGCTGGGGAACACGCTGCAACCGGGCACTTCTCCAAAGCAAAGACTCACCTGCCGTTGGCCACTGTGAGTGGTGCTCCAGAGGAGATGCGAGCAGGCTTCTCTCAGCTGCAGAGCTGGAGGCCATAGTACTGCTGAGTCAGTCCCAGCATTTAACATAGTTTAAAAATCATTTTGAGGTAGGTGGGAGGGGAATTAAAGACATAAGAAGCCTTAGTGCAGGTCGGAAAATGGGTATGTGGAGGTGAGAACTTGGCAGTGTATCAGGAATGGGAAGGAGGAAAAAGAAATTAAGTGGAATATTCGCTGTCAGATAGAGAGGATGTATCAAGTGGAGTCCTGTGCTGAGTCCAAAACTATTCAACATGTTCACTAATGACTGGGATGATGGACTGGAGAGTGTGCTTGTAAAATTTGCAGATGATATTAAGCTGGTGTGTGTGTGTGTGAGCACTTTGGAGGACAGGATTAGATTTGAAAATGATTTAGATAAATTGGACAATTGGTCTGATATAAAAAAATGAAATTCAATAAAGACAAGTGCAAAGTATTGCACTTAGGAAGGAAAAATCAAATGCATAAATAAAACATGCAGAATAAGTGGCTAGGCTGTACTACTGCAGGCAAGGATCTGTGGGTTATAATGGGTCACAAATTGAATCAGTAAAAAATGTGATACAGTTGTGAGAAAGACAAATGTCATTCTGGGACGTATTAACAGGAGTGTCGTATGTAAGAGACAGGAGGTATTTGTCCCATTCTTCTTGGCCCTGGTGAGGCCTCAGCTGGAGTACTGGGTTCAGTTTTGGGTGACACACTTTTAGAAAGTTGCGATCAAATTGGAGAGAGTCCAGAGGAGATCAGTAAAAATGATACGATATTTAGAAAACCTGACCTATGAGAAAAAGTTGAAAGAATTTGAATGTGTTTAATCAAGAGAAGAGAGGGACATGTTAACAGCCTTCAAATATGTTAAAGGCTGTTACAAAGCAGACAGTGATCAATTGTTCTCCATGTCCACTGAAGGTAGGACAAGAAGTAATTGGCTTAGTTTGTAGCAAGGGAGATTCAGGTTAGATTTTAGGAAAAGACTTTCCAACTATAAGGGTAGTTCAGCACTGAAGCAGAATATGTGGGAAGGTTGTGGAATCCCCATTACCAGAATTTTTTAACAGCAGGTTAGATAACCTCCTCTCAGGGATGGTCTAGGTCTACTCAATCTTTCCTCAGAGCGAGGGGGTGGACAAGACGGCCTCTTGAGATACCACTCTGCGCTACATTTCCATGCCTGTAATTAAGGTGAAAAAAGGTGCTTGTGTTTGAAACATTTTCTTTCATTTTAGATCAGGTCTTTTAACGTAACTTTCTTTTTAACCCAATCTAACTCCTTTTTAAGGTTGCCAGGCGTCTGGTTTTTGATAGGAACGCCTGGTCGAAAAGGGACTCTGGTGGCTCTGGTCGGCGGCGCAACGGGGCTAAGGCAGGCTCCCTGTCTGGCTCCCGGAAGCGGCCAGCATGTCCGGCTCCTAGGCATCGGGTAGCCACGGGGGCTCCGTGTGCCCAGGCCATGCCTCCTTCCAGGGGCCAGACATGCCAGTCACTTCTGGGAGCAGCCAGCCAGAGCCCGCACCCTGAAACCCCTCCTACACCCCAACCCCCTGCCCCAGCCCTGAGCCCCCTCCCACACCCCAAC
>NW_020664487.1:12108385-12164809 GCF_002925995.2 Terrapene triunguis | reverse complement strand
CACCCCAACCCCCTGCCCCAGCCCTGAGCCCCCTCCCACACCCCAACCCCCTGCCCCAGCCCTGAGCTCCCTCCCTCACCCCAACCCCCTGCCCCAGCCCGGTGACAGAGAGGGAGGCTGGAGGAGAGGGAGGGAGGATGGAGTGAGCAGAATCGGGGCCTCAGAGAAGGGGCGGGGTAGGGGTGGGGCCACAGGGCAGGGGCGGGGCAGGAGGGTGGGGCAAGGGTGTTCAGTTTTGTGTGAATAGAAAGTTAGCAGCCCTACTCCTTTTGCACACAAAGGGACATAAACAACTGATACAATTTTTGCATTGCTATAATATTTGCACAGGGCCATTTTCTAATTATAATTATTTATGGAACATCACAGGAGTACATGGCACCTTACAGACAGAAGTGAAAGGGCCTGAGTCTCTATTGCCATGCACCTTGTGTAGTCATTTACTCCTCTGCAAAGTGAGTGTAAATCACGCCCATTCTGGTGTTTTGCACCCATTTACTCCCAAATGACTATACAAGATGCATAGCGTAGGCCCACAGTCCCTGCTCAAAGAGTTCATGTTCAAAGAGTCAGATTCTGATCTCTCTTACACTGTTACAACTCAAATAATCCATCCCTGTGGATTTACACCAGAGTAACTGGTTTTCGAATGTGCTGCAGAGTAATCACATTCAGCTGCTCAGGGTGCGTGATGTTTGGGCTATCACATTGCTGTGCTCAGCTTTTGGCGTAATGCCGAACTTACCCCCGGCATGATGATATCCCAGCAAGACACAGACCTGCTGCAGTGTCTTTATTGCCTAAATCTATACATTAACTATAGAATATTATTGATCCAGAGTCACTGGATCCCTCAACCCTCATCGCATACGGTATCTGTTACACGAAGTAAACATTTCAGAGTAGATTGTGTGACAATATTAACAACAGATTTACCCTCTTTCTGAAGTCTCTGTTTGCTGAACTGCAGTGATATGTTCTGGTTTCTTAGCTGCTTGTCTTTTATAGCACAGGAATCTGATCATCTTCTCCCTGTCTAGCATTACTAGAAGCAAGCTGTTTGGTTCTCTTTCTCACGGGCAACTGCAGGAATCAATCACAGCTCCCTGATGTGCAGAGTAACAAAGGCTATGGAGCCCTGTTCATTGATTCAAAGCAAAACAGCCAAAGTGTATACTTTGATTTCAGAGAAACCACACCCTATGAGAATTTACAAGGTTAGTTTTGACTGCTCTTATTAGTTGTGACTCTCGAGATCTGGAGCACTTTGGCATTAGAGAAAAGTGAAAGAGAAGTAGTCAGGCCTGATTTAATTTTACATTAATAAAATGTGACTTATAAATGCCACTATAAGGCAACTGTATCCACTAGAATGTTTGCAGTGTTGTTAAAAGAACAGGAGTACTTGTGGCACCTTAGAGACTAACAAATTTATTAGAGCATAAGCTTTCGTGGGTTCCAGGATATTAGAGAGACAAGATGGGTGAGATATCATCTTTTACTGGACCAACTTCTGTTAGTGCGAAAAACAAGCTTTCGAGCTACATACAGCTCTTCTTCAGGTCTGTGTAGCGGCAAAGCGTGTCTCTTTCATCAACAGAGGTTAGTCCAGCAAAAGATATTACCTCACCCACACTGTCCCTCTTCTAGAATGGTAAGGCTGCCATTTTAAAATGGCTAACTCTGGATAGGGTACACATTGGTAACAAATGGGTTATCAACCTTTACTGACATTTTGACAAAAGCTCCATTCTGGATCTAAGGACTCCAACAAATCCTGGTGCCAGAGGTTGTAATGTATTGTGTGAGTCAGGAACGTATTAGTAATACAAACAACCAAACCATGCATCCATTAAGGACTCCTAATAGAAATTTGTTTTAGGTTGCATACTCTGTATATGGATTCATGCTAATTAAAGATGAAGCATGTCTTTCAAGTAGTGTGTGTCTATGGGAGCGTGTATATACACAACCTAGATCTTTAAACACATTTATTTTTAACTTAAAGGTGAACTGAAATACAAATATAAACAGCAAAGAGTCCTGTAGCACCTTATAGACTAACAGACATATTGGAGCATGAGCTTTCGTGGGTGAATACCCACTTCTTCGGATGCATGTAGTGGAAATATCCAGTGGCAGGTATAAATATGCAAGCAAGAGTGCAAGCAAGCAGTATGCAACCCCGACCGGGGTTATTCTATCTACTACCCAAGATCCACAAACCCGGAAATCCTGGACGCCCTATCATCTCGGGCATTGGCACCCTCACTGAAGGACTGTCTGGATATGTGGACTCCCTACTCAGACCCTACGCCACCAGCACTCCCAGCTATCTCCGTGACACCACTGATTTCCTGAGAAAACTGCAATGCATTGGTGACCTTCCAGAAAACACCATCCTAGCCACCATGGATGTAGAGGCTCTCTACACAAACATCCCACACACAGATGGAATACAAGCTGTCAGGAACAGTATCCCTGATGATGACACAGCGCAACTGGCTGCTGAGCTCTGTGACTTTATCCTCACGCACAACTATTACAAATTTGATGACAATATATACCTCCAGACCAGTGGCACCGCTATGGGCACCCGCATGGCCCCACAATATGCCAACATTTTTATGGCTGACCTGGAACAACGCTTCCTCAGCTCTCGTCCACTCATGCCCCTTCTCTACCTATGCTATCTCGATGACATCTTCATCATCTGGACCCATGGGAAGGAGACTCTGGAAAAATTTCACCACGATTTCAACAGCTTCCACCCCACCATCAACCTCAGCCTGGACCAATCTACACGGGAGGTCCACTTCCTAGACACCATGGTGCAAGTAAGTGATGGTCACGTTAACACCACCCTATACCGAAAACCCACCGACCGCTATGCCTACCTTCATGCCTCCAGCTTCCATCCCGGACACACCACATGATTCATTGTCTACAGCCAAGCACTGAGATACAACCGTATCTGTTCCAACCCCTCAGACAGAGACCAACACCTACAAAATCTTCACCAAGCATTCTCAAAACTACGATACCCGCATGAGGAAATAAGGAAACAGATCAACAGAACCAGACGTGTACCCAGAAGCCTCCTACTGCAAGACAAGCCCAAGAAAGAAACCAATAGAACTCCACTGGCCATCACATACAGTCCCCAGCTAAAACCTCTCCAACGTATCATCGGTGATCTACAACCCATCCTGGACAATGATCCCTCACTTTCACAGGCCTTGGGTGGCAGGCCAGTCCTCGCCCACAGACAACCTGCCAACCTGAAGCATATTCTCACCAGTAACCACGCACCGCACCATAACAACTCTAACTCAGGAACCAATCCATGCAACAAACCTCGATGCCAACTCTGCCCACATATCTACACCAGCGACACCATCACAGGACCTAACCAGATCAGCCACACCATCACCGGTTCATTCACCTGCACGTCCACCAATGTAATATACGCCATCATATGCCAGCAATGCCCCTCTGCTATGTACATTGGCCAAACTGGACAGTCCCTACGTAAAAGGATAAATGGACACAAATCAGATATTAGGAATGGCAAAATCCAAAAACCTGTAGGAGAACACTTCAACCTCCCTGGACACACAATAGCAGATTTAAAGGTAGCCATCCTGCAGCAAAAAAACGTCAGGACCAGACTTCAAAGAGAAACTGCTGAGCTTCAGTTCATCTGCAAATTTGACACCATCAGCTCAGGATTAAACAAAGACTGTGAATGGCTAGCCAACTACAAAAACAGTTTCTCCTCCCTTGGTGTTCACACCTCAACTTCTAGAAGAGGGCCTCATCCTCCCTGATTGAACTAACTTCGTCATCTCTAGCCTTACTCACTCTTGCTTGCATATTTATACCTGCCCCTGGATATTTCCACTACATGCATCCGAAGAAGTGGATATTCACCCACGAAAGCTCATGCTCCTATACGTCTGTTAGTCTATAAGGTATCACAGGACTCTTTGCTGCTTTTACAGATCCAGACTAACACGGCTACCCCTTTGATACTTGACAAATATAAACAACTCCTTTAAAGTCCAAAACATGAACAGAACATGAGCCTGCTGCAAAGCCACAATATACACGTGCTGAAGGTGAAATCTATCTATGTGGACTAATCACGGTAATGAGCAATACATATGGCAATAAGTGCTTGCGGCATCCAGGCCTTAGATAACTTTCACTTGGCTCCATGTTCAAGTGCATGAGCCTGGTTTTGTACTCATTCTGATTATACAATCTAAGGGAAATGAAGAGACAGGCAAGAGAAGGCAGGGAAAGGGATTGGTAGAAGAATAGAGGACAGATCTGATGATCTATAAACATTTCCCCCTTTATTTTATATTGCACCAGTCTCACATCAAAGGTTAAGTAACCTAACATAAATTTAGAGATTAGCTAACAGACTTTGTATTATCGTAGCTCATTAGCTAACCCTATTAGAGAGCAAAACTACTGATAAATAGCTGTGAATAAACTGGGCATCCTTTCAACAAGCTTCCCTCCGTATTGGTGCCTGTCACTGAGAATTCAGTGAATCTTCAATAAGGAAGAGCTACTGTATGTGATAAACAATGGGTGAGAAAACAATTCACATGCTAAAGCCATTCTCTCTATATTACAGAACAACACATTAAAAATCTTTTGAATTATGCAGAGCATTGCTCATTACTAAAACAAAACTCTGACTGGAATCTCTCCCTTGACTTGCTCTCAACAATGTCTTCCCTCTCCCCAAGCTGTCTGTGTTAGGTCCACATAGATTTAAAAAAGCTACCCCTGTACTTCTTTGCCAACTCAGAAAAAGTACATAAAGCCTAGATATAAACCTTCAGTGCATGGACTGGCTTCTAAAAAGCTCTCTGGAGACCTCTCCTGGGTGCCTTTTCAGACTCATGGAAATTTTAAATGTTCCACCTTAGATATTTCAGGCAGTCTTAGGAAAGAAAAGTCTGTTTCAAGACTCCATCATCTCATTAAGAATTGATCATGTTGCAACTTTTTCCTATTCACTCCTTCCACCACCATGTGAGTCAGAACATTAGACACTTTTTCATTGAACTTGGGAGCATGAAACCTTCCTCATTGTATAGTATCTGCATCCATGTGTCGTGGTGTGGCCATCTTTTCAGGTACTACAGCACCAGGCTGGAACATTTCTATGTCACAAAGACCTATTAACCTCCTGACTATTGTAGTAAGTGGGTAGGACCACTCCTCTGCTTAAAGTTAAGTACATGCTCAGATACCTTGCTGAACTGGGACCTAAAAAGCAGAATCTAAAGTGGTATGTTGGGGGTTTCATCCAAAGTCTCTTTGGTTTGTGATTTAACTACTAAGCTGGATCTGACTTTAATGACGTTTAAGGCCCTGATCTAGCAAAACACTTAGGCATATGCCTAGCTTTAAGCGCATGAGCAGTGTAATTGATTTAAATGGGACTCAGTTAAGCATGTGCTTAATTGCTTTTCTGGACCAGAGCCTAAGGCTGGATGTTTGTTGCAGCCACAATTATTGTGACCAAAAAACTTGTGAAAAGCCACTTTGTTGTCCTCCTCCTAATCCCTCCTTGAACCTTTCCTGTGCTGTGATGCCTGTAAAAACTCAACCCCGGCTATGTCGCTGGTGAGCTGTAACTGTTTCTTTCCATGTCACACATCCGAGCAGGTGCCCCTTCTTGGCCACTCACTAGGACTGTGGTAGGGGGAATCCAGGCCTCTGGGCTCTGGATCCCTGGCGTGTTTCAAGCTCCTGAAGCTTGAGTTGAGTCCAGCCACTGCCCCAATCTCGGGGTTCCTACACATGCAGAGGGCGCAGACCTATCTGGCATCACCCTCCGAGTGCTGGAACCCACTATCCAGCCGCCTGAGCCCAGATAAGGGATCATCGGTATCCAGGCAGGCAGGGTCCTCCATCCCTTTGCCTCCCTTACCCCTGCAGCAGCCTCCCTCATCTTAATTTGGTGCAAGCTAGCTCTTTCCCTGCCTTAGTCCCTTTATCGTCTCCTGCAGAGGTCACCTGCTTCTTTTGTTCTGCTTTTTGGTAGCTTCCCATTACTCTCCAGCCCCCGTCCTTTCAGACAGGAGCAGGAAGTGTCTGCTCCCAAGCAGAACAAACCTATTGCCCCCAAGATGTTTTACTTTGAATGGATGATCGCTGAGTGCAGATCACTCACCATTGTCTCTGGCCTGGCAGACGACTGGCTAACTGAGGATGGATCCACATACATGTAGACTTTCCCTCACATAGTCATTTCCTTATGCAACTCCATCACTCATCCACAATTCAGAAGTGGAACAAAGAGAACCTCCAGGTAGTCGCACTGACCATCACCATCTCATTGTTTCCTTGTGCTCACTCTTGTCTCTTTGTTGTCTTGTTCTTATGCTGTCAGGTTTTCAGGGCAGGGACTGTCTTTTTGTTCAGTGTGTGTACAGCACCTAGCAAAACGGGTCCCGGGTCCCTGGTCCCTGGTCGGGGTTCCAATGTGCTACGTTAATACAAATCAATGGTGATGATTGTAGGGATTTTTATAAAACATTATGGTCTTTTTACCCAGCTAGTGTTATTTTTATAGGCTTTTAAACTACTACTGAGAGGAGAGGAAAGTGATCAGGAACAGTCAGCAAGGATTCACCAAGGGCAAGTCATGCCTGACTAACCTAATTGCCTTCTATGATGAGATAACTGGCTCTGTGGATGAGGGGAAAGCAGTGGATGTGTTATTCCTTGACTTTAGCAAAGCTTTTGATACGGTCTCCCATAGTATGGGCTGGATGAATGGACTATAAGATGGATAGAAAACTGGCTAGATGGTCTGGCTCAACGGGTAGTGATCAATGGTTCCATGTCTAGTTGTCAGCCGGTATCAAGCGGACTGCCCCAAGGGTCGGTCCTGGGGCCGGTTTTGTTTAATATCTTTATTAATGATCTGGAGGATGGTGTGGACTGCACTCTCAGCAAGTTTGCAGACGACACTAAACTGGGAGGCGTGGTAGATACACTAGAGGGTAGGGATCAGATACAGAGGGACCTAGACAAATTAGAGGATTGGGCCAAAAGAAACCTGATGAGGTTCGACAAGGACAAGTGCAGAGTCCTGCTCTTAGGACAGAAGAATCTCATGCACTGCTAAAGACTAGGGACCGAATGGCTAGGCAGTAGTTCTGCAGAAAAGGAGCTTGGGGTTACAGTGGACGAGAAGCTGGATATGAGTTAACAGTGAACTCTTGTTGCCAAGAAGGCTAACGGCATTTGGGGCTGTAGAAGTAGGGATATTGTCAGCAAATCGAGGGACGTGATTGTTCCCCTCTATTCGACATTGGTGAGGCCTCATCTGGAGTACTGTGTCCAATTTTGGGCCCCACAGTACAAGAAGAATGTTGAAAAATTGGAAAGAGTCCAGCAGAGGGCAACAAAAATGATTAGGGGGCTGGAGCACATGACTTATGAGGAGAGGCTGAGGGAACTGGGATTGTTTAGTCTGCAGAAGAGAAGAATGAAGGGGGATTTGATAGCTGCTTTCAACTACCTGAAAGGGGGTTCCAAAGAGGATGGATCTAGACTGTTCTCAGTGGTGGCAGATGACAGAACAAGGAGTAATGGTCTCAAGTTGCAGTGGGGGAGGTTTAGGTTGGATATTAGGAAAAACGTTTTCACTAGGAGGGTGATGAAGCACTGGAATGGGTTACCTAGGGAGGTGGTGGAATCTCCTTCCTTAGAGGTTTTTAAGGTCAGGCTTGACAAAGCCCTGGCTGGGATGATTTAGTTGGGAATTGGTCCTGCTTTGAGCAGGGGGTTGGACTAGATGACCTCCTGAGATCCGTTCCAACCCTGATTGTTTATGATTCTGTGATTCTACTCACAGCTTTGGTCACGGAAAAAAGAATGAAAATATTGCATGTTGTGATGTTTCCTGTTTATTTTAAATGCAAATTAGGACTTTTGGGGTGGATGGGGGTTTCTATCGTGATGAAGACACTATGGCTTTTCCCACTTTTTTGATATGACAGCCAGCCTTAATGACATTGCACTGAGATGGTGTGTGTTACACCTGCCCAGTACAAGCTGTGCTCCTGAGGTTGAAAATGAATAGCAAGAGCTGATGGAGCTATGGTTTTTTGAGGCTGCATCATGTTGTGATGTCATTATAAAAATGTCTTCATGTTTGCGTCCAATCAGTCTGCCAGTAGGCCTTAGTTGGACCCGTGTGAATACATGGAATTCAGAAACATTCTTACCATTTGTGGAACTTTTCACCCAACTCTGGTCGGAACGTCTGTCTATGAAGAGTCTCTTTTCTGAAGTCTACAGATGAATTATCTAATACTTTCCATTAGGGCTGTCAAGTGATTAAAAAATTAATCATGATTAATCACGTGATTAAAAAAAATAATCGCAATTAATTGTGTGATTAATCACACTGTTAATAATAGAATACTATTTATTTAAATATTTTTGGATGTTTTCTACATTTTCAAATATGTTGATTTCAATTACAACATAGAATACAGAGTGTGCAGTGCTCACTTTATATTTATTTTCGATTACAAATATTTGCACTGTAAAAAAACAAAACAAATATGAAACTTGTATGAGGTTTCAATTCACCTCATACAAGTACTGTAATACAGTCTCTTTATCATGAAAGTTGAACTTACAAACGTAGAATTATGTACAAAAAAATCTGCATTCAAAAACAAAACAATGTAAATTTTTAGAGCCTACAAGTCCAATCAGTCCTACTTCTTGTTCAGCCAATCGCTAAGAGAAACAAGTTTGTTTACATATGCAGGAGATAATGCTGCCCGTTTCTTGTTTACAGAGTCACCTGAAAGTGAGAACAGGCATTCTCATGGCACTGTTGTAGTGGGCATCGTAAGATATTTACATGCCAGATGGGTTTAAGATTCATATGTCCCTTCATGCTTCAACCACCATTCCAGAGGACATTTATCCATGCTGATAACGGGTTTTGCTTGATAACGATCCAAAGCAGTGCGGACTGACGCATGTTAATTTTCATTATCTGAGTCAGATGCCACCTGCAGAAGGTTGATTTTCTTTTTTGGTGGTTTGGGTTCTGTAGGTTCTGCTTCTCAGTGTTGCTCTTTTAAGACTTCTGAAAGCATGCTCCACACCTCATCCCTCTCAGATTTTGGGAGGCACTTCAGATTCTTAAACCTTGGGTCGAGTGCTGTAGCTATCTTTAGACATTTCACATTGCTACCTTCTTTGCGTTTTGTTATATCTGCAGTGAAAGTGTTCTTAAAGCGAACAACATGTGCTGGGTCATCATCCGAGACTGCTAAAACATGAAATATATGGCAGAATGCAGGTAAAACAGAGCAGGAGATATACAATTCTCCCCCCAAGGAGTTCAGTCACTAAATAATTATTGCATTATTTTTTTAACGAGCATCATTAGCATGGAAGTATGTCCTCTGGAATGGTGGCCGAAGCATGAAGGGGCATACAAATGTTTAGTGTATCTGGCACGTAAATACCTTGCAATGCCGGCTACAAAAGTGCCATGTGAACGCCTGTTCTCACTTTCAGGTGACACTGTAAATAAGAAATAGGCAGCAGTATCTCCTGTAAATGTAAACAAACTTGTTTGTCTTAGTGATTGGCTGAACAAGAAGTAGGACTGAGTGGACTTGTAGGCTCTAGAGTTTTACATTTTGTTTTTGAGTGCAGTTATGTAACAAAAAAAATCTACGTTTTAATTTGCACTTTCACAATAAAGAGATTGCACTACAGTACTTGTGTGAGGTGAAATGAAAAATACTATTTCTTTTGCTTATCATTTTTACAGTGAAAATTTTTGTAATAAAAAGAATACAAAGTGAGCAGTGTACACTTTGTATTCTACGTTGTAATTGAAATCAATATATTTAAAAATGCAGAAAAACATCCAAAAATATTTGATACGTTTCCATTGATATTCTGCTGTTTAACTGTGCAATTAAAACTGCGATTAATCGTGATTAATTTTATTGAGTTAATCACGTGAGTTAACTGCAATTAATTGACAGCCCTGCTTTCCATGCTTTTAGCTGCCAGGCCTCATCTAACGATGGGTTTTACTCTATGGTCTCTAAGGTGCCACAAGTACTCCTGTTCTCTGTGCCTAGTGTGGTCTGTGCTGGACCAGGTTACTGAACTTTGCACAAGGGAAAGGATTTCATCATGGATAGAGCTGTGTGGGAAATAAAAAAAATTGCAACACACATACACACAAAACCGGAGAGGGGGAGTGCGGGGGGAAGGGAAATCCAGCAGTTTCCTGATAAGTGAAACATTGTGCAGCTTCCCATCAAAGGCTTTACCATTTTCTGCTAAAATGGGTGATGTCTGCAGGCAGAAGACTGCCATTTCCCTACAGAGCTGCCTGTTTTCACTGGGCTGTGATTTTATTTTTAACCTCGGGCAAATGTGTGAAATTTTCAGTTTAGTCCCAGGCTTTAATTCCACTTCTATTTTTTAATCAAGGAAACCCCCATTGGTGGAAATAGCGAAATTTTGTTGTTGGCCAGATTCACAAATAGTTGCATATATTTCTGCATTTCTGAGGCATTTTGGGGGTGAAATTCTGATCCCATTGAATTCAGTGGGAATTTTGCCATTGACTTTGGTTGTGCCAGGAATTCACTTTTGGCCTGGGTGTATAGCCTAAACCATTTTAAAGGATTACAAGTAGTGGCTTGACATGGGTACGTCAGGTTTCCATTGTCAGGTCAATATCAAGGAGATACTGTTAATTTATCTACTTCTGAGTGTCTGACAATAGACTAATCGATACTGTGCATTGGACTATGGAGACTCTAGTTAACAAGTTCAGGCCTGCACAGAGCAGAGATGGAGGTATCCACTGATAAGCACCCAACTTCAGAAAAGCAGGTAGCTTTAAGGGTTGAGCACCCCAGGTCCCTCGGAACCATTGGAAATTTGGACCTTTGAGTTTTGTCTGTTTTCCACCCCAAGCCATGCAAATCTCTACCAGTTTCAGGTTTCTTTATTAAAGGTTCACACAGTTACAACTAGTGGAAAGAACACATTTTCTCTAGTTATTTATGGCAGAGACTCAGAGAAACTGTGATGTCTAAAGCACCAAAACAAATCCATTTGTTATTTTAATGATCTACAGTTCAACTATACGACGAACTGAATATGGCTAGGTTTCAACATCTGGATAATTTTCAGTAAAATGAAGTAATAAGGACTGAATCTTGTTCTCCTGA
This sequence comes from Terrapene triunguis, assembly GCF_002925995.2. Lineage (NCBI taxonomy): Eukaryota > Metazoa > Chordata > Testudines > Emydidae > Terrapene > Terrapene triunguis. The sequence goes on along the minus strand of NW_020664487.1, from coordinate 12,153,539 downwards.
GTAGTGCTTTTGGTTTTGGCCTCTAGACACCTATAAGTGTTTTGGAACTCCAACAAGCGTCTAATATGGATGGCTAGATTCTTCTTTTTCTTCGTCTCTGGACAATTGTTCAGGTTTCATACAGCTCCTCTTTCTGGGCAATGACATAAGAATAGATTTAATGCAATAGTAAACAAGTCCATAAACAGTACAAAGCAATCCTTATCTCACCATTTATCATTTCTTTAATAATGCAAATATTTTTACAGAAGCTTTAATGTTTCCCTTTAGGGACTACTCAAGGGACCACAAATCCAGATTAAACTTTAACTTTGAAGAGATTTTAGGAATACATTACTTTAAATCATTCTATGCTTCAGTAAACTCCAGATGCACCCAGCTGTTCTGACTCTCATCTCTTTTACAGAGTTTTCTATACCTTTGTGGTTCCCTTGACTTAACTGGAACAGCTCCTAATTTACACCCTAGTGAGAGAAGAATCAGACCTGGCTCTGTTGCATTGTACTATTTCCTGTCACTGACCGATTCTAACATAGACCACTAAAGGATCTTATTCTTCTCACACTTATACCATTTCTGCAGTATAACTCCATTAATTTTGTTGGGGCTGCTCCTGATTTACAATGGTGTAAGTGAGAGGAGAATCAGGTCCTTAAAATTTGTATTTTTCCAGCTCAGGACCTTTGACTTGGGATTGCCACACCCAGGAGCCAGATTTCAATGTCAGTTAAAGATTCTGATGTCAGTTACACCAATGTATGTCTAAAAAACTCCATTGGCATCAGCGCTCCAGAATTACACCAGTTTAACAGAGATCAGAAATTGGTCCATTGTTTTAAAGTTGACATAATCATAAAGAAAAGTCTAATATCAAGTATATAATAATATTTACTTATAATACATAAATAATATATGATTCAATAAAAACTATAATTGGGACTAATGAGAATTATTACTCTTTTCGCTTTAAAAGCTTGTTCTCTTATGATTAAACCCTGGGCACCAGTCTGTTTAAATGCCTTTATGATCATGAATACTGTGATGGTATAGAAAATTTTTTATCTAAGCACAAGCCCCCCCCCCAAAAAAAACCCTACCCTACTGAAGACTCCTATAAAAAGCTACAGTAGAGTCATTTAAATTGTAGGTGTATTTTGTTACTGCTGGAATTGTACTTGCTTCACCACATTAATTTGTCGCATGAAATTTGAGGCTTCAAGGTTGTGCAGCAATGTCAAAGCCCAAGGCATGCTACCTTTTGAAGAGGCAGTTGTGGGTCTATCCGGATCTTCTGGACGTAGGCCCAAGTAACTCTGACTTGGATGCAATACAATATAACTGTTCACGTTAGAGTAGCGCCTGGCAGTCACAACAAAGGTCAGGGCCCCTTTGTGGTAGTACCATATGGACACATAATAAGAGGCAGTCCCTGTTGCTATGAATTTACAATCTAGCTCTTCAAGGGAAGTCTTAATTTCTGCATTTGATGGATGGGGAATCAAGGCCCTGTGAGTTTGTGACACAGGGTCACCTAGCGAGTCTGTGTCAGAATTAAACCCCACTCTCCTGAGTGTAAGGATCCAGGGACTAGAACCAAGGTCGGAAGAGCCTGGGACAGCCAATGTTCCCACAGTGCCACCAGGAGGCAGTGCAGAGGCACAACCAGGGAGCTCTGTAGAGAATAGGCACCGCAGGCTGTACCACCCAAGAGACCCAGAGTGACTGCACCCTACACCTCTCTGATTGGCCACGCGCCCTATTTAACCCTGGAGAGTGCCCATGAAGTTGTGTGGGCCTGCTGCGACTCCAGACCTTATCTTGTCTCCTGAGCTCTGGCCTCCGATCCCAGCCTGACTCTGATCCCTATTCTTGCCTCCTGATTCCACCCTGGTACTATCTCCGATCTCTGCTCTCCGACCCCAGCCTGACTTCGCTCCCGACTCTTGCTCATTGAACCCAGTGCCAGCAGTTCCTCTAACTCCTGCTCACTGACTGTTGTCCCTGACATGTGGACCACAGCCCAGCTGTGACCACTAGGCAAGACTGCCCACACCCTTACTCAGAGTCTCATTCCAGTGCCTCCAGTACCAGATCATTCCCTGACACTAAGGGGTTGTCCAAATTGGGAATTTAATTTGGATTAAGGTAGGGAGTGAATTTAAAGCACGGTAGCTATTCCTAATTAATTCCATGTGTGGACATTCTTATTCAGGAAGAATAGTGTCCACAGACAGGGCTATGCAGGAATAGTTATTCTAGAATTGTTATTCCTGTGTAGATATTCTAGGATAACTCCATGTTTAGACTAACCCAGAACATCAGTGGTGCTTGCCTGGCCAGCAGTTACCCCTTGGAAACTATATGTTGTGTGTCCAATTTCATTCCCTCTACAGTAACTCCTCACTTAAAGTCATCCTGGTTAATGTTGTTTCGTGGTTACGTTGCTGATCAATTAGGGAACATGCTCATTTAAAGTTGTGCAATGCTCTCTTATAATGTTGTTTGGCAGCCGCCTGCTTTGGCCACTGCTTGCAGGAAGAGCAGCCTGTTCATTTGCCCTTCTTGTGCGGGCGAGCAGGGCATTGCAGTGCTGCTCTAGAGGGTGGTGGTTGTTGTCGCCTGCCACAGAGATAGAGGCCAAAAGCGTGAGATTGTCCTATTCTCGCTGGCAGTGTGAACAAACATAAACATGCCAGGAAGGGCCAGGCTGTGAGTGAAGAGCATTCACCTGGCTCTGTCCCATCCAACACTAGCCCCTTTACGCTTCTACGCTGTTCCCACAGGTCCAGCTCTGCTTTGAACTTGTGAAACCTCCCCGGGCCTGACGCCTTCATTTCTTGTTACTGTTCCCTCTGCGCTTTATCATCCTGCTCCCACTGCCGGGCTTTTGTCCCTAGGTGTCTGAGCTTTTGTGTTTTCTCTCTCTCTCTCTCTTTAAGCATCCCCACCCTCCCTGTCAGTTTATATTCCCAAATAATCCCCCACCCCTCATCTCTCTGGATCTAGGTCTCCTCACACACACATCGGCCTCCCCTTACCTCCCCTCTCCATGGCTTTGAGGTCGCATTCCCCATGTGGCCCTCTGAATGCCATGCCCCCAATCTTTCTTCCTTTTATGTCTTCCAGGGTATTCCTGTACCTTTTCCCTCTCCCATACCTATCCTTCTTGTCTTCATCTTTCTCTACTTAGGACTGATCTGATGCTGTGGTATGAGAGAATGCTCTCTGCACTCAGAGCTGGGGGAGACGGGAGGGGAAAAGCGGAGGACCTGTGTGCTGCGAGTGGCAGAGAGGTTGCAATGTACGCACAGACCATCGTCAGCCCCTGGTGGTGGAAAGCTGGGGTGTAGCAGCAGCGGTCATTGAGGGGCACCGGAGTGGAGCCGATGACTGGCTGTGGGGCTGCAGAAGGGATGTGCATTACGCCCTGGGATGCTGTGTGAGACCTGAGCTTGAGAGGTGTTTAGAAATTTAAAACAAGGAATGTTCTCAGTGAATGAAATGCAGATGGGAAGAAAATGAACCTTCAGGAGCCGAGCCTGGGGACGGAGGTTGTAGTGCAGCCGGCAATCCATTCCATGACGGATTAGCTCAGGCCAGGACCTTGGTGAGCTGGAGAGCCTGGCAGTGTGAGCAGTGCCCCTTTGTGTTTACCGCACTCTGCTCATGTGCCCCTTCTCCAACATAAGGGAACTGTGTAGTTCAAACGCTCCAACATGGCCATGCAGGGACATTTATTATTTCCCACTCACAGAGTCTAGGCGCGAATCCCCAGCGAGGGTCACTTGAGTTTTCTAGTGGGATAGATGAAGCAGCTAATGGCACCAGAGTCTATATGAAAGGAACATAGATGGAAGTTGCTGTTAAAACTAAGGTCCTTGTAGCTGTTTCTTGTTTGGCGTACAACAGGAAGCTCCAATTGGCCAGGTTATGGTTAGGGCTGCAAAGGATAGGTTTCTTGGCACGAGGGTTAGGGTTGTAAAAGAGTAGGGCTCTCTTTAGTTTAGCGTCCCCAGCCAGACTCTAATAGAGACCGTCTCTTAATTCCAATAGCACTGCAGGAAAGCCAATATCACCTCAGACTACTGCGGCTCAATTACCGAGAACAGAACATGGTGGTTTGACACTAACAGGGAAGCAGCCTGGGTCCATTTTAGCAGGGCACAGAAACACTAGCTGAGTTTCACATGATTTACATTCCAGTAACAGCTGGGACTGAAAATTGCACTGGTCCCAAGTCCAGGGCATGGCACCAGTGCACACAGAAGCTCCTGGACAAAATTCTGATATCTGAGGAGCCAATGACAACTCTAAGGTCTGTTGTCCCATGAACACACTTTGAACCCTTTTAGTACCATTATTTATATTACAATAGCACCTGCCAGATCTCCCTGAGATCGGGGCCCTGTTGTGCCGGTTGCTGTATATATACATTGTAAGTTCTTCTTCTTCTTACTATCTAAGGGCCTGATTCAGGAAAGCATATAAGCACCTTTACCTTTAACCATAAGCTGCTTATGTCCCATTGAAGTAATTTTCTGAAAAGGGATGGATGTAAACATGTGCTTAAGAGCTTTCCTAAATAGACAAGGCAAGCAAAGGGAAGGAAAAAGGAAGTATTATTATTTCCATTTTACAGAAAGGGAACTAAGGCACAGGGAGATGAATTGACTTATCCAAGATCATCCAGGAAGCCTGAGATAGAGTGGGAATCAAACCTAGATCTCCTTGCTGAATCTTGCAGTTTTACCCCGAGTTTCTCCTGTTTGGTGCTTCACTTAAATCCCAGGCTTCTGGAGGCAAGTGATTAGGTGACAATCTCGGTGTCCATAAAAAATAAACCCAACATTTCTAGCCCCGAAAAGCCCGAAAATATCACCTGCGTGAAACACAAAGGTTCAGAAATCAGATAGTAAATAAAACCCTTTTGGTTTTCTAACCTCATGATTTTTAAGCCAATCTCATGATTTGTGGGGGGCTGACATAATGGCAATGCTGAAATCAAGTGCCTTCACCACAGGACCATCCAACCTCCCCTAGTGCACATTCACTGCATCCCAGTGGTATACAACATTCATTCGTAGCCCTGGTGGCTCTGGAGACAACAGACTTTAGAAATGCATCCTTCAGATCACTATCTCATTACAGACTTCGACTTGAATATCTACGAGCTCCTATCAGCCTCTATCTTGCGAGCTACTAGAGTTAAAGATAAATGTAGGGGCCTGATTTACTACTTTGTTACTCTGGTTTTATGCCAGCGTAGCTCCAACAGTGGAACCATACCAGTGTTAAATTAGACTAATGCCATGGTGAATCATGGCCTTTATACAGCAATTCCACACCCTGATAATGATATTGCTGGCAGGTGCGTCAGAGGCAGGCCAGTATCAGCCTGGGATCTTTACCCCTTTCCTGTTCTGGGAACAGTGTTGTTTGGCTTTTTCCCCTACCCCACAGCAGTAACATAAGCAGAAAAGGATGCACAATTCCTAACTATTAAATATTTTCAGTCTAGGTAGTGAGAAAAAGAGAGTGGTTTCTATCCTCATATTGCAGTCATGAGTTAGTTTTTCAGCCACTCTGAAATAACAAGCATTTCAGAGAAAGAGGTTTGACAAACCAGAATTAATATGTGTGAGTAATTAAAGGGGATTTGGAAAGGGAAGAATCCTTTTCAGTTAAATAAACATTTGCAGTAATAGTCTTTAAATGAATTTTCACTTTCCACTAATATTCTTCTTGATGACAAAGGCCAGAGCGGAAAAAGAAGCATTTAGATGTATGTTTATATACTGCAAATTAGGGCACTAGTAATACTTTGTTTTAAATAGAAAGAGCCAAGTATTCTAAACAAGGCCTCAATGTTGTAAAGCACTTAAGCCTATGCTTAACTTTAAGTAAGTGCTTAAGGCCCAATGACTTCAGTGATTTAATGTTAAGCACATACTTAAGCAGGCTTCCTGAATAGATTTTTTTTTCTGAATCAAGACCTAATATGGGGCTGTTGGCTAGTGAGAAATTGCAAACACAAAAACATTTCCCTGAATTTGTAGGGGGAAAATGATGCATTGCACTTGAATTTGGGAGCAGTAAGTTATTTAACTGGGCAGTTCCCATATTGTTACCTGCATAGAATTACTGAAAATAATTATTCTTTGCATGTGCATTTTTCTGCATCATTGCCCCAACATGTGCACTTAAAATGCACTCTGAAAATCTGGCTGCAATGTTTTTTCAGGGGAAATTACACATGAATTCTAATTAAAAACACCAACCCACAATTTCTTTGAAAGTACATCTGCTGCCATCATGCTTCTAACTGTACTGAAGCTCAGCAAGTCTGTAGCAACCGAGAATACATGTAATTTAAAAGATATTTTAACATTTGATTAAGTGCAGCGGTAATAACTACAAGCCGATGCCCTGCAGGCATGACAAGAGGCAATTATGTTTTGAGGTCAAAAGTGAAGGGGTCAGGAGGAAAGCGAAAGATTTTGATGACTTGTTTAATTTTCCAACTCTAGAAATTAACAAAGAAGAAGAAATTCTGTATTGCCTAGATAAATCCTGTCATTACCTGTTACCATCTCACCCTCAGTTACTGCTTGGCCCTGTGTAATTTCAGCAGCATGAGGTTCCATCGTAGGTTGTCCTGGATGTCGTTACAAAAGTAAAATTGTCACCACATCTGCCTTCAGCGGTGTTGAGTAAAACACCATGCTGCTGTTCTTACTGAGCGCTAGCCAATAAACAAGGTAACTGAAATTAAACAGAGGATGGATAATAGGACAGTTCTAACATTTGGCTGTGAAGAGACCCTAGCCTCTTACCTTTGATTTTCGCACCTCATATCCTTTAGGTCAAGATTTTAAAAAATAAGTGATTCCCGCATCTGGATTTAGGCTCCTGAATAAGGCACTTGATCTGAATACCTGAATAAGGCGCTTGATTTCAATAGGAGCCATTGGGTACTGATCTATTTTGAAAATCAGTGTGGCAGGAGGCATTTCAGAGTCTTTGGAAGTTCTCACAACATCCAGGAGTCATGTTGAGTCTGTGTCATTCCTGATTTTGTCTGAAATAAAGCACTTTACCCCGCTCAGGTGATGTGTGCCCCTGAATGCTCCCCACTCCTGTCTGCCCCACGAATGGACAATCAGGTCACTTATTTAGGAGCCTCAATAAGGATCTGTGTGTGAGATGGAGATTGTAAAGATGGGAGATTATTCAAAAGGGGATGGGGGAGGCATTGTTTTGAAATTGCCTGGCTCACTGGTGGTAGGTTGTACTAACTATTGCTGCATTCTGAGGGTATATTTTTAAAGTTATATCAAAGGAGCCTATAGTATATGGATAGGCAGCTTTTTTTTTTAAAGAAAAAGCATTTCTATAAATCAAACTATGGGATGCTTGTAATGAGTGTTATCCTTCATGTTTGGATTTCGACATATGTGATTTCATAGCAGAAATCTTTGCAATTCATAGAGAAATCAAGGGAAATTGCTTAAGTGAGAATAAGGACTGGGAATGGCTGAGCCATTACAAACATTGAATCTATCTCCCCTTGTAAGTATTCTCACACTTCTTATCAAACTGTCTGTACTGAGCTATCTTGATTATCACTTCAAAAGTTTTTTTTCCCTCTTACTTAATTGGCCTCTCAGAGTTGGTAAGGCAACTCCCACCTGTTCATGCTCTCTGTATGTGTGTATATATATCTCCTCAATATATGTTTCACTCTATATGCATCCGAAGAAGTGGGTTGTAGCCCACGAAAGCTTATGCTCTAATAAATTTGTTAGTCTCTAAGGTGCCACAAGTACTCCTGTTCTTTTTACGGATACAGACTAACATGGCTGCTACTCTGAAACCTGCTTAAGTGAGATTATTATATAGGACCAAAACATTAAATAATAATAATAGATTTGCTTAAAAGGACCTCAAAATATCAAACACTTGAAATATTTACTGCAGCCATCATGAAAGATGAACGTGATATGGGCTACACTAATATTTGGATGAAGCAGGAAAGGGTGATTAATAGTGGTTTCCATAAAACATAGACAGCAGCCTTTGGTAATCACACTGTGGTATCTGAGATACTTACGTTTTCTTTCCAATAGAGAGAGGAAATAATTATCTATGATGCCTTAGATATTTCCTCACGCTAGACCTAGAACATAACTATAGTCGCACAGCACATGTGGTATTTCTATGTTAATGTTGTCTTTTTGAGGACCAGCACTCATGTCCCTCGGAAGTTATTGTTTGAGTAGCCTATGTCAGAATACTGATTTCCAGGACATTATAAATAATGTCTGGTCATGTTTGAGTCTGGCACAACATGTGCTAGGGCAGCGTGCGCTATTGTTGTCCCTTAATGGGAAGCAAACCATAAATGTTTCTTTGGAAGCGCTATATTTGGGGATTAACTTTGAATGTTCAGCAGATCAATGCCGTACAGACTCCATCTTCCTTCGTTATCTTACAATAGAGGTAAGAAACTGAAATGTACTCTCACACCTCATTGAAAAACATGCATACTTCTTTTATTAATCCTCTGTACCTTCACAGTAATTGCAAAATCAAATTCTGCAGCATCATGAGCCCCAAATATTGAACTGTTACTGTCTGTAGAGTCAACTTCTATAGCGTCAATTTGAGATTGGAGCAACAGGGTCAGACTGAAATCCCTCAGTTAAACATATATTCTAACAAAACCATATTATTAGTAATAATTCCCCATCTTCAATTTACACCAGTTGTGATATGAATGAGGTTCAGCAATATATGCTCAAGTTTGCCATTCGACAAATGTGTCAGATTTGTACACATGAACACCAGATTGGTTAATTTCTGTTTGTTTAAATTTGGTATTCTCTAGCAGCTTCATTTTGAACTCTAATTTAATTTAACAGCATAGATTTGTTTAAATAAATAAAACAACCCAACAACGCAGATCAAGTATAGAAATCAAAAGCAGAAACCTACTTCGGAAAGTATTTGATTTAGGGCTCATGTATAACGAGGTGGCGACAGGGGTGTAAGAGATACTTAGACCATGCCTCTCAAGCCGCTGAGGTCCATGTATGTGCCCAAAACCCCCAAAGTAGGGCAAACAATGATCAAAAAGTCCCTCTTCATTGCAAGCTTCCTCTTCGTTGTGTGTAAAACACAGATGGCTACTGTCTGCCCTAAGAGAAAATCCAGATTGCCAGAGGAGCCAGCCAACAAACAAAGCTCCAAAACTCAGCCAAAACCAGCAGACATTGGTTGGACTCTTCATCTTGCCACTGTCTCTGGCAGCTAATAAGAGTTCTCTGAGGACTTGGCACTAGGAGGGAATGAAGTCGGCCCTGTGCTAAAATCCACCATTCTGCTCAAAAAGTGAGTGATAGGTATAAAAATTGCTTCAGTGAGAACTCGCACAGCTCTTCCCCAAAAGCTGGCTGCCTTTGAGAGGGGCCAGTACCAAAGAAAATATGTGCAAACAAGAATACTTCCCGGACCACTTTTTAGCCCAGTGTTCCAGAAAACAGGGTGAACTTTCAGACCTTGTACCTTTGCAATTGGAGCTCTGCAAACCCTTCCAAATGTACTTTAAAACGGAGTTGCAAGTTTCTTGTGTGTGAAAACCACCTGGGTTGGCAGGCCCTGATGTTCCAACATGTTCAAATTTGAGCAAACATGGTTCCCATCCCCCCTGACCTCTATGGTTGAGTTGAGCTATCTGGTGAAACTAGAGTTGCCATCACATGACATAATCTTTAATGAAAGATTAATTTTGAATTCCTGGAGTCTCCAGGACAATCCTGGAGGGTTGGCAACCGTAGGTGCAACAGAGACATCAAGAAAACAATAGAGTTCTGATCTCCGGGAAAGACTGTTCCCTGTGTAAAACTGGGATACATTTATTTTATGAGCTAAAACATGAACTAATATTAAGTCGGGTAATTAGAGAAGGAGTGCACAGCCCTCTTTCAGGAGTTCACAAGGATTAGACCACAGCTCTGATACAACAACAGAACTCTGATCTCAGGGTAATCCTTACCAACGCCTAAATGCCAGAATATATTTACTGAAGACAGAGTACAAATGAATGACAAGGTAGTGTGCACTGATAGAACACTATACAGAAATGAATGTAATGTCCTGGGATGCTGCTTGCCAATCAGTCACTCAGACACAGGGGTGAGGACAGGAAGAAAATATATTTTCCCTGGCTGGATAGGAGGACCCTGCTCTTACTGATTAAAGCCAGAAGAAAGGGCTTCTGCTAAGCAGGCTCCTGATCATATGGGAGAAACTCAGTCAGATCAAGAACACAGGAGAAATTCAATGTGCCTTGATGCAAAGAGTGTATCATGTGATGTATCCCAGTAGACCAGGATCAAAGATGAAGTATACCACAGATCGCATTCCCATACATTTCATATTTATCCACATATAAAAATTACTCAGATTTCTAGGAACATTTGAAGGACCTGGGCAAAATTCAGGTACACACAGACGCGGTTCCAGGGTTGATTTTGAGTGCTTGGTGGGTGCAATTTTGAAAAGTACTCAGCATTGGCCTAACTCAGCTTCCATTGAAGCCACTGGTAAAACTGCGGGAGGTCATTAGGGAAATGTTATCTACGGACACTGGCAAAGCCATGTTCCCTCACAAAGAGTGCCATGCAAGAGAGACAGAGCACACAGAACCTTGCCATTTAAAGCCTCATCCAAAAGATAATTTCCCCACTTAATCAAGAGCAATAAAGAGACGTGGAACTTGGTAACTGTGTGAAGCTTTTCACATAGAACACAATAATAAAATAATTTTATGCTTAAAGTTCTTGTAACTTGTGAAGGCTGTTTGTTTAAAAACAAAACAGAACGTCTCCATGGTGTAATACTGAAGGAAATAATATATCTAGCTCTTTTGTAGCACTTTTCAATCAGTAGACCTCAAAGTACTTACAAAGGAGGTCAGTTTCATCATCCCCTTTTTACAGGTGGGGAAACTGAGGTACAGAGTGATGAAGTGACTTGTCCATGGTCACCCAGCAGTTCCGTGGTAGAGTCAGGTCTCCTCAGTCCCTGTCCAGCGCTCTAGCCACACTGCAAGGGTAGTCAAGTACAGGTATCACCTAGTGCCAAACCCTTTAGAAAAGGTCTTACTATACAGTACAAAAACAATAAAAAAGGCAGTGTTCCTGCTCTTAATCCTATTCTCCATGCTGAAGATAAATGCTTTGTTTTATCCTCTCTAGCTTTCAGTCGTGCCCCCGTTCCTATGGCCGTGGTCCGACGGGAACTGTCCTGTGAGAGCTATCCAATAGAACTTCGCTGCCCGGGAACAGATGTCATCATGATTGAAAGTGCCAACTATGGTAGGACCGATGATAAAATCTGTGACTCTGATCCTGCTCAGATGGAGAATATCCGCTGTTATCTGCCAGATGCCTATAAGATTATGACTCAAAGGTATGGTATTTAACATTCTTTGCTTGTTGGATGTTTGATTTAATCCAGTACATATATATGCATTGCTGTGTGTTTGCATGAGATTATACAGGTACTAGGAGTTTGTGTGTGTGGGTACAGTGTAATGGTCATAGGCTGTGAAATGAACACATTCCATAGTATGCTAGAATAAAAAGAGACATGATATAGATAATATTTGTGACTATTGGTAGGTCACTCTGATTCTGTCTCTTCCTGTGCCTTGATCTTGTGTCCCAAATGCCTGACTATTGAGGCATTTATTATCTAACAGAAATCCTTTTCTCTTGTGCTCCTTTCCCTTTTCTTGTGCTGTTGTCATATAGAAGGTTGTAAAGCTGATTTAAGCAATACACGCTGTTGATTACTTGCAGTTTGCCATGGTCATTATATACAGAAGCTAAAATCCCATGCAAGATGACTTGATTTGTGCTTTTATGGAAACCTTTCTAAGATAGGAGTCATGTGTACTGTATCAGCTAATCTTTAAGTGCCGATCCTGAGTTTGTGCCATTTCACTGGGAGGTGTCCACCTACATGGAGTTTATTGTAGGAGTTTATTTGCAGGACCTGGGTCCAAAAATGTAATCCAACATGATTGTGAAAAGCAATTGTTAACTGCTAAATATTTTCTGGCACTCAAAATGTTTGCGAAGGATTCACAAACTCTTGTTCCTGTTCAGTTAATCACATTCAATGTGTTTCCCTTTGTAACTACACACAGAATTATTAAATACAGTTTATTACTGATTAAGAAATAATAAAATCAGCAGTGTGTGGTATTAACAATATCAACTTAGGCAAAGTATGCTCATTGAAGTCATGACAACATTTATGTAGCCCTGAATGATTAAGGTAATGTTATGTTTTGGTGCAGTGTAATACACTTCTGCCCTTCTCTTCCACTGAATGAAGCCGCATGAAAAAAAAGTAGTTTTCAGTTGTATTTGACACATTAATGTGGTATTTTTTTTAGCTTTACTTAGAATGGTTCAACATTGGGGGTATAAAGTTGAAAATACCAACGGAGTGGTCTCTCTTGACAACTGTTGTTGTTGCATGTGGAAAGTAAGCCCTTTTGACTCAGAATTTCTGTGTGTTTAAATCAAATCCTTAAGTGCAGATTTTTGTTGCGGTTATCTGTGGGAATTTGTTCATTACATTTCTTCTTAAAATAAAGAGCAATGGCAACAACATCAAAGCAGTTGGTTGCTTGGTTGTGGTGGGATTGTAGTGGAGTTACGATAATTCTCTTGTTGAGGACATTAATGGCTTCAAATAGAAGCCGTTAATCCATTGACTGCAGGCAAAATAAAAAAAAACATTCTGCCCCCATAGGGCCAGAAGCAGATATTTTTTGGTATCTGGTGGTGTCCACCATGTGCCAGCCTTTTCCCCAAAATATATGAAGAAGGCCTAGTGGCTGCCCAGCATGCTGCAAATCTGAATGAAGTGTTAGCCATGAGAGTCAGTGCCAGGACTTTGTAAGATATGGTATGTCTGTGGGCTTTAAGAGACCCCTATTTTGATGACTAATCTCTAGCTCTTGTTGCCTCCACCTGATCCAAGTTGCTTAGCAAAAACTCGGTGGGTTAGCAGAAGACTTGTGCTGATCCCCTATCCTTCTCAATAGTGCAGGTGATGATGTGGTCATTATAGGTAGGGTACTTTGGTTAGAGTGGGGAAGGTAAAATGGATACAGGGAATCCTACTAAATAACAATGTCCATGGGATCTGGCCAAAGCCCATTGAAGACAATGGGAAACTCAATAAAGCATAGCCACTTATTCCATTTGAACTGTTGGACAATTGTAATGGACTTTTTTTGTCAAGAAGTGCAAAGTCACAGTATTAACTAACCACCTCGAATTCCACAAAAATAACTGAAACGTAGTTTTCATTGTAGGAGCAGAAAAAATGGTTGGCATTTTTATACCATTTTTTTAAAATCTCCATTAATTCAAACAGCTGAAACAATGTTAAAAGAAAACCATTACATGACAGAACTAACACATTCCCAGTCTACCAGTTTTCAGCTCAGAATACATGTTTGGGGATTGGTCCTGCTTTGAGCAGAGGGTTGGACTAGATGACCTCCTGAGGTCCCTTCCAGCCCTGGTAGTCTATGATTCTATGATTCTATGTTTACAGCTGAACCTCTGAGAAGAGTCGTTTGCACCAGATGAGCTTACAGAATGGGAAATGCCATTTTGTCCTAAAAAGCATCTATATGTTGATAGATTATTGCTTATGATCAGTGCCCCAAGTGCCAAATTCATCGGTTCAGCAGTTTTTATGCTGGATTCACAAATGAATGCAGATTTTAATTCCATGAGTTTGGCTTTACTAGTAATAATAATATTAACAACAACAATAATAATAACAAAAGGACTGGAAACCAAATTCCTCCTGACAATCATAGAATATCAGGATTGGAAGGGACCTCAGGAGGTCATCTAGTCCAACCCCCTGCTCAAAGCAGAACCAATCCCCAGACACCTAAATGGCCCCCTCAAGGATTGAACTCACAACCCTGGGTTTAGCAGGCCAATGTTCAAACCACTGAGCTATCCCTCCTCCCACCAAAAAATCAATCATAGAATATCAGGGCTGGAAGGGACCTCAGGAGGTCATCTAGTCCGACTCCCTGCTCAAAGCAGGCCCAATCCCCAGACAGATTTTGTCCCAGATCCCTAAATGGCCCCCTCAAGGATTGAACTCACAACCCTAAGTTTAAGCAGGCCAATGCTCAAACCACTGAGCTATCCCTCCTCCCAATGAATCCTGTGCAATGCAGTCTGGGAGTGAAAAGGAAATCAACACACATGACACACACCTCTCATTCACATGTCAATTAAGTACTGAATTAATAAATACACAGTCCCACTGTAGGTTTGCTAGTAGCTGTCTGACTGTAGTCAATTCTTAATCAGCAGCTCTGTGTGCCCAATTTCATATGCATTACGTTATTTCTGTGGGTTGGTTGTGAAAGCAAGGAAGTGTGTGTGACAGAAGTGTAAGTGTGTGAAACAGCATGTGAGTGATCAGATTTATGGTAGATATTAAAAAATACTCAAAAACCATCCAAGTGAGTCTGTTCCTTTCTTCTCTGTTTATTTAAATTAATTTTGTAGCTGGAAACATGGGGTTATTTGGGAAGGGAACACCATAAATCTGCGAGTGTGTTCTTGGAATCTCCTGGGCAGTGAGAACACAAGCAGTGCTTATTGGAAGTGTTGCAGTACAAATCTCAAAAATCTTCAGAGTATTGGTCTAGCTAAGGAAAGTTTAAACAGCTTGTGGGGAGCTATTTTATAGGAAATTAAATCTCTGTGGCCTCTCCATTCTGTTTCTACACTTGCCAGCTCTTCCTTCCAGCATTAAAACAGCAGATGCCCATAAAAGCTCAGAAAGTCCATTTTGGATTGAAGTTTGTCTGGTATAATTAGAGAAAATTGTATTTCATAGAATGTTTGCTTTGGAGAAGTGACTTTCTGAGGACTATAACAAATGATTGAATTCAAACCGTGTCCATTATAAATGGAGTGCAGTGTACCATGGGAGATTGTACTGTTCTCCCTCCAGCAACTGTGCCACAAAATTAACATATCATCCATCCAAGCAGTTGGGAAGAGTTAGGCAGAATTGGAAAAAGCTGTGTCACATTTTCATTTAAAAAAAAGTCTTTGACTTTATGGCATTAACATTGCAAATGATTTTTTTTTTAAAGCAGAAAACTCCTTTGATTTGTTTCTCTTGAGTTTCCCCTTTGGGTGCTTTGTCCCTGTAAGAGCCCAGATCCAGCAATGCATCTAAGCATGTGCTTAACCTTCAGGATGTGAGTAGCCCCCATTAAAGTCAATGAGGCTGTTTGGATACTTGAAGTCACACACATGCTTACGGCACCAATTCAGTAAAGCATTTAAGCACGTGCGAAGTCTGTCCTTATTCAGCAAAGCACTGAAGCACATGCTTAATGTTAAGCGTGTTCCTAAGTGCTTTGCTGAATAGAGAGGGGCTACCGAACCATAGACTGCCTAAGTATATTGCTGGGCCAAAGCAAATGGAAAGAAGGGAATGCCAAGGAAATGCTCATTCTAGGGTTTTTCAAAATATATATATGGTGGGGTTTTCCTCACTCTATTTTAATGCTTAATTTTAAACAAATCAATTCACTTGTGGTAGCCTTTCTATTGGGCTTTGACCTTGTGTGTTTTAGTCAAAGGGAGGGGGAGGAGGAGGAGCAGTAAAGTTAAGAAAATACAGAGAAATATTGATTTGTTTTAACTTTAAAGGTAAGCTCAATATTTTCCTCTTTTCTCAAAATATCAGGGCCGCTGGGATCCTCCTCCATTCGAACTGCCATGTGCGGTGGGGGTGGGGGTTGGGTTATAACCAGACCATACCAATAGGTGGAACTAAGGATCATGGGGGAAGCGTTCATAGGCTTGAACAGCTCTTTTTAGAATCAAAACAAAACTGCTTATGCCTTCTGGAGGCCCAGCGTATTGATAACCATTATCTGGGAGCGCTCTTCTCTTCCCTACATTGCAAAGAGCCCTGTTTGCAAAGGGACAGGCTTGCACGGGATCCTATTGTGGGACTTCTCCTCTGGGTTGTGCTATCACGTGTCAGTGGTTTACGTGCTGATTGAGAATATTTGTCAGCAGCACCATTGAGGATATGAAAATAACTGCTAGCGGCTAGAGAGCATCTCGCTAGTGCAGCCCTGTACTGGGGGCAGTGCAAAGGCACCCAGCCCCAGCGGAAACACTATGGGCCTCCTGTTCTGTGCAGGCACAGTGCCTCCCGGAGCTGCTTGCTGCACCGAGTAGTGCAGAAACTGCGGTGTCTATTCTGCATGGGGTGGCCAGCCACCTGTCCTCTGCCCCTCTGCACCTTTTTGGGGTGCCCCAGGGGAGTATTTAGGGTACCAAAGGGACTGCACCCTGAGTACAGTTCTCTCTGGTTCCTACATGAGCTGTGCAGAGAGGGATGGGGAGCTATCAGAACTAATTCTAAAAACCACCTAGGAGGCATAGTTGGTAGCTGCCAGATGTCCAGCAGGGGAATAGTTGTTTGAAGTAGGTTATTCCTGGATTTTTGACTCATTTCTGTGGCTCGTGCTATCACTCTTTCCTCTGATTACAATGCTGGTAATGCCCCAGTGACTGTGTAACACTGACAGACAACAGTTGTCCGTGGGCAGAATCGAACCTGGGGCCTCTGGAGCGTAGTGCATGAGCTAAAGGCCATATGGCTGTTAGCTAAGGCTGTAGAGCAGACTGATTAATCTCTCTCTCTAAGTGGTCTCGGTGCCTCTAGATGGGACAGAACATCACACCCAGGAGGTGTGGGGGTTACATACCTCCCCTAGCAGAGGAAACGCGTCCCGAGCTTCAGAGACTTCCCAAGTGAAATCTCAGATGAGCCCTCACTTGTAACACTGACAAACCCTGGTCATCAGTGGGTGGGATCGAACCTGGGGCCTTTGGAGTTTAGTGCATGAGCCTCTACCTCATGAGCTAAAAGCCATATGGCTCTTAGCTAAGGCTGGAGGGAGGGAGGGAGGAAAGGTGGGTGGGTGGGTGTGTGTTCTCCTTCCTCCCCTCCTGATGGGACAGAATACCACACCCAGGAGGTATGTGGGATACAGGCCTGGAGTAAGAGACAAGTCAATGGGAATGTCAGTCTTGACATGTCGCATTGACTTCCAGCACAACATCTGGCTGTAGTATAGAGTCTGATTCTACGAGATGTGGGGTGCCCTCAACTCACCCTGTCGCCTGAAGGAGTTGAGGGCACTCATTGCCTTATAGCATGGGTAGATAACGAGGAAGCTGTCTGACGCAGCCAGAAAGACATGGCTGAGATTTACCATCTCCTTAAGACTTGATTGTTAATATGTTTTGGTTGGTTTCTGTGACAAAAAACATCACAATCTAAAAATAATGTGATGATGATGATGATGCTAACAATGTGCATTTTGCGGCACGTTCTGTCTGAGAATTTAAAAACACTTTTCCAGCTCTTGGTACAACTTACCAAGGGTCCTGGTGGATTCTCCATTGTCTCGATGACCACTTATAAAAGATCTGCTCTAAGAGGAATTACTTCGGGGAAGTTTTTTGCCCTATGTTCTACAGGAGGTCAGATTTCTGGCCTTGGAATCTATGAAAATAATGAACTAAGCTCCCCTTATGCAATAGAAGAGGATTGTTACCTTGTTGTACAGGGGGAACTGATGTGCAGTGAGGTTAAGGCCAACAATTTGTAAAAGTGGCTACTAATTTGGAATGCCTCTGTTTTGGGGTGCCCCGTTGACACCTTTGAATCAAGTGATGTTCTCTAGGTCCCATGGGAAGTGTGTGGAAGGGACACAGATCACCACACACCTTGTTTTATGCCTTAAAGAAAAGACCACCCTTCCACTAGCATTGAATTAGAAGACTTCAGCTAAGTTGTAGCACAGTTGTGTCATGCTCTACACAATTAATGACACATTTCTCAGAAAACAAAATGGAATGTTGTTGCAGACCTCTGTCACAGGGATGTCGTAAGACTTAATGCACTGGTGCTTACACAGCTGTGTATGATCCACAGATGGAAGGCAGGATAGATAGGCAAACTATTATTATTGATAACTGCAGCATTTCCCGTAATTGTCAGGAATAGTAGATTTTACCCAAGAGAGAATAGAGAATATTGAGATTCACACTGCCCTGATTCTGATCTTTGAACCTCAAACAAAACCTTACCAGAATTCTGGTTAGTCTGTTATTTTTCTCTTGCAGAAAGAAACTTTAAAACAAGGCACAAAGTATTTATTTGAGGAGCCTGTGTCCCAAGCTTTAGCAATCTGTATGTTGTAATTAAAAAAAATCCATAGACAGTTCTAATGGAGCAATATGCATGAAACTTCCAAATCATCATGCCTATTCCAGCCCTCCAGCACATCAGAAAAATACTCTCCGCAAGGAAGAGAGCAAGTTCCAGGCTGTCAGCCTGAGCACGTCCGCTGTTTGCAGCTGCCATGGTAACAGATATGTAGAGGGGGTGGTGTTTAAAGTACTGCAATTAGGTTCCAAACCATGTGAAGCTTTATATATATATAAAAAATAATACCCGAGACTGCTCTAGTTGCCAGTGCAGATGAAAGTACCCAGCTTAATAAGCAAGCCAGCCATGCACTGCCTGACTTTCCTGACTGCTTTTAACATGTTACCACCCCCATGCACAACTCTTTGCCATGATCTGGTTTTAATGGGACAAAGGCACAAACAGCTGACCCGGTCCACTTCCAAAAGGAAAGCTCTCAGCCTTCTTGAGAAGCACAGATGGAAAAGAAGTGATCTTGGCTACTTGCTGTTGCCTGAATGTCTAGGAATAAAAAAGGATCCAACGTGACACCCAGGCTGTAATCCTGAGTAATAAATGTCAGACAAAGCTCCCTCTTTTGAGGGACCTGGTGTCATCTCTTCCAACTCTAACTATTGCATTCTCCAGCTTGACAGCATTCCTTCGGTCTTCTCTTAATTGAGCCTCAGCCAGCTAGCTCTCGCCCATAATCCAGCTCAATCTCTGAGCCAGGTCTGGAAACAAGTTGATGGAGATCCAAAAAGCATAAGGACTTGAGGTAGTGTTGGAGTGGCCTCTTCTACCATCTCAATGATCATTCCCCTGAAATGAGAGACAAAATCAGGGATTATTTGCGGGATTGGCTATACCCAAAGACAGATTGCGGAGTAAGCGCTCAACTATTGTTTCTTTGCAAGAAGCTACTACAGTCCAAAACAACAGCAAAAACCCAAACCACAAAGAACAAATGAACAAACGCCTGCCAGAGTAAAAATAACACAGGCAGCAGTTGAGCAGCAGAGTGGGGGTTATCCAATTTATCACACCACATGCAGCATGTGTGATTACCTTGTGGTCAGGTGGCATACGTGTGCATTTGGTGCAAGCAATTCATGGTCCTCTGAGAACGAGTATGGGCTCTTGGGACCAGAGTGGCTGAACTGGAAGAGCTAAGGGAAACAGAGAAGTACATAGATGAGACTGTTAGAGATGCAGTAGAGCAGTTCCACCAGCAGTCAGACAGTCTCTGGCTGTTGAGGAGTATGAAAATCTTGGGGAATGAGAACATCAAGCAGGAGTGCAGGTAAACAATCCCATAGTTGCAACCTTCCTTGCAGATGATGTCATGGTATCCTCTTGCACTGAGTATACTCCTCCTGGAGAGAGGACTTCTGTTGTTAGAAAGAGACAGGTAATAGTAAAGAGGGATTTGATTATTAGAAATGTAGATAGTTGGAATTGTTATGATCGGGAGAACCTCGTGGTGAATTGCTTATGGTGTGAGGGCTGCAGACCTCTCGAGACATCCAGATAGACTTATGTGCAGTGCTGGGAAGGAGCCTGTGGTCGGGGTACATGTAGGTATCAGTGAGATAGGGAAAGATACAAGAGAGAGATCCTGGAGGACAAATTTAGGCTGCAAGGTGAGAGATTAAAGTCCAGGACCACCATTTTTTGGAATGCTTCCAGTTCCATGCACAGGGACAGTTGGACAGGCAGAACTGCAGGATCTCACCGCATAGATGAGACTAAGGTGTTGGGAGGAGGGATTTAGGTTTATTAGGAACTGGGGAACCTTTTGGGAAAGGAGGAGACTATACAGGAATGATGGGTTCCACCTAAACCAAAAGAGAACCAGATTGCTGGCATGCAAAATGGAAGAGGTTGTAGAGAAGTTTTTAAAGTAAGGGCTGGGGGAAAGTCGATGGGTGCCGGGGAACACATGGTTTGGACAAAGACATCCCTGAGGGAGGATTTATTAGAGGGGATATTTTATATCCTAATAAAGAGCAAGAGATAGAAATTGATCAGGTACAGGTGGAAACTGAAGAGAAACGAAAAGGAGTCCCATTCAATTACATCACATGAAGGCAGACAGCTAAAAAGTGAAATGTATACGTGCTTGTATACAAATGCTGCAAGTCTAAATACTAAGATGGATGAACTTGAGTGCCTGGTATTAATTGGGCATATTGACATAATATATCTCACAGAATCTTGGTGGAATGAGGATAATCAATGGGACACGGTAATATCAGGGTACAAAATATATCGGAATGACAGAGTAGGTTGTGCTGTTCGGGGAGTGGGCACTATATGTGAAAGAAAGCACAGAGTCAATTAGAGTAAAATCTTAAATGAATCAATCGGTACCATAGACTCTCTCTGGATAGAAATTCCAAGCTTGAATAATAAGAGTATAGTAACAGAAATATACAACTGACCACCTGACCAGGATGGTGACGGTGATTGTGAAAAGCTCAGGGAGAGGCTACAAAAACAGAAAACCTAAGAATAATGGGGAATTTCAACTATCCCCATGTTGCCTGGGAGCATATCACCTCAAGACGGGATGCAAAGATTAAATTTCTAGACACCATTAATGACTGCTTCTGGGAACAGCTAGTCCTAGAACCCACATGGGGAGATGCAATTCTTGATTTAGTCCTAAGTGGCACACAGGATCTAGTCCAAGAGGTGAATATAGTTGAAATGCTCTGTAATAGCAACCACAATGCAATTAAATGTAACATCTGTGTGTGGGGGGGAGGGTGCGGGGGGGGACAAAGAAACCCACCACAGTAGCATTTAACATAAAAGCGGAGAACTACACAAAAATGAGGAAGCTAGTTACATGGAAATTAAAAAGGAACAGTCACAAACAGGGCCGGCTCCAGGGTTTTGGCCGCCCCAAGCAGCCAAAAAAAAAAAAAAGCCGCGATCGCGATCTGCGGCGGCAATTCAGCGGGAGGTCCTTCGCTCCGAGCAGGAGTGAGGGACCGTCCGCCGAATTGCCTCCGAACAGCTGGACCTGCCGCCCCTTTCCGAAGTGGCCGCCCCAAGCACCTGCTTGGTAAGCTGGTGCCTGGAGCCGGCCCTGGTCACAAAGGTGAAATGCCTGCAAGCTGCGTGAAAGCTATTTAAAAACACCATCGAGGCTCAAACTAAATGTATATTCTAAATAAATTAAACAGTAAGTGAACCAAAAAAAAAAAATGCCACCAAAACAGCCGAGTTAAAAAGGTCGTTAGAAGCAAAAAGACATCCTTTACAAATTTGAAGTGAAATCCTAATGAAGAAAATAGAAAGGAACATAAACTTTAGCAAGTGAAGTGTAAAATTATAATTAGGCCAAAAAAGAATTTGAAGACCAACTAGCAAAAAAAACCCAAAAACCTAAGAGTAATTTTCTTTAAGTACATCAGAAGCACGAAGCCTGCCAAACAATCAGTGGGGCCACTGGACGATTGAAGTGCTAAAGCAGCATTCAGCAAAAACAATGCTATTGTAGAGAAGCTAAATGAATCTTGGCATCAGTCTTCATTGCAGAGGTTGTGAGGGAGATTTCCAAACCAGTGCCATTCTTTTTGGGTGACAGATCTGAGGAACTGTCCCAGATTGAGGTGTTAGTAGAGAAGGTTGGAGAACAAAATAATACATTAAACGGTAATAATTCAGCAGTTCCAGATGGTATTCACCCAAGAGTTCTGAAGGAACTCAACAATGAAATTGCCGAACTATTAACTGTGGTATGTAACCTATCGCATAAATCAGCTTTTGTACCATATGACTGGAGGATAGCTAATGTTACTCTGATTTTTAAAAAAGGATCCAGTGGAGGTCCTGGCAATTACAGGTCGGTAAGCCTAACTGTAATACCAGGCAAATTGGTTAAAGCTATAATAAAGAACAGAATTATCAGACACGTAGATGACCACAACATGTTGAGGAAGAGTCAACACAGCTTTTGTAAAGGGAAATCATGCCTCACCCATTTATTAGAATTCTTTGAGGAGGCCAACAAACATGCAGACAAGGATGATCCAGTTGATATAGTGTACTTAGATTTTCAGAAAGCCTTTGACAAGGTGCCTCACCAAAGGCTCTTAAGCAAAGTAAGCAGTCATAGAATAACAGGAATGGTCTTCCCATGGATTATTAACTGGTTAAAAGACAGGAAACAAAGGGTAGAAATAAACTGTCTGTTTTCACAGAGGAAAGAGGTAAATTACTCTTGGGGGAATTCTGTGCCAAAACATTAAAAATTCTGTGCCAAAAAATTAAAAATTCTGCACATATTTTAAATTTCCCCTCCCCCTCCTCTTCAGAGCCTAGCTGCGGGATGCCCCCCCCCCAGTCCAGACACCCACACCCCTCCCTCCCAGACCCAGTGGCGCCCCACCCAAGCCCAGACACCTACACACCCTAACCCCCTGAGTCCAGAGATCCAGAGGGAGAAACAGCCTGATGCTGGGTCCTGGGCTTGTACGGAGATTCCTGTATCCTGCCTTCTTCCTTTAGGGCGTGCTGAGACCTGCAGCTGCCGGGAACCCTCCTATTCTCTCCCCCTGGCAGTGTCTTCTATTTGTGAGCTGGGCCATTCCATGTCCAGTGGCCACTAGTGGTGGCCATCAGCACTGCAGCCCATTTCTGTGGGGGAGGAAAAGGAAATTCTGTGCACACAACATTAATTTTTATGCAAATTCTGCATGTGCAGAATTCCCCCAGGAATAGTAAATAGATGGGTATGCCAGGGACCTCTACTGGGACCAGTGCTGGGACCAGTTCAACATATTCATAAATGATCTGGAAAAAGGGGTAAATAGCAAGGTGACAAGATTTGCAGACAATGCAAAATTATTAAAGATAGTTAAGTCCAAAGCTGACTGTTAAGAGTTCTAGAGGAATCTTCCAAAACTGGGTGTCCTGGCAAGAAAATGGCAGGTGAAATTCAGTGTTAATAAATGCAAAGTAATGCATATCAGAAAACATTCTTAGTCTACCTATAAAAAGACAGGGTCTAAATTAGCTGTTACCACTCAAGAAAAAGATCTTGGAGTCATTGTGGATAGTTCTCTGAAAACATCTGCTCAGTGGTAAAGCAGCAGTAGTCAAAAAGGGTAACAGAATGTTAGGAACCATTAGGTAAAGGATAGATAATAGAACAAAAATGTACGCTCACACCTTGAATAATGCATGTAGTTCTGGTTGCCCCACTCAGAAAAGATATATTAGAATTGGAAAAAATACAGAGAAGGGCAACAAAAATGATTAGGGACATTGAACAGCTTCCATATGAGGAGAGATAACAAGACTGGACCTCTTCCGTTTAGAAAAGAGTCGACTAAGGGGTGATATAATAGAGGTCTATAATATGAATGATGTGGCTACAGTGAATAAGGAAGTGTTCTTCATGTAATACAAGTAGCAGGGCCACCAATGAAATTAATAGGCAGCAGGTTTAGAATAAACATAAGGAAGTATTTCTTCACATACTGCACAGTCAACCCGTGGAAGGCCAAAAGTATAAGTGGGTTCAAAAATGAATGAGATAAGTTCATGGAGGATAGGTCCATCAGTGGTAGTTAGCTAAGATGGTCAGGGATGCAACCCCATGCTCAGGGTGTCTCTAAGCCTATGACTGCCAGAAGCTGGGACTGAACCACAGAGGGTGGACCACTCAATAATTGCCCTATTCTGTTCATTCCCTCTGAAGCATTTGGCACTGGCCCTGTTGGAAGTCAGGTTAGTGGGCTAGAAGGACCATTGGTTTGACTGGGTGTGGCCATTCTTATATTCCTGCCTTCCTGGAAAAGAGCTGCTGATCATTTCCCCCAGTAATGAACAGACTAGCTTTCCCATTGGCCTTCACCATCCAAAAAAGACATCAGACCGTGTTGTAGGTCGGCCATGGGCTCAAGCTGACTCAAGAACTCAGCACGCAGGACTGGCTGAAATTTAAGCAGAGAAAACTCCCAGTTTGTCCTTTTATCCATGTCTGCTACCATAGAAGCTGATAGCTCTGACTCTTCAAAACAAAGGAACCAGGTAATCCCTCTCATCACACAGTGTGTGTATCTGTTACTGTGCAGAGATCACCCAGATCAGCAGACTGTCCACCACTGGGAATCGGTTTCCTGATGAGTGCCTGGCACACACTCTAGTAGTGGAAGTGAGAATTAAGCCTCCTTTACCTCTTGCCAAGTCTCCATAGAAGATTTTGATATGAGTTGGTGACTCCTTTTTAAAATGTGTTCCTATTCCTTTTCTGCTGTGTCGCTTCACATGAAGATATCTTCCAGTGATAAGTGAAATAACACTAAGTTTGTTGGGGGTAAATGTAAATGTGTGTTTGAGGGGCAGATGGGAGGGCTCGGATGCTACTATGTCAGGATTGGGCTAGAAATGTCCTCTGCATCCTGAAAACCTATCCTGCGCTGGCTGAGTGAGCAAGCTGGTTGACTACTATTCTGAACATCGTGGGCTCAAGTCTCACTCCATCTCATGCTGAAAGGCCACCTTCAGTTCACCCAGCTGCAAAATGGGTACCTGATCCATTGGGTTAGAGCAGTCAAAGGCAGTCAGATGTGAAGTTGGCCATCAGGGCCGGCTCCAGGCACCAGCGGAGGAAGCACATGCCTGGGGCGGCACATGCTAAGGGGCGGCATTCCGTCCACCCTTGAGGCAGCACAGTCCGGGCGTCTTTTTTTTTTTTTTTTTTGCTTGGGGCGGCAAAAATGGTAGAGCCAGCCCTGTTGGCCACATCGCTCCCTTGTGTACCATTGACTGTGAAACTGGTGTGCCTTTACTGCAGCAGCCTGATGAGCCATTGGCATGGGGGAACTCTGACTTCTGTGGTGGGTTGTTTCATGAGTGGATGAGCTTTATACTTGAAAAATGGTGTGGGGGAAGCATGGTGGGAAGATGCTCCTGTTATAATTTTCTCCTGAGTGTTTGAGGCTTCTTGGGAGCATCAGCTACTAATTAATACCTGTGCAGGAAGAGTTTGGCACAGGGAAACATTGCTGAGATTGAAGCATGCCAGCTGAAGAAGGTGTGCTGCATTTTTGTTATTACCTTGGAGCATATGTGTGCAAAAGCACAGAACAGGCATTCCATTAAGTGCAAATGAGGGATGAAAAAGATTAAATCTGAAGAGCTGGGAACTGTTTGGATGAGTGTCTTAAATGACCCCCTCTCCCCAATGCACAGTAGGATTTTCTGACCACTACTTGTAGTGGAAAATGTCCCAGTGCAATCTGTGTAACTAACACAGAGTGCTAGCTTAATATGGGCCAGACAGGGGTGTTTGTTTATGTGGGGACATACAGGAAAATTAATCCAAATTTAGTAAAGGTATGAATTTGACGTGGATTAGTTAAACCACATTAAACCCCTATGTGAAAATCCTCATTCAGAATTAAAGTAGCCTTAACTGGGTTTAGTTTAATTAACTTTCAAATTGAATTAAGCTAAAAAGGGCACTTTAATTTTGAATAACAGCATCCTCACAGGGATTTAATGTGATTTAATTAATCCACTTTAAATTCACACCTTTTGTTAATTCAAATTAATTTTCCTAGTTGTACCCATGTAGCCGAGTCCTGGCTGCCTTTCCCCCATGCTGACTAGTACCCCATTCCTTGGTAATGCCATTGAAATTGGTGGGTAAGGTATTACTCAACATGAGGATTGCAGTCCAGCCCTGCAGCTATTCTTCTCCACAGTTTCTGAAATACATGCTGTATTATCCAAAGCATCAGCTAAGGTTTTCAAAAGCAAGAGAATAAAGTTAGGCATTCATATCCATATTAAGAGATGTAAGTAAGAGGTCTGATTTTTCAGAAATTCTGAGCACCTAGCAGCCTCCATTGGATTGGCCTGCATCCTCTTCCCTTGTCCCACTGCAGTCACCCAGGGCAGAATGCCACCCTAAATGTCCCATAGTGTATGTAACACACATCCCTCGTGACCCAACAGTTAAGGTGGGATTTCTGATTGTCGGTAATACATTGATCTGAAGCATTGTGTGCTAGGCACACATGAGTCATATTGATTTATATTGTCTAAAAATAACAAAGAACCCAGTGTGTATATATTGCTAAGGATGAGTACAACATAATAGGAAGGCAAATAGGAATAAAATCCAAAAAGCTGAGGCATAAAATGAGTTACACCTAGCAAGGACATAAAAGGAAATAAGAAAAGGTTCTATAAATACATTAAGAGCTAGAGAAAGTCTCGGTCTTTTTAGTCGGAAGTAAAGCTAACAACAGATGGCATCAAAAAGGCTGAGGTGTTCAATGCCTATCTTTCTTCAGTCTTCACTAAAAAATATTAATGGTGACCAGATACTGAACACTATTAATATTAACAACAAGGGGGAAGGAACACAAGCCAAAATAGGGAAAGAACTGGTTCAAGAATATTTAGATAAGTTAGATGTATTCAAGTCAGCAAGCAGGGACTGCTTATAGGGTACTTAAGAAACTAGCTGAAGCAATCTCGGAACCATTAACTATTATTTTTGATAACTCATGGAGGATGGGTAAGGTCAAAGAAGATGGCAGAAGGGCAAACGTAGTACCTATTTATTTTTTTTTAAAGAAAGTGGAAAAAAGCAGACCTGGGGAATTACAGACAAGTTAGCCTCATTTTGATACCTGGAAAGGTATTGGAACAAACAATGAAATAATTCACTTGTAAGTGTCTAGAGGATAACAGGGTTTTAAGTAATAGCCAACATGGATTTGTCACGAACAAGTTATGCCAAACCAACTTAATTTTGTTCTTTGACAGGGTTACTGGCCTCATCGATGGGTGGGGGGATGCAGTCGGTATAATTTATCTTGGCTTTACTAAAGCTTTTGACACATTCTCACATGACATTCTCATAAGCAAAGTAAGGAAATGTGATCTAGATGAAATTTCACTGTAAGGTGGGGGCACAGCTGGTGGAGAAACCGTACTCAGAGTAGTTATCAATGATTCACTGTCAAACTGGGAGGACATGTCTGATGGGGTCCTGCAGGGGTCTGTCCTGGGTCTGGTACTATTCAATATTTTCCTTTATGACTTGGATAATGGAGTGGAGGGCATGCTTATAAAATTTGTGGATGACACCAAGCTGGGAAAGGTTGCTAGCACTTTGGAGGACAAGATTAGAATTCTGAATGACCTTTACAAATTAGAGGATCGGTCTGAAATCTACAAGATGAAAATCAATAAAGAAAAGTGGAAACCTCTACATTTAGGAAGGACGAATCAAATATACAACTACAAAATGGGGAATAACTGGGTAGATCGTAATACTGCCAGAAAGGATCTGGGGGTAATAGTGGGTTACAAATTGAACGTGAGTCAACAATGTGATTTAGCTGCTAAAAAGTGTTGTATGTATGTATGACACAGGAGGTAGCAGTCCCACTCTGTTAAGCACTGGTGAAGCCTCAGCTGGAGTCCTGTGTCCAGTTCTGCATGCATTAAGACAGTAAGAAAGATGTGGACAAATTGAAAACAGTTCAGAAGAGAGCAATAAAAATAATAAAAGATTTAAAAAACCTGACCTCTGAGAGAAGGTTAAAGAAACTCGCCATGTTTAGTCCTCAGAAAAGAAGACTGAGGTGGGACCTGAGAGCAGTCTTCAAAAATGTTAAGAGTTGTTATAAAGAGGACTGTGATCAGTTGTGGCCCGTGTCCACTGAAGGAAGGACAAGAAGTAATGAGCTTAATCTGCAGTTCGGTAGATTTAGGTTAGATATGAGGAAAAACTTTCTAAGCATAGTTAGATATTGGAACAGGCTTCCAAGGGAGATTGTGGAATCCCCATCACTAGAGGTTTTTAAGTACATGTGGGACAAACACCTGTCAGAGATGGTCTAGGAGGTATACTTAGTCCTGTAGCCCTACATTTATATGATTGTGTATGTGAACGTGAGCGGGTGTGTGTGCTGTGTTACCCCTCTACTTCATTGTCTGTCTGTCTTACTAAAGTGCCCATGAGGTAAGGGAGAGACAAGGGGGGTGAGGTAACATCTTTTATTGGACCAACTTCTGTTGGTGAAAGGAACAAGCTTCCAAACTACACAGAGCTGTTCTGCAGGTCTGTGAAAGGTACTCAGCGTCACAGCTAAATACGAGCTGGGGCAGATGGTTTAGCATAAGTAGTTAACAAATATTCTAAGGGACCATCATGACTGACAGGAGTATTTCTGTATCAATGTATTTTCTTTTGTATATACAAGCTTAGTTGGTTTGTGCCTGAGGTCACAAAAGGGTTTTTACACAGAGGATAGTGTATTCTCCAGGATATTTCAAAGCTTTCATTCAGTGGATTTGATGACATCATTATTCGTTGAACCATTGGGGTTCTACTGTATATCCGTTTGTAAAATCCACACTGGGCATACCTGCATGGGGGAATGAGGTGTGTGTGTGTGTGTGTGTGTGTGTGTGTGTGTGTGTGTGTGTGTGCATAGAGAGAGAGAGGGGTGTATATGTCTATATCATAGAAACCTGGAAATATATCTATAGATATCTGGTGCATGCGCACATCTATGCACACTTGCAGCTCAACAGCCATTTTGGCTTTGTGTTTTTGCAACCACTCAGCTAGTTTTAAATATTTTTTCAACTTTAACTTTTTGCCAAGATATCTATTTTGTCAAGATACCATGTGATGGCAAAGCCGAAGAGGATAAAATGCAAGAGGGTAACAGTGGGTCTAGAACTGCAAATCATTTGCTTCCAATGTCAAAAATTAAAATAAATGACACATGCAATTGTACTTGACCCTCAGTTCAACCTGATTTTGAAATTAAAGGATAAATTTTGCCAGCAACATAAATTATTGTTTATTTCAGTCTCTTGGGAATGCGGCGAGGCAGGGGGTGGTATGAAAATATTTTACGTTAAATCAGTGACTAAGGAAAAGGTTTACTTTTGTTCTGATTTGGGAGGAGTATTTTATTCATTGGTAAGTGGAGAGAGTGCTGTGCGCGTGAGGTTCCTGCCAGAATCTATGATCTGGAAAGAGGCAGATTATGGGATTTATGATCAGAACCATGCTCTATGCTCTATACACAGAATAATACATTGGTGTTAGTTATATACAGTAGAAGGTTTAATTCAATTGAGGAGTCCTGCTGACATCGTAAACTGAGAGACAGCAAGTAGTTTATGAGCAGCAGTAGAACCTTAGGACTGAATTATGGTCTTGGTATTCGGTCTGCTACTGGGTATTGCAATTTCTATTACACAGTATATTATACAATTTTACTCAGTGTAGACCCAGTGACAAAGAAGAGAAAAGTTTATTGCCCAGACAGTGCAAGGGGTGGAATATGCTAATATAAAATGTACTGTACTGCAAAGCTAACATAAGGGGAAGGAATTTAGTGTAAGGGAGTAGAGTTGACTTGGAGCAAAGGTGTTGGGACAAGAAATGCTCAGCAGAACTCTAGTGGTCCATAGAGGCCAGTATCCTGTCTCTGGCAGTGGTCGGTACCAGATGCTTCAGAGGAAGGTATAAGGACCCAGCAGTAGTAGATGGTGAGATAATCTCCCACATTAAGTCTCATCCTGATCTCTAATGATTTGAGATTGGCTTAAACCATATCCCTTTCAGAGTGTTCGTGATCATGAATTATGATAACTCTGAATATTCTCGATAACCGTATAAATATCTAGTTCCTTTTTGAATCCCCTTACGTTCTTGGCCTCAACAGCCACCTATGGCAATGAGATCCACAGTTTTGCTGTGTGAAAATGTGTTTCCTTTTGTCAGGTTTGAATTTCCGACCTTTAATTCCATTGCCTGTCCCCTGGTTCTTAGTTATGAGACAAGGAGAACAAGAGCTCCTGATCTAGCAACTTTGTGACAGTCATTCTTTTACACGCTTTTATCATGTCGCCACCTATTCATTTCCTTTGTAAGGTAAACAGTCCCAATCTTTTCAATATCTCCTGCTATGAGACTTGTTTCCAGGCTTTGATCATTCTTGGTGTTCTTCTCTGAACCCCCTCTAGTTCTGAAGTGTCTTTTTGAGATGGATTGATCAAATATATTGACCATTGTTATTTAATTTTCATGGCTCTAAAAAAATGCTGGGACAGAATACTCTATTCATGTCTGCTTGAATTATCAGGAATAATTTACAAAGTGGAGCATGACCACTAAAATGAATGAATAAATAAGTGAGTTTATGGAAAAGTCCTGCCAAGTCTATTTGGGGGCTCTTCTCCATAAAATAATTAATTCATGTTTTTAATCATGTTAGTTCTTTCAGTGTTTCTTTGCAGTTGAGTGTCTAAATATCTTCACCATGAATTTCATTTCCTCGGTGTCGGTATGGGAAATCCTGATTGTGTAACCTGTTTTGCCCTCAGGTTACATCTTAATTCCTTTACCCCAGGGAACACCCTGGGATTTGGCAAGTACTGTGAGATTTTAAAATGTGTAACATATTGATAACATGTATATGCAATTAGGGCCCTTCAGGTTCCTATTTGAATTCTGAGCATATAGGACATTTTTGTTCTTTCAGGGGAGAAACTTCTCCATCAAGTTTTTATGCATAATTTCATTCAAGTATTGCAGGAAGAATAAGGCAACTTTGGCAGAGAAACATGGGCTAAGAATCCATCACTTATTTTATGCTCACAAATGTTGTTAAAGGTTTTATAGAAAAAAATAGGACATGTATCAGACCAGCTAAAGCTCAATTCCAGCATTCGTTGGTGAGAACTGAACTGAAATTGAAATAACTTAACGTTAAACAACTTAAATCCACATTTGGTATGATGGTAGGAGGGAGCTGTTGTTTTTTTGTTTTTTTTTTAAAGTTTTGGAGTGTGAGATGTTGCCAGAGACTAAAGCCACCAATGTCTTCCGTGTGATGATGGTCATTAACAGCAATAGGTCACCCTGAAATGATCTTGAAAATGGTTGTGAACTGCTGGTGTAGATGGAGCTAAAACATTTTCAATCCCACTACAGAAAACGCGATTTGAAACATCATGACATTAAGTGTCAAGAATGACCTGTCTAATGATGCTGAAAATGGGTCTGCCCCATCGAGGCTAGCAGTTACGTGCTTTTCAGAAATAATTCAGGTGCATCCTGATGACAAGAGCAGTCAGTGAAAAGCTGGTTTCCTAATGTATCCATCTGCCTGTATGCTAAGCTTTCTGTGGTACCAGTTACTGTGCAGTATTTACAGAGCAACAGGAAATAAATTATAGGTTAGTTAAATTAAGAATTTGAGTTGTCTGTATAAAAGCTTTTTTCCTCCTAATTCCCATTGCATAAGAAAACTGTATAAATATATTCTGTAAGTAAATGTGTATATATAAATATACAAGGGGTGTTTGTGTATCTATATGAGAGAGAAATGTACAGCAAAATGCATACAAAGAAACATAAAAATAAATGACATACTCAACAGTTTTCTAAAAAAAGGCACTTCAATGCTAACATCTACTGCATCCTTGGAGAGTTCTCCACCAAGCAGAGCAGATCTAACATTGAAAGGGAAAAGAGTATATCGAGTGGCAAGCTACAGCAGTGCACCAAAACTTAGCAAGAAGATAATGAAAGGACTATGCTAGCTATGCCACGAGGAGATGAAAAATATGTTTATTTTACATTATGTACATTATTCATCTTTTAACATGTGTCCGTATTTTACTGTGATGATTATAGGTTTATTTTCAAACTGTGAAAGAAAGAAAACTCCACCAGTCCTAATTTTCATTAGAATTGTTCTGCTTCAAAACTTAATTTTAAGAGGTATTTGCATACTGCTGCTCTTATTTTGCACATAAATATCATGGACACTTGAGCTCAGCACCTCCAAACCATTCTGAGTCTTAACCATCTGTTGCACACAGTGAGATAGTATTTTGAAGAGCCAAGTTAATTTGCTAATGACATCCTCTCTTTGGCCAATGGAACCTGCCTCACAGGAGAATTTAGCCATTGGATTATATCTGCCAAAATCCCCTTGGTACACCTCATAGATTATTCTATTACATTTAATATCCACTCGCTGTTAAGTGGTGGTAAATACTTCGAATTTTGCTTCAACATTTTCCGTTTCCTCTTCATGTCAGATCCACTCTGCTTTGCAGAGGCCTCCCTAGCCATGCAGTAGGTATTAACCTCCAAATCCTTTTCTTTTAGAACAATTCCAGGAAACCACCACATCTCACTGGGAACTGTGAAACCAAGAAAATTGTCTGTGTAATTCCAAATGGCTGAAACATCCTTGTAATTTAGCTGCGGGTGGCACAGACATATTTTGGTCGTCTACATTAAAAAAAAAAAAAAAGATGTCCAGATCCTCAACAACTATAAATCACGCTAACTCCATTGAGTTGAATGAGACTGCATTGATCTACAACAGCTGTGGATCTGGCCCTGTAAACTGTAGATTCCATGCAACTATAGTAGGTGTCTTCTGCTTCCAGAAAGCCTCAGAGATACACCTCTACCCCGATATAACGCGACCTGATAGAACACGAATTCGGATATAACGCGGTAAAGCAGTGCTCCGGGGGGGCGGGGCTGCGCACTCCGGCAGATCAAAGCAGGTTTGATGTAACGCTGTTTCACCTATAATGCGGTAAGATTTTTTGGCTCCCGAGGACAGCGTTATATCGAGGTAGAGGTGTATTGCCACCAGTTGGCATAATAGTGCCGATTCTTTTTTCAGTGGATTCCTGTGATTAGTTAATTAAGTTATAAATGCTGCAAGATGTGAGCAGACATGCACACACGGACACCTCTTTGAAGTCAATGGAACTTGTGAGTATGTGTCTGATGGCCAAGTCTGGCATCAAGGCACTGCCGGCAATATGCTTTGAGGCAAACATGAGAGAGAGAGAGACGGACGAACATCCTGAGGCAGTGGAAGATGTGATACAAACAGTAATTAGTCAACTGCAAAAGGTTTGTATGTCCAATTGGTTTGAGACAAACATCCCAGAGTCTGGACAGTTATTGGGATTGTAAAAACATGTTAGCAGGCCTTTCTGCTGTCCTTGTGCCCACCTCCTTCCCTTTTATCAGTAGTTCCCACATTCTCCCACTTTGTGTGTTTTCCTCTTAGGGGTTGGATAGACTAGCTGTCTTCCTTTAGCATGTCTCCTCCTCACAAGATTGGTCGCTGCCATTCAGCGCACTGTGACCCTAACAGCATCTTAATGCAAGAGGGTGAGGGACTTACTGATATCGGGTAGTGAGTTTTATCTGGCCTGGCCAGTTCAGTGTACCCCAACTCTCCAAAGTCATAACCTGTATCCAGGTATGATGTAATATATCAATAGAAAGCTAATAACAGACTGACCTTTAGTATTATTGTGTGGTGTAATTATGGAGGGCAAATGTAAAATTACAAACATATTGGAAATTATGTTCTTAAAGTGTGTCTGCCAGGCAGGGCTGAAGTTACTCCACCCTAGACAAAGGAATGTGGTTCTGCCATCTTGAAGGTACTTCCAAGGTAGTTTGAGACAAAGGTGAACAGAACCATCAAGCTAATAAGGGGAGGAGATAACCACTCAGCATCACAGCATCAGAGGGCGGTGGAGATTTCAGGAACAGATCAATTTGCATTTTCGCAAACACCAGCAGGGGAAGAAACCAGCATGGAACTTCCTTCATCCCCAGACTCCACAGCTCCTTCCTCACAACCTGAATTAACTTTACTGGGGGCGTAACATTCAGCAGAATCCATTTCAAAGGTTCACTGGACTATAAAAGAGAAGGGCAAAGAATCCCAAGTTATCTTTCCCTGAAGATCCTGACCAAGGCAATGGTCAGTCATTTTGCTGAAAGTGTGGTAAGAATCTGACCTTGAACCCAGACTGTAGTTTTGTTAAGTCTAGTCTCTAGAAAGTATTTTTCACTTTTATTTCTTTGTAATCATTACTAACTCGGTCCTTTGTACTTGAACTCACTTAAAATCCGATCTCCTCTTGTTAATGAACTTGTTTTATTTTTAGTTTAAACCGACCCTGTGCTGTGTGTGAAACGAAGTGTGTGTTAACTCCAGTGAATGTGATAAGTTGTGTAATTAGTCTCTTAAGAGATGCAATGTAACCTTATTATTTCTCTGACTGGTCCAGGAAAGGGCTGGACTTTGCAGAGCACATGGGTTTTGAGAAAAGCCAGAACTGAGGGTTTGGGGTCATCTTACCCGGTGGAAGCAAGGATGATGGATACCAGAGCATGGCTGGGGTGTAACGAGCAGGCTGCTGGATCAGAGCTCTGAGCCACAGCTGCTTAACACACACACACTCAGTGCTTGCTTGTCCACTGGCTGTCGGTGTGCAGGCTTTGCGCCACAGCAGCAGAGCATTTAGTGCATCCAAGGTTACAGGGCAGGCAGTGACACAACCTCTCATTGGTCTGGATAGCACTCCAAAATGTGACACCCCCTCCAGTGTTTTCTTCTCAGCTCTTGTACTGTCCTTCCTTCTTTTCTATTCAGGAGGGTCCTCATGCTTTGGGACACACTCACTAGCCCTTGAGTTGTGCCTGCTAACCAGGCACTTTTCCAGTTTACATTGTTAGCTCTTCAAGACAGGGACTGTCTCTCACTATGAACGTGTACAGTGCCAAGCACAATGGGGCCCTGATCTCCAGGTGCTATTATAATGCAAATTATACTAATGTTTAAATACTTCCACACACTGCCTCAGACTGCATTGTGGGATAGTAATACCCCTGAGCAAATGGGATCCTCCCGCCTTTCAACTATATTTCAAATGGACATTCATGCTTCACTGATGCTCCAGATATGCAGGACTGGCTAAATTCTATTGCAGGTTGAAAGGCACACAATTACATGAACTGGCTGCAAATACTGCTCAGTCCTTGGCCTGGTCAACTTTTGTAAAGATGTTTACTACTCTTTGGAGCAGAAACAACATTGAGGCTATGTCTACACTGCAAAGCCTATGCTGGCATAGCTGTGTGTCGGCATGGCTGGGCTGGCATAGCTCCCTAGTGTAGATGCAGTGTGTGCCAACAGATGTTTTTCTGCCAGTCTAGGGCACCATTTTCCTAAGGACATGATTTATGTTGACAGAAGGGGTTTAGACAGGAGTATTTTTACTGAACTCAGAGGGATTATTCATGTGAAAATAGTTACTCTTGTGTGTAAGTATTTGCAGAATCTGGACCATTGATTTCTAGCGTCTCATGCTGCTGATCTCATGAGACCATGAAGGAAAGAAAGAGAGAAGGAAGATAAAAGTGCAGGGAAACAATAACAGAGGTAGTTTTAAAGTGAATCCTTCACTTTAAAAATGGTTCTTTTCATAATGTAGTAAATTCATTAGTTCTGCACAGTGAAGAAGGAAGTTGATTTATGACCGTAACCATACTGAATTGACAAACAAAGCTTCTTGAAATGTAGTAGCCAAAATTAAGTCCTCTACAGGCATCAGTAGGTTAGAACACTTAAAACAATGTAATCATTTATTTGTTACAAATGGGAGAAGGTATTTCTAGAGTGATATGTATTACTTCAAACATATTTTAATATACAAATGTTTGCATTTGTGCGGGTGATTGTAACAGTTGACTACTGATAAATGACCAACACAAATGGCCAAGGGCGACAGATAAAATTAGGGACACATGAAACAGATGTGGGAGCTTCCTTAATCCAATTAGACTTCTAGAAAGTCCAGCAATTCAGTCCAGGTTGGAAGGATGGCTGGTATTCTTCCTATGCGTCTCTATAGCACTATGTTAACTGGGCTTAAAATATTGTGAAACGTGCATGTTGTTATTATTTATCATTTATATTGCTGTAGCACCCAAATCAAGTGAGGCCCTATTACACTAGGCCATGGACAAACATAATTCCCACCCTGAAGAGTTTACAGTTTTAATATTTGTTACAAGCTATCATATCACATTGTCTGGGCACTAACCTCTTCAATTGAAGTGGCTTCGGTTTAGATTCTTCTCTTTAAATTGGGCGCTATCCAGAAAGGCCAGGAAAAACAAAGGCAATTTAAATTGTTGAACACAATCTGATAAAGAGAGGCAGAAGGGATGGCTCGGTCACTTGGGTGTTAAATTAAAGTTGTTTTTGTTGTTCTTGATGGATTATCTGTTTTAATTTTATTACAATTTATTTTGATTTTGTTAAGAGGGGAAAAAAGGAAACGAGAAATCCATGATTGGAAGAATTTAAATAATAAGGTGTTGCTCATACATACAATCTTTATAAAATATTATTTAATTGCTTATTTTTGCTGCATTTATAAATGTATTGTAATATTCCTCCTTTTTACACGGAGAGAGAGTGTGTGTGTGTGTGTGAGAGAGAGAGCGCGCATGTGAGTTAGGAAGCTTTCAGCGTGTACATAATAGTGTCAATAACTACAGTGAACAAATGGTTTGAATTCTGTGACTCTGGTCTGTAGGTAAAATGAAGGTGTTATGCGTTCCTAAAGAAAAGAGGGCTAATCTTGCATGGGCATATCTCAGACTATATTAATTACACACATCTTTGAGGGGCCAATGCTGATGAATGTATGGGAAAGCTCTTTACTTCAAGCAGCCTCAAGAGCGTTAGTAGTGTAGCTGAGGTGTCTATAAAGGAAGATTCAAGTTGCATTATAGTGAGGGAATAAAGGACCCTTTTATTTAAAAAAAAGCCTCTGATGGTTGATCGGGGCATGATCGAGCCTATTATGAAGATCTGCACAACATATTGTGAAATGGAGTGATTGGAGTCTGTGCTGTGAGTGGAACCTGGGGAGAGAAGGCACTTCTCAACTTTCTCTCTGTCTGACTCCTGCCAGAGTGAATTCGCTATTTTGGCTGTTACTCTTAGACCCACAGGACATGCCGACACACAGTCGTGCGCCACGATTTTTAATAACTATGGGTAGCAGCCAAGATTTTCAAAAGTGCTGAGCCTCCAGTTGACTTCAGAAACATAGAAATGTAGGGTTTGCCATAGATCAGGTCACTGGTCCACGTAGTCTCCAGCAGCACTTGTTGCACGGGAAGGTGCAAGAAGCCCTGCAGTAGGAAGTAATGAGAAAACCTCCCCTCTGGGAAAGTTAGTTAGAGATTGGTTTGGGTTTTAAAACATTTACTGCTGTATAGCTGGATATTCTTGTTGTACAAATACATTTCTAATCATTTTATGAATCCTTCTAAACAGTTGGCTCCAATGTTATCCTGTGACAGTGAGGCCCACAAATTAATAGTGTAAAAAAGGACCTTCCCAACACCCTTGCCAGGCATTTTACCTATGCAGCCAACATCTGTCTGGCAGTACAGGACCAGGATTTCAGTCATCTGGAAGAAATCCAGCATGCTGACGTGACAGAGAGGGCCCACTGTTGCAAAAGATGGAAACTTCAACCTAAAAGACAGTTTCCAGCTGCTTCCGTCTCTACAATCCATCTATACTTCCTGAATGGGCACAGGCTGGATCACGACCCAACGCCTGGGTATCTGGTGTTACACGGGACCGTACCTTGACTTGCAAGGAACGCCTTACCAAGACCTCACTGAAAATAAAGACGGGAAACAACCTGATCAGCAAACTAGGGGGTCTTACTTGGGGAGAAAATGCACACACACTAAAACTCTGTAGCAGAGTATTGCTCTCCAATGTGATTCAGCTGCCCCCTCCCCGCAGTGCTAATAGACACTCAGCTGAATGAAACCATATGTATAGTGCCAGGTACCAAGAGACCAACCACCCTGGCCTGAATGCTGGGGCTCTCCCACGTTGTCCATCCAGACATCAGGCAACAAGTCGCTGTGCAGAATTGCTCCTTAAAGTGCAAGACATGCCACATCTACCCGTCTAAAGATGTGTTTAATCCACTGAGCCGCCGTTTTAGCTCCAGCACCTCCTTTGGGTGGTTGCCCCCAAGGATCCTCAATATCCTCTCCAGCTGGCATACTAGGTGGCAAGGACAAAATATATCCTAATATAAACCTGTTACAAATAATCAAACCTATCTGAAAATAAGAAACTTATAAGAAAAGATCTATCTATCTATCTATCTATCTATCTATCTATCTATCTATCTATCAGCAAGCAGGCTAGCCTTAAATGTATCTCATGTAGCTATTATGTACGTCAGGACACTTCTGTGATTGGATTATTTACCTGTAGTCAGAGCTTCCCCTTAAACTCTATTTTGAGCTCCCCAAATACTTGTGGTTTTTCCGTTGGGCCGTTTATCTGTTCAAAGTTCATAGGTCTCAAGCCTTATGCTAACTTGCTGAAGCTAATGTCTTACAGGACATAAGCCTGTAGGTTTCTTGCATTACTGCTGAATATAATGCAAAGCAGTAAATATAATGAAGGCAGACTAGCCCACTGGGCTACAGTTGTTGAGAAGCTAAGATCCCTGCTCCGAAGCAAGCACACTGTTAGCATGTCAGGCTGGGAGGGCAAAGCAGTCTGAACTTCCCACACTCGCTGCTCCTGGAGACTCAGCCCCCAAATTGCATGAAGAAGAAGGAAAACTTTAAGGGGTTGATACATTGTTGTTGTGGTTTTTTACTATGTATAATAGACCTACTGCTCGGAATAAGAGTTGGAGTCATTCACAACACTCCATTGCCATGTAACAAACCACCATCACTGCCTGTCTTTGTAACAAAAAACTTCAAAGAAGTGGTAGTTGGTTAGTATAGTTGAAGCCTCTTGGGCATTCAGCATTCCAGAGACCATCCTGATAATGGCCATCTGTGTGCTTACCTCAAGGCCAGTGATGGCTTCTCTCCAAACTGTACAGCAGCAGGCATTTTCCTAAATGGAATGATCATACAAAACAGTGCCATCCAATCGCGACTGTTTGTGACGCAACGGCGGCTGATATACGCGATAGCTATGTAATCAGTGTACTCGTCTCCGGGCTGTGACCACTGTGTCAGAAGGGGTGAAAAGGAGAAATGTGTGATTCTTTTGGGTAGAACGTGGCTGGTAACTTCAGTGCAGTAGGAGACTGGAGAGCTGGGTTTGATGCGCTTTTGTTCAGCAGCACCAATTTCATGGCTAATGTACATGGTGTAAAAAATTAACACCTAGGAAGGACAAGGACAAGGTCCCTTCCCAGATGAGAGATGTCAAAGACAGTGAGGAAAACATTGTACTAAGTCATCCCAAAAAGGCAAACAAAAGAATGACAGCAACCTATCAACTGAGACAGTCCAGTTGCTGCCTCTGTGCTATCCTCATTCTGATAGTTTCTGTGGCAGTGTCTTGCAGGAGAGTGGGAGGAACATTCTGTTATCTGGATAGCGAACTCAGCTGCTGTTCAGGAGTACATAGTGTACGTTTAGTCGATAGGCTTAGCTTCATGGTCAAACAGCGGGGCAGCACTGAAACCGCGTAGGGATGGAAGCTTGTCGTGAAAGGAATCGGCTGAAAACATATGTGAGTTTGTATGACAGATGCCAATGCCCTGTTTAATCAGCCTTCTTTCTCTGTAATTTAAGGTCACCAGGTTTTTGACCCTAGGCAGTGGAAGCTATTGAGCAGTTCAGTGAGCAAAGTAACAGAAGAGAGATTCCTTCTGTGTGAGGCAATACATGTGTGCTTTGGATTAATAGAGAACAAAAAAAAAATGGCACCACAAAAATTCTGCAAAGAAATCATGGAGACACTGAGATTGTGCTTCAATGTTGGGTGTAAATTTGTCTCTTGACTCCCCTCAAGCCATGTTGATGCTGAAAGATCATTTTTCAGCTAATGGCAAAGTTGTGCTAACTGTCCCCATTCCAATTACTACCCAAAACTTCCCATGCTGCAGTCTCATTTTGATCAGTCTTGTGAACAGAGAGAATTCACTCTGATGACCGCTAAAATGGTTACTGGTATTAACTTGCCATTTTTAATTCTATTTCCTGCTTAGTGGCAGTTTGAAGTAATTAGCATGGGAGATATGTGTATTTTAACATTTATTTGTATAGGACAGATTACTTGGGAACATTAAATAAAACTCTGTGACCAAGGACAATGAGGCAAATGTAGTAGAAAATTCAATATTTGCAATATTTCTTTGTAATATAGATGATCATATCAAGAGATGTGAAAATTCATATAATCTATTTTGTGATGCTTCAGACATTAGCATGGTATTATAGAGGAGGTACTGGTCTTTCTATTGCCAGCTTTTGATTCTAAGCTCAAGTTTTGATTCTTTCTATTGCTCAATAAAAGGTGTTTTGCCCTTGAAATTTGGTAAGGGCTTTGGCCAGAGAAAAACATTTTGGCCAGCTCTGAGGTGCCTGCCACATTTCACCTGTGTGTGGTTCTGTGTCACCATCTATGAAATAAGGATAATGGCATTTCAGTTGCCTTGCAGATGGGCTCTTAGGGTTACAGCACAGTGCTTGAGAATGCGAAGTACTTTAGCGTCATCCTTGTTATTAGCTGTTACACGGGCATGGTCATCAACCTCACGGTTCATGCATGTGTTAGAGCACTAAGAATGTCCTCAGGCGGTTAGCTTAGTACACTTCCAAAGTGCACTCCACTAATGCGCACAATGGCATTCCTAGTGCGCAGTAGGAGTGTCCACACAGGGAGTTAGTGTGGAGTACACCAGCTACTGTGAGCACTTTCCCCATGCAGACCAGCACTTAGCCAGCCAGTCGGCCTCCTTTCCCCCCCTCACAGGGAACTCTCTATCTCCCAACCACTGTCTTTGGGGAAGAGCAGTGTTGGCTGGGCCCTGGTCCTACCAGTGGTTCTATCTGCCAGTTCCTCCATGTCATGTCTTGTTGGTGTGGCTGCGAGGAGGGCCACCTCTCCCTCCCCCAGCAAGTCCCCAGGGCTGACAGGAAGCACCTTGAATCCCATCCCACAGGGCTGTCAGTGAGAGAAACTCCCACAGCACTTAAGCCTGGGTGGAAGCAGCATTTCAGAAGGCCTCCTGCAGTAGGGAGGGAATCCTTTGCGATTGCCTAGTAATCACACACAAGCATTTACTGGGCTTCAATTCTTGGAGTGAGACTCCACAACCTCCCTAGGTAAGTTTTTCCCGTGTTTAACTATCTTTGGGCTAGAAAAATTCTTCCCTAATATCTAACCTAAATCTCCCTTGCTACAAACTAAGCTGATGACTTCTTGTCCTTCCCTCAGTGGACTTGGAGAACGTTTGATCACCGTCCTCTTTGAAACAACCTTTTACATATTTGGAGACTGTAATGTCCCCCCTCAGCCTTCTCTAGACTAAACATGCCCAATTCTTTCAACCTTACCTTGTAGGTCAGGTTTTCTAAACCTTTTATCATTTTTGTTGTTCTCCTGTGGACTCTCTCCAATTTGTTCACAACTTTTCTTAAAGTGTGGTGCCCAGAACTGGGCACACTACTTCAGCTGAGGCCTCACCAGTGTTTAGCAAATAGGGACAAGTATCTGAAGAAGTGAGGTTTTTACCCACGAAAGCTTATGCCCAAATAAATCTGTTAGTCTTTAAGGTGCCACCAGACTCCTTGTTGTTTTCAAATAGGGACAGTTACTGCCTGTGTCTTACAATGCTCCTGACTTGTATTCAACCCCCAGATCCTTTTCAGCAGTACTGCTGCCTGGTCAGTTATTCCCCATTTTGTAGCTGTGCATTGGATTTTTCCCTCCCCGGTGTAGTACCTGGCATTTGTCTTCATTGAGTTTCATTGTACTGAATTAGTGATTTCAGGCCCTGAGGCATAGTGCGGTAGCATACTGAGGTCAGGTAGTAGCAGGTGGGCAGTGCACATGGTGGACCCAGCACTGAGGCAGCTGGGCACGGTCAGGATTAAGCTTATTTTATCTATGGTTTCTGACAGCCCAAAGAATTAATCTAAACGGCAGCGACAAGCTTTGCTGCCTACCTGAGGGTTGTGAGATGTTGGGGATGAAGGGACATTTGGGAGAGGAGAGGAGCTGAGGAAGAGGAGGAGGAAGGCATGTGGGATTAAGGTAAGGGGGGATGTCTATTGGAGTTAAGCAGAGAGGAACTATCTCTCTGTGAGAGGTCAAACCTGTTGAAGGATCTATACCCCAGTCAATCTCAATCTCCCCTGGCTGTGGGAGAGGAGGCAAGCCTTTTGTGTTAGCACCTTTACAGTTCAAAATGAGATTGCTCCCATAAGGTGAGATGTAATTTAATTCAATCTGAAAGCCTCGTTCAGGCAGGGCTGAGACATTAGCGCTGCTTTACAAACAGTCCGATGACTTCACTCTGCATTCATTATCCTTGCCCATTCTCTTGTCACTCCTTCCATTTTCCAGTTGATAAGAGCCTTCTACCTTTCCATTTGGCCAATTAGATGCTGTAAATTCAGCGACAAGGGCAGCATTAAATTTCTAGGACGTGTGTCTTATCATGGAGCTCCTTCCATGTTGCTAACAGTATTTGATTCATACTGAAGGAAAATTGATGAGCTGAATCCTCCTCACATAACAGCTTCATTGTTAACATCTCTTGTTCTCTCTCACCCCCTTTTTTCCCTCCCATTCAATTTGTCAAGCACACTTTAGGCAATCAAAGGCCAGAAAATCACTTTCATTCTTGAGGAAGATATTCTATGTCATTTTATCTAGATCCAGAACTACTAATTCTCTGAAGAAAAGCTAATAGAAACGGGGACTTAGTGCAAGAGTTGCAGTTTCACGGTGTCTCGCAAGTCATGTTAATATGGAACTGCAGAGATGACAACCCTCCATTCAAGATTAAAGAAAACTCCCTTGCACGCTTGAGAAGCTGTGGGTACAATTACCTTTCCCTTTGTGTTAGTGTTTAATGCAAAAAGGCATAGAGCCAGCTCTGACGTGTAGTAGACTGCTAGGAAAGCAGCTTTGAAAGTGTGTAGTTTACATGCTGCGGAATGTGCACATGTGGATGTAAAAGAAAAGAGAAATATAAAGCGTCAAAATGAGCTTTTAACAAATTCTAGACTGGCCGTAGCATCAGCATGAACTGAAACGCGCTCTCACAACATCGGAAAGGCAGAATTCCAAAAGAGTTTAATTCTTGTGTGTTGTGTGTATATTAACACTGTGCTTGTGGATTGGAAGAGAGGTCGAGATCCTCAAAGCTATGTAGGCACCTAACTCTCGCTGACATAAATGGAAGTTAGAAGCCTAAATACCTTTCGGAATCTGGGCCACAGTCCCCACTATGGAATGATGTGTTAGTAGCTAATTCTATCAGGGATGCTGGAACAATTTTTATAGCGCAGGTGCTGAGAGCCATTGAACCAAACAGTACACCCTGTATATAATGGAACCCACTTCAAGTCAGGGGGGGCTGCAGATCGCCCCCCCCCCCGCACTCCTAGTCCCAGCACCTATGAATTCTATTGCAATGATATTACTAGTACCCATTTTAACTCTCTCTTAGCAGAACATAAAACCAGTAATGATTATCTATTAATCATATAGGCACAGGCCTAGGTCAAGAAGAGCACTTAAACTCTTAAGGTCCCAGAAAACACCTGCACACATGCGCAATCTCACTGGTGTCAATGGGACTTAAGCATGTGCTTAAAGTTAAGGTGGGTTTTTAGCAATTCTAGTCTGTATGCAAGAATGGATGAGAATGGAGGGGAGGGATAGCTCAGTGGTTTGAGCATGGGCCTGCTAAACCCAGGGTTGTGAGTTTAATCCTTGAGGGGGCCACTTAGGGATCTGGGGCAAAATCAGTACTTGGTCCTGCTAGTGAAGGCAGGGGGCTGGACTCAATGACCTTTCAAGGT
Source organism: Terrapene triunguis (assembly GCF_002925995.2). NCBI lineage: Eukaryota > Metazoa > Chordata > Testudines > Emydidae > Terrapene > Terrapene triunguis. Next base: position 12,109,453 of record NW_020664487.1, on the reverse strand, counting down.
CCCTTCCAGTTCTAGGAGATAGGATAACTCCATTAATTTATTTATGTATTTTATTTAATTATAATATTACACGGTTATGTTAATAACAAGTTCCATTTGATGATATTAGTGGTTTTGCAAAGGGTAATTTCTGTAACTGACCTGTTTTGCAGGTTGTAATGGGTATAGCCATTGGTCCATATGGATACCACTTTATAGACATACTTCATTGACATACACTTTACATCCCCAATAGACTCCTTTTGCAAAGGCACATATGACTTCAAGGCAACATGCCTATCACGTAAATGGAATCCAACTTGAATAACGTATATCACGTGACATGTCATGAAACATGATGGAAAATCTAAATGCCCCTGTTTCTGCTCCAGTTGAACTGAGAATTTTGGTCTTGGCTACAATCTGAGCGGGAACAGGCCCAAAGAAACTTTGGGATAGATCCTTAGCTTGTATAAATGGTCATAGTTCCACTGATTTACATTAGCTGAGGATCTGTACTTTAGAGTGGTGTTCTGCCCATTTTCTTGGGATTTCTTAAAGTTCCATATTGTAGCACTATCTATCCATTTATTTATAATATGTCAGTGCATCCATAAATGGTACTAGGGACATTCAACCATTTCTTTTCTCAGTTTCTCTGCTATCTTCAGTGGATTTACAGAGATAAATATCAGGCCCCTGATGTACTTTTACTAAAGGAAGTAAATTAAATTATTTCATACACATAGGAATCTGGTTTCCCCCCTCTTCCTCACATTCTCCCTGCCCCGGCCACCACCTGTTCAGGGACATTAGAAAAGAAGGAAAGAGGAAGAAAAAGAAAACTGCTGCCATAATTTAAATCAGCTGAGCGGGTATATGTTTTTTACTTATATTTCTTAATATGTCTCTTGTTTTAGCAGTTGTAACCTGTCAAGGTTCTCTCTGTGGAAGGAGGTTGTCTTTATAAGGCTGGCAAAAGTACGGATTCAGGGGCGGGCCTAGACTAGCTGCCAGCAACTGGCGCCGTAGGCGAACCATGCAATCGGCGCCCCACACCCCCAAGCCCCAAGGGCAGATCTAGGCTGA
>NW_020664487.1:12000061-12107985 GCF_002925995.2 Terrapene triunguis | reverse complement strand
TTTTTTTTTAAACAGAGGCTTAATTATTCGGTTTGTCCGTCTGTCCAACCAATGTTTCTGAGATCAGATAAAATAGAGACACAAAATTTTCAGAATAGATTTGTACACGACAGCTAGATGATATTTCAGTCCAATTTCAAATAAAAATCCATTAAAAATGTTAATTATAATTTTTATTGTTACAAATCCAAAACCATCCATTATGCTATCCTGCTTTAACTGCCATTACCACCACATCCAATATAGAAAGAAATAAGAAAACTCTTCAATGAACTTTAACCTGTATGTACAAAACACTCAATAAAAAACACTCTTTGCTCTTAAAACATGAATTTTCTTGCTTTAAGTTTTGAAAATTCAGTCACTAGTTCTTTTAGATCCAGTTTTCCAGCTATTTCATGCTCTATTGACATTGTGGCAAGTCCAACAAGTCTCTCTTGCACCATTGTTGAACGCAGATACGTTTTTATCAATTTTATCTTTGAGAAGCTACGTTCCCCACTAGCTACAGAAACTGGCAAAGTTAAAAGAATGCGTAGAGCTATAAAAATGTTTGGAGTTTATTTTCACAAACAAACTTCAGTACTTCTTCAGGAGTGGAATGTTTCTTAAGTCGTCTTGAAAAAGCCTGAAGCTCACTCCACAAATCTGTAGCATCAATGTCTTTTGAATTTTCATGAGTCAATGCCGACTCCAGTTTAATACAAAATTCTCTTATCTGTTTTGCTGTTTTCTTTTGCAAGCTGTGGATATCATATAGAAAGTCAAATACTGACTCTAGCTGCTGCATCTGTTGAAATCTTTCGTCAACCGAGTGAATAGTAGTATCAAGGACTGCAAAATAGAAATTCACTTTGAACCTTTGTTTTGGGTTCTGAATGGGTGTATCTCGTCCTCCATACGAAAACTGCTGTTTCTTTTGCCGAATGAGAAATGGCTCTGGTTCAAATTCTGTTGGAAAGTCTATTTCTTCAGCAAGCTGAAGAGAATCTACCAGTGTTCTTTTGAACCCTTCATCATTTCTGAATTCCTCCAGAATATTTTTAGTTTACTGCAGTTTTTGAATAGCAGAATGTATGTTCAAGTTCTTTTCCTGAAGCTGCTTACTAGTGAGGTTAATTTCAAAAAGGATATTATACCACAAAATGAGTGAAGTCACAAATTTGAATTTGGAAAGGTCATTTGCACGAGCTTCTGCATCATTGCCAGATGATCCAGTAAAGGTAGTGTCATCAGAAATTTCAATTAGGGCATCATAAATGTTTCCAAGTTCATAGTGAAGAAGCTTCAAAGCATCAATGAGACTCTCCCATTTTGTCTGACTAAGTGGTTTCACAGTTAGAGAATTCACATGGTGAGTCAGAATCTCCCAACGGTGTGTTGAGCCTGAGAAAAACACATAAACACGTTGCACCTGATCAAAGAAACTGCTTGCCTCCAAACAGCATCTAGCAGCATCATTGACAACCAAATTCAGGGAATGTGCACTGCAAGGAACAAAAAAGGCCCTAGGATTGATTTCCATCATTCTCCTTTGCACACCATTGTCTTTACCCTTCATATTACTCCCATTATCATAGCCTTTGCCACGTAAGTTTTCAACAGATAATGACATTGTTTCAAGCTCTTGTAGAATAGTTTCAGTCATAAATGCTCCAGTCGTCTCCTTCAGAGGTACGAAACCCCCCAAAATGTTCCTTTATGAGCACTTCAACATTATCTTCATCTGCAGACTTTTCCATATCCACAAAAGGAATGATCATCATAATTTGTTCAACATGACTCACATCTGGTGTACAGTCCAGTATTATTGAAAAGTATTTTGCAGAATGGGCAGCTTTTATAATTTTCTTTTTAATGGCATTTTCTCGGATTTGAATCAGTTCATTCTGCATATTTTTTCCTAAGTAATGAACCTGTGTTTCATGATCAGTTATTTTACGTAGATGCTCCTTCATGACTGGATCAAACAAAGCTAAGTATTCAACAAATTTTAAAAAGTTTCCATTACCTGGAGTGTATAATTTTTCATTTCTACTGTGGCCGCGGAATGCTAAATTTTGCCCACCATGAACTCTCACTAAAGCAATCAGACGCTCTAATATTTGTTGCCAATATTCTTCTTTTTCCTTGATCACACGTACATTTTCTTCATCAATAGTTTTTCCTTTTTTCAATCACAATTCAAGTTCTTTCCAATTTTGAAAACATTCCAAATGTTCTGTACTTCTTTCATATAAAGAGAGAATTGAAGATCTGTTTTTCCAGTCCTTTGAACCATTTTCAGTAAGTGATGTACCAGTTGCTTGATTTCTAAATAACTTGCAGCAAAAGCAAAACACAGAGTCCTTCGACACTGAATATTGTAACCAGTTTCAACTAATTTCTTCCCCATTAATGAGTTTCCTCTTGTAATGCTGAGCAGAGAATTTTCTTTTATTTCCATCCTCAGGGAAGGGAAATTCATGAACTTGTTCGGGTCCATGTTCCACGAGGATTTGCCGCACACTGTCATCATATCTGGGCCATGAAGCTGGGTCCCCATACTGTAACTTGTTTGTAACTTCCTCATCCTTTCTTCCTTCTACTTCATTTACTTAAATTTCTGCATGTGAATACATTTTCTCCACTTCCATATCAGTCTGATGCTGTGAGCTGCCTTCATCTAGATGTAAGTTTCCATCATCTTGAGTTTCCAAACTGCTTTTGTATGGATGTGAGCTACCCTCATCTCGAAGTAATATACCTTCATCTTGATGTTCCAAACTGCTTCCACGTGGATGTGAGCTAACCTCCTCTCCAAGGAGGTCCCTTCCAAATTTCTTCATCTGGATGCTGTGAATTGCTTCCATCTTTATTTGGATTAAAGAGAAGATATTTCAGGAAGGATCTCTGCTGTTTTGCTTGGTCCATTCCTTCTCAGCCTTTCGTTTACGATACTCAGCTCCTGACGGTTTTCTTTTTCCTCTTTCTGCCATGGGGCATTTGAATATTGTTATGTAATGTGCTCCCGACTGCAGGCGTTATAGCATTAAGGATGGCTGACACTCCGCATGGTTGGTGATTTAAACCACATTGCAGCCATCCCAACACAGTTTTTCACTGCTTAAAGGTTCAATGATTAGTAACATACACTCACTTACCTATTAAAACAGTTAGTTACAGCGTTTACATGGAAACTAAATGGCCTTTTTCGACGTTATAACCCAACACCAGTTGTTTGGAAAGTAATCCTCTTCCTCACGGTTACCCGCTTGGAGTATGATGTCATCACTTTCGTAGTCTGTTAAGCGTTAACGCTGTTACTTTTCTTTTACGGACCTTATTTATTACATGTGAACCAGTTATAACAAAGAAAAGTTCATAATTATACAGCCCGATGATAATGCTAAGATTTAATAACGCTTAAAGATACTCACATTTTGGATTTATAATGCTGAAACACAATTTTCCACAGTATTGGCTCGATTATTAACCATCTCCCTGTGCGGTGTGTTAAAATGACCGTTTGACATGTATCAACTTGCAATATCTCCACTCTACATGAATTTCCAGCTATGCGACTTTGATGTATATTCAAGTTAGGTGTCACTAGCATTGTAGCTCTTGCTGCTGGCAGATGTGTTTCATTGTGGCTGAGTTATTGCTTATCAAAATTGCAGAGTGGGTCATCTTGACCCTATGTCGCAAATCGAAAAAAACAAATTCACGCAAATATTATTTTTGCAGTAAATAAACGATTTGACATATTAATAAATTCTCAGACATGTAGAGAAATGAATTATAATTCATATTCCCTCCGTATGTGCACGGGAATTGAAATAATGACATCTTCGTTATTTCATTTGTATTTTTATTCGTCTTTTTCTTTTTCTTTTCTTTTTTTTTGCCTATATGGACAGATTCCATTTGGAATTTTTTTCCTGTAGTCCATACTCATCATAGTCACAGTCCTGTAAAGCAGTTGCTTAGTGTGAGAAGAATTTTATAGTTAATAATTCTGTGTTCCACTGTTTTTGCTCCTGTTCTGCTACACTGACCTGTGTTCCAGCCCTGTATTCTCATTCTCTCTCTCTCTCTCTCTCTCTCTCTCTCTCTCTCTCTTTCACTCACTCAAACTGCAATAGAACATCTGAATTACAAACACCTCGGGAATGGAGGTTGTTCATAACTCTGAAATGTTCATAACTCTGACCAAAACATTATGGGTGTTCTTTCAAAAGTTTACAGCTGACGATTGACTTAATACTGCTTTGAAATTTTACTATGCAGAAGAAAAATGCTGCTTTTAACCATCTTAATTTAAATGAAACAAGCACAGAAAGTTTCCATACCTAGTAAATCTTTTTTTTTAAACCTTTCCCTTTATTTTTTTTTAGTATTTTACATTTAACACTGTAATCTACTGCATTTTTTTTTTTATCTCTGCTGCTGCCTGATTGCATGCTTCCTGTTCCAAATGAGGTGTGTGGTTGACTGGTCAGTTTGTAACTCTGGTGTTTGTAACTCTGAGGTCCAACGGTGCTTGATTCACAATATATTTTAATAACTTGAGTAAACTGAGGCATAAAGGGCATAGTGAAAGGATAACAAATTGGGTTATTGCGTTTGCCAGATGTGATCTTGGGGCTTTTTGTTTGGGGGTTTATTTAGAATATTTGTTAAATGTTGTTTGCTTGTTTTGGGTATCAAAAATGCATGAATGCAATCACTCTGAAATGCTAATTCTATTCAAGTAAAAAAACAGAGAGAGAGAAGTTGAATTGTCAGTCATGTGGCCTTACTGTGGATGTTGTCTTAGCCTTCAGACCTGTAGATTCTGTTGTGTTTTTAATTTAGATAATTGGATTTGGCGCTTTTGGAGTGTTTAGGTGATATTTTCACCCTGGCTGTCTTCTGGTACTCACAGCAGCATTTGTTTTCTCCATCAGGGGCTTTTTTTTTCTTTACACCTTCTCTCTAATGTTCTTTATGTTACTGTAGAACTCTCTGCAGAATATCCTTGGCTCCAGGCACGGATCCAGCCCTGGTGTTAGCTCGGTGGTGCTGATTTGCTTTAATCCCTTCACACAGCTAATTTATTTTTTACTTACTGTCTTCGGGAGATCAGAGCTAATTATTTTGACTGCAGCTGTGTGTGTGTCTAAGAGAGAGAGAGAGCATTTCAAATTGCAGTGCAAAAATTCTTCTCTGCATGCATTAACTGTTTGCAGTTCCACAGATCCAAGAGCTCCGTTACACTTCTGGGTTTGTATTTAAATTTGGGGCAAAGATACTTCCCTAACACATCTCCATATGCTGTATATGTGTGTCATTTTCTATTCTGCAAGCCATGGAACCAAGCTGCCGTGTATGTTTTCTTATAAAGGAACCGCCTACTGTACCTATCAGCTGGCAGTGGCGAATTTATCTTCACTCCAGTGTGGCTTTCACTGATCCCTTTCCTGAAAGTTTACAGACATTATGGTTCAGGCATGCAGCCAACAGAGAGGATTTGTGTTGGTGTTTCTTTATTTCAGTGCCAAAGTAGGATTAGCTTGCCCTGAAAGGAGGAAAGAAGTGAGCTAGAAATGCTTGACCTGGTCTTTACCAGCCAGTTGCTCTTTATTTTCTTTTGAGCATTCCATAAGCCTTTCTTTACTCACATGGGTGAGAATAGATTAAAATCCGTGAAGACCTGCTAAAGCCATACAAATCTCCTTGCCGGCTTTATTAAACCAAATCTGCCACCGCCCAGAAAAGGAAGGGGCCGTGCCGTTTTCTCCATGAGACTTTGGGATTGGTTTTAGAGCTTGTTTGTGGATAATTTACGTTCTGTGGGCAACATGTAGGAAGAGACAAATTACCAATTAATTAGCCCACTTTTCTAACTGCATCCTGATGACTTCCCGTGACTTTGTGCGGTGTTTAAAGATCTCCTTGTTTGCTTTTGACTGTGTTTGGGTGAGAGCTGTAAATTCTCCGTAACCTATCTGTGATTTGCTCGACTGTGGCATGAGCAGGGAAAACAGGGACAACTCTTTGATCTCTGACATCGTGATATCAGCCGGGGAGAAAATAAAAAAAGCACTTTAGATTCAAGTTGGATTAAATTAGTTGGAATGTAAATTGACAGAGATTTGGCAGTAGATGTACAGTATAAAATCACTAACCCTTTGAATCAAGTATGAGTGTTTTCCAGTGATGGAAACAAATTTGCCCTAAAGCTTTTGTCTAAGAAAACTGGCTACAATTCCAGGCAGAGAACATAACATTTACACGCCAAAACTAAGGATTTCTAGTACTATGAATGCATTAAAAATAATCATAATAAAAATAATAATAAGGTGACTTAATACATCTTGTGAGAAGCACTTTATTTTCATTTGGAACTCATAACATTTATTTTATCTGCATTTCCTATTAATAGGTTATTGGGCTGTTTTTGAGCCAAAAACAATTTGTGCCTTTCTCATTGTATGACAATTTGGTTTGTTTGTTGATTCCTTCCCTAGATTGCGTACTAAACAAAAACAGGGTAGTTCATTTAACAACCGAAATATTGCAAGATGTAAATCCATAATATGGACTAGCACAGTAAGATCTTTAAATCTTCACAGTATGTTTGATTAGAATACGCAGCGTATGAACAGTTGCATTGACACAACAAAAGCCACTAAGGGGTCTCACTGTTTCAGTGATCAGTGAATTAAGCATGTGCCCAGCACTCGGCTGTAGGCCATACTTTGAAGGAATGCACATACCGCCAACGTGTTCAGGTTAGCAGACCATAATGTAAAAGTCAATACATACATTTCTATACCCAGTAAACACTATACAAGCTTCTTAAATACTGGTGTAAGTACAGAAACAAGGAGCCTTTAAGGCCTTTTGAGTCACGTGCTATAAACCTTACTGGAGAGATTTGTACCGGAGCCTGTCTATAAGAATTTCTCACATGGTAGAGATGACACATATTCTAAATTGTTTGCGTGCAGATCATTTGTGTGAGAAAACCAACAACAGCTTTTCAGAGAGACTAAAGATGCTGGTTGACGTCAGAGTGGAATGAGGATATGGAGGTAGAAATTACCACTTTCAAGGTAGAAGTCAAACTCAAACAGCTTAATAGGACTAAATTGGGGGTGGGGAGGTGTGGGGGGGTAATCTCCATTCAACAATATTAAAGGAACTGGCACATGAAATTGCAATTCCAATTGTAAGGATTTTTAATGAATCTTTAAACTCGGGGTTTGTACCGTATGACTGGAGAATTGATAATATAGTTCCTATTAAAAAAAAAAAAAAAGGAAAAAAAAAGATCCAGGAAATTACAGGCTTGTTAGTTTGACCTCAAATGTGTGAAGGTTATGGAACAAATTTTGAAAGAGAAAGTAGTTAAGGACATAGAGGTGAACGGTAATTGGGATAAAATACAACATGGTTTTACAAAGGGCAGATCATACCAGACCAACTTGATTTTCTTCTTTGAAAAGATAGCTGATTTTTTAGACAAAGGAAATGCAGTAGATCTAATCTACCTGGATTTCAGTAAGGCATTTGATACAGTTCCACATGGGAAAATATTAGTTAAATTGGAGAAAATGGGGATTAATATGAAAATTGAAAGGTGGATAAGGAACTGGTTAAAGGGGAGACTACAACAGGTCATTCTGAAAGGTGAACTGTCAGGCTGCAGGGAGGTGTCTAGTGGAGTTCCTCAGGGATCGGTCTTGAGACTGATCTTATTAACATTTTTATTAATGACCTTCGCACAAAAAGTGGGAGTGTGCTAATCAAATTTGCAGGTGACACAAAGTTAGGACATACTGCCAATAGAGAGGAGGACCGCAATATCACACAAGAGGATCTGGACTATATTGAAAACTGGAGTAATAGAATTAGGATGAAATTTAATAATCCAATGTATAAGATCATGCACTGAAGAACTAACAACTAGAGTTTTTTGTTATAAGCTGGCGTATCAGTTGGAAGTGATAGAGAAGAAGAAATACCTGGGTGTATTGGTTTATACAGGACAGTGTGGGCCCCTTACTGAATGAGGGAGGCAACCTAGTGACAGAGGATGTGGAAAAAGCTATTGTACTCAATGCTTTTTTGCCTCTGTCTTCACGAACAAGGTCAGCTCCCAGACTACTGCACTGGGCAGCCCAGCATGGGGAGGAGGTGACCAGCCCTCTGTGGAGAAAGAAGTGGTTCAGGTCTATTTAGAAAAGCTGGACGAGCACAAGTCCATGGGGCTGGATACGTTGCATTCGGGGGTACTAAAGGAGTTGGCAGATGTGATTGCAGAGCCATTGGCCATTATCTTTGAAAACTCATGGCGATCCGGGAAGGTCCCAAATGACTGGAAAAAGGCTAATGTAGTGCCCATCTTTAAAAAAGGGAAGAAGGAGGATCTGGGGAACTACAGGCTAGTCAGCCTCACCTCAGTCCCTGGAAAAATCATGGAGCAGGTCCTCAAGGAATCAATTCTGATGCACTTAGAGGAGAGGAAAGTGATCAGGAACAGTCAGCATGGATTCACCAAGGGCAAGTCATGCCTGACTAACCTAATTGCCTCCTATGACGAGATAACTGGCTCTGTGGATGAGGGGAAAGCAGTGGATTTGTTATTCCTTGACTTTAGCAAAGCTTTTGATATGGTCTCCCACAGTATTCTTGCCAGCAAGTTAAAGAAGTATGGGCTGGATGAATGGACTATAAGGTGGATAGAAAGCTGGCTAGATCATCGGGCTCAACGGGTAGTGATCAATGGTTCTATGTCTAGTTGGTAGCCGGTATCAAGCGGAGTGTTCCAAGGGTCGGTCCTGGGGCTGGTTTTGTTCAATATCTTCATTAATGACCTGGAGGATGGCGTGGACTGAATGGCTAGGCAGCAGTTCTGCAGAAAAGGACCTAGGGGTTACAGTGGACGAGAAGCTGGATATGAGTCAACAGTGTGCCCTTGTTGCCAAGAAGGCTAATGGCATTTTGGGCTGAATAAGTAGGGGCATTGCCAGCAGATTGAGGGACGTGATCGTTCCCCTCTATTTGACATTGGTGAGGCCTCATCTGGAGTACTGTGTAGAGTTTTGGGCCCCACACTACAAGAAGGATGTGGAAAAATTGGAAAAAAGTCCAGCGGAGGGCAACAAAAATGATTAGGGGGCTGGGGCACATGATTTATGAGGAGAGTCTGAGGGAACTGGGATTGTTTAGTCTGCAGAAGAGAAGAATGAGGGGGGATTTGATAGCTGCTTTCAACTACCTGAAAGGGGGTTCCAAAGAGGATGGATCTAGACTGTTCTCAGTGGTAGCAGATGACAGAACAAGGATTAATGGTCTCAAGTTGCAGTGGGGGAGGTTTAGGTTGGATATTAGGAAAAACTTTTTCACTAGGAGGGTGGTGAAGCACTGGAGTGGGTTACCTAGGGAGGTGGTGGAATCTCCTTCCTTAGAGGTTTTTAAGGCCCTGGCTGGGATGATTTAGTTGCGGATTGGTCCGGCTTTGAGCAGGGGGTTGGACAAGATGACCTCCTGAGGTCCCTTCCAACCCTGATATTCTATGATTCTATGATCATAGGATGATTATGAGCCACCAATGTCATGTGGCCGTGAAAAAGGCTAATGCAATCCTAGGATGCATCAGGTGAGCTATTTCCAGCAGAGATAGGGAAGTGTTAATACCATTATACAAGGCACTGGTGAGACCTCATCTGGAATACTGGGTGCAATTCTGGTCTCCCATGTTTAAGAAAGATTAATTCAAACTAGAACCAGTGCAGAGAAGGGCTACTAGGATGATCAGAGAACTGGAAAACCTGCCTTATGAGAGGAGACTCAAAGAGCTTGGCTTGTTTAGTCTAGCCAAAAGAAGGCTGAGGGGAGATATGATTGCTCTCTATAAATACATCCGAGGGATAAATAGCAGGGAGGGAGAGGAGTTATTTAAGTTAAGCACCAATGTAGACACAAGCACAAATGCATATAAACTGGCGAAGAACAAGTTTAGGCTTGAAATTAGATGAAAGTTTCTAACCATCGGAGGAGTGAAGTTCTGGAACAGCCTTCCAAGGGGAGCAGTGGGGGCAAAAAACCTATCTGGCTTCAAGACTGAGCTTGATAAGTTTATGGAGGGGATGATATGATGAGACTGCCCACAATGGCATGTTGCTGATCTGTGACTGCTAGCAGCGAATATCTCCAACAGCTGGTGACGGGACACTAGAAGGAGAGGGCTCTGAGTTACTACAGAGAATTCTTTCCAAACTGTCTGGGTGGTGAGTCTTGTCCACATGCTCAGGATCTAACTGATTGCCATATTTTGGGTCAGGAAGGAATTTTCCCTATTCCCTGAAATTGGCAGAGACCCAGGGGGAAGGGCGTTCGCCTTCTTCTGCAGTATGGGGCATGGGTCATTTTCAGGTTTAAACAAGTACAAATGATATAAATCCTGTTTACATCACAATTTGAGGAATTCCATAACCCAGCCAGAGGTTATGGATCTATTGCAGGAGTGAGCGAGTGAGGTTCTGTGGCCTGCAATGTGCAGGAGGTCAGACTAGATGATCATGATGGTCCCTTCTGGCCTTAAAGTCTATGAGTCTATTGTAAGGAAACACATATGATATTTAGGCTCGAAGGGCAAGATTTTCAATAATGGAAGCCTAACTGTGTAGCTCCTAAGGTGGGATTTTGCAAAGTCCTTAGTGTTGGCCTAACTCTGCTTGCATTAACATGAGTGGGAGCGGAGTTCAGACAGTGTTAAGCACCTTGGAAAATCTCACCATTAAGGGTACGTCTGTGACAGCATCTCGAGTAGGCATCGCTGAGCTGGCTTTAATCTAGCTAGCTGGGATACCGGAGCAATGAAGCCATGGTAGTGCAGGCTATCCCCCTAAGTAATTACCCTGGGTTCCAGGAAATGCACAAGTCTGCTCTGAAGCCTGTATAGCCATGGCTTCACTGCTCCGGTACCCGAGCAAGCTAGATTAAAGCACGCTTGGGTACGTCTACCTACTCAAGCTGCAGTCACACCTTGTGATGGCAGTGTAGACATACCCTTAGTCTGTACTGAGGTATCTAACTAAATAGCCTGGTTTTCAAAAGTGTTGTGCACCCAGCAGCTCTCACTATCGCCTGAACCCTTTGGCGTGTGTGTGTGTGTTGTGTTCACATCATAGTGGAGAGCAATGGTATAAATCAATGCTGATGGAGTTTAGGTCAGGAATTCCCCCGGCGTTGAGGGTGCTGGTGACTGAGGACACAGTGGCAGGTAAATCAGTCATTATACACCCATCCCATCTCACCCTTTCCCTAACTAAAAAGCCCGATTCCTACTTGGGTACTTCGCTGGGGTTGGGGGAAGTACAATATACTGCAGAATTAGCACTCCTCTGTTCGCTTGTAGCCTTCCTCTCCTTTTCTGTACCCAGCCGTCCCTCTGGATATGCAGCCTTTGAGTCACCTTTACCTGGGAAATTTGACTGTGCAACCTTACCCCAATCTGTCCATGTTTACGTCATTTCCAAGGATGTCTCTACTTTAAACAATGCCTAACTGAATTATTGAACTGCAGCCTGTCCTGTATTTCCAGATAGTCTGATTTAGAACCCAAGCATCTGTATAATTTAAATTTGTGATCATTTGCCCCAATAGTTATCATAACTGCTAACAATAAATTACAGGCCCGGTTTGCAAAGCATAAGAGTATCTAGCTTGCTTGCATATCTGCCAGCAGCTTGTTTTACACCCGTGCATGTGGAAGCTGGGATGATTTAGCGAGTTCAATCAATACAACAGAAAGAGAAGCACTATTCACTTCAACTCCTGCACTCTGATCCTGCAGACACATACAAGGTTCTTCCATCCATTCGTGTTTGCTGGATCAGGAACCATAGTTCGCTTTTTTGAAGCTTTCAGGATGAAACCTTAGCCGCACTGAAATCAGTGGGAGCTTTGCCATTGAGGCTATTAGAGCCAGGGCTCCACCCTCGGGGTTTAGAGGAAGCAGTGCTGGTTTTCGGATGTAGTAGTGGCAGCTTTTGTATGCAAAAGACTCAGCTTGCCTTTAAAACAAGTAAGTTTCTCGCCCTTGTTGCAGAACAAAGCTTGAAAATGTGATCCCCTAAAAGCTCAAAAATCAGAAGGCAAATACAAAGAACTGTTAAGCCAATCGCATGATTGGGGGTTGCTGGGCTGGCTCGTGATTTTTGAATGCTTGGGATTGGTGATATTATGAAGTTGTCACTAACAGCAAGTTTTAGCCAAATCGAATTCTCTGTTTCAGCCCAGCACTGTTTGTTAGATAACTTTTAAATGTGGACCTTTTTACATGATTGGCTATAATCAGTGGAGTGTAAAATGACAAAAAGAAAACAAAAAGCCTCTCCCTGAGTAATTATGAAATGCATTTGTCTCACTCCGTAATAAAGCACTGTACTAAAGAAAACACTGATAGTACACTGGGAAAATCGCTATTCTAACCAGTACATCTGTATCCAGTTTATAACTTCACATAGTTTTGGTGGTTTTTACTGTTGTACTAGCTATGAAAATTGTGCAGAACTCAGTAGCCATAAATATAATCTAGGTTTTCAATTAAACGTCTCCACTTACAGATCTAAGTTTTAAGAAATGGATTTGACTGCAGCCATGTATTTTGTTTTCTTACAAGATATTACGTTCAGGTATGGGCTGGGAGGGTGAAAACCCATTAACAGTTTGCATTGAGCAATTAATCATTCTTTGTCCTCCAGACATGGTATAATAATAATCTCAGCAAATGCAGCAGTGCTATTGCTGTGTTCCATCTTCTTCATTCTTTTGTCTTGCAACTGTATCCAATGTGATCAAACAGCTCACACGCTCATTCCTATTACAGAATGCCTGAACAAGGTGGCAAATGCTTTTTTTTAAGCTATGCCAAAGTGAGTCAAAATTCATTGAAAATTGTTTTCTTCAAGCATTCATTTAAAGGGACAAACTTTTCTTCTATCTGATCCCTGGGGGTGTATCCCCTGACAGATATATATTGCCTTCTGGGGACTTTGGAGTAATGAACCAATTTTTCTCCCCAGGGAAAACTACAAAAAACAACAAAATAGAACCTGTTCAGTTTCATATGTAAAGGTTGTGATGACATCAGTGTTCTTTTTAAACTAAGTCATATGTAATGCAGTTCTCATGTACACAGTTGTTTAAAAACTAGATCACAAGAGCTCATTACGGTAAACTTGGTGTATTAAAGTTTTCTATCTCAGGTGTTTCTAGGTTATAAGTATAACCTTTATCATGAAAGCTCACTGATAAAGCAAGTTAATGATGGTTGTGAGCCTGTCCTGTCCCTCCAGTTAAGTCAGCTCAGCATTCTTTACTAGCTAGGGAGGGAAGTCAAAGTGGTGGTGGTGATTCAATAGAGGCTGTCACATTTTCTTGGGAGTCACTACTGAGCCAGTTCCTTAGCATGGTGCTAAAGGGCACTGGGCAAGTGTATTTGGAGGAGCTATAGACCGTGGGTGCTGACTGCACTGAGCTTTTAAATGTCTCTGGCATGTTTTGCCAATTAGGCAATTGTATTTTGTCTATTTAAATTCACCCTACAGTTTCAGCTGGAAGCAGTGTTCTTCACTTCCTGCCCTAATCTGTTACATATTGTTGCTGTGCACTGTTTAGCACCTGCCACATTCCTCCCCAGCTTGAGATGCACCTAACTGATGAGTGAAGTAATTCCTATAGATAGACTTGGCAGAATTTGATTATTTTTTAAATATTTTGATGGATAATATCAATGTTTATTTGTAAGCATTTTTTCAATGTTTATTTAACTTTTCAGAGTTGTGAAAAATTATGGGTGGGTCGGAGGGGGTCAGACAATAATTTTACTGACAGTAGGCATTGAGATTCAAGAAGTTGAAGCTTTACAACCATTAAAACATAAATTGTCAACACCACATGTCAAAATATACAAGGTAAATATCCTGACATCAAACACTAAGTTCTCAAGGAGCAGTTTTCGTTCTTTGACTATCTGTAAAGGTTGATTATTATTGATGGAAATATTTATTTGTTGATATTTGTGTGTACGGTGAAAACTGACATTTACTGACCCTCACTGACAAAAATCTAATCCTTCTAAGTCTACCTCTAGGTGTTATAGTCTGAGGTTCATTCCAGCTGAGAAGCATGATAGAAAGTTATGCCATTAGTAGTATCAACTTCTTTGTTGTTTTTATTTGGTGGTGGTGGTGGGGTGTGTGTGTGTGTGTGTGCGCGCATGTGCGTGTGCGGGGTGGGGGGAAGAACTGATTCTTGACTGTATAATCGTGTTGGTCCATTGTGAACAATGGCTTATATTATCACCCCTGGTGACAGTGATGTCACTTGCCTCTTATGCTTGTACTGTTAAATGACGTACTATTCTATTTTCTATTACTGAGTTATGTGCCTATCTTACTAGCTCATAGAGTAAATAGATGTTCTGTACTTTGGATGCAATTGATTTGGTCACATCCAAACAAGCGTAGTTCAAGCTGACAAAAGTTGGATCACTTGCATTGGAAGTGTGTCCTAGTTGTATCAGTTTTTTGGCATGATATTGTGTAGAGACTAATTTCAAATTAGTCAAATTTCAAATGCTGTCTAAACATACTAGATTTCCCATCAATTACTATGCTAAATCTTTGACAGACTCTCTGCCAATCTTTGGGTAAATGCCACCCCATACTTCCATTTGAACAGCCAAATGGAGACGAGCAAAATGAGAACTACATTAACTTCCCAGGGTGTACTGAATGTGAAGCATGGGTAATTTCAGAGTACAAGTATGTTTGAGGTCTCCGAGCTTTGTTGGCATTCTGGTATTGTACAATACAATAGCCCTTGATTGTGACAGTCTCTTTAAATGCTTTGCAATCAGTTCTTAAAGTTCCAGGGGATTGTGCTAGCACTCAGTTTATAGTGAAGTTTCCCTAATAAATACAGACATAAGGGCATTTTGGATTGGAGTGTTTTTACAGAAAATACATTTTATCACAAAACAAAGAACCCCAAATCTTAGCTTTGCATTAATTACTGCCATCATTTACCCCTGAACACACCTAGATTTAACACTGTTTGTTTTATCTTTATACAGTTTGAAAAGTTCAAGCACAACTAAAGTCTTTTCTTTCATTTGTTCTGTCCAGTGTGATGCTGGGATTTTTTTCTTTAAATTAGTTTAAAAAATAATGAACTATAAGTAAAAATGTACTTAAATTCTACTAGCTTACTATTTAATGTTTTTTTCCATTTAAGGACTGGTTTGTGCACAGGTTTTTTTACCATTTTGATATGGTGTTAGGGGTATAATAACTGTGCCGATATAGTTAAATCAATACAAAAACTGTATGTGGAGAAGTTCCAAGTCAACATATGATGGTTATGGGAGAAATACCGATCCTGTTGAAGTCAACAGGAGTTTTTAATGAAGCCAGGATTTCACCCCACATACTTACATGGGAATGAAGGTTAAAGAAAAAAAAAATGTCTGATCAATGGGGATTTGATAATGCCATGTCGATAGACATAGCATAACTCATGAAAAGAAATAGGAAAATTAATTAGGGAAAGAGAAACCATGATTTATTGTTCCAGGGTTTGTATTTCTTTGTCCCTTAAAACTAATGCTATTTTCAGTGGTTCCATTTAGAGTAAGCAGATATTAAAGAGGGGAGGCAGAGTTGATTTACCACAATTGGTTCATAATGGCTAGTGGATACAATTTGTTGTTTGCTTCTATGTGGATACAATAGGGTAAGATTATGTGAATGAATGTAACTTTGCAACAGTTTATACCAAGATAAAAGACAGGACTTCTTTTCTAGATTAGTCTGAATGGAAGGGATTTTCCCTTGGGGTTAAAAATCTGGTGCCTATGTAATTTTTAACAAAATGTAAATATTTCTAAGGAATTCTCAGTGCTCAGTAAGCTTTTGGATTCTACGTCGATAGGTGCTATAGAAACCATTTGGCCTTGCATATACTAGAAAAGTGCAATGGTAAATAGCCAATTTATGCTAAACTGACATAAGTAAAATTAAACCAGTATCAGTGCATCTCATCTAGGGGCTTGCATCAGTTTAACTAGATCAGTTTTTAAATGGGTTTTATTAAGATGGTAGACTTTTCTAGAATCATAGAATATCAAGGTTGGAAGGGACCTCAGGAGGTCATCTAGTCCAACCCCCTGCTCAAAGGAGGACCAATCCCCAACTAAATCAGTTTTCTTTTTAAAACATTTTTTTTTAAAATAAGGAGATATACCCATCTCATAGAACTGGAACAGACCTTGAAAGGTCATTGAGTCCAGTCCCCTGCCTTTGCAGCAGGACCAAGTACCATCCCTGACAGATTTTTTTGCCCCAGATCCCTCAATGCCCCCCTCAAGGAGTGAACTCACAACCCTGGGTTTAGAAGGCCAATGCTCAAACCACTGAGCTATCTCTCTCCCCCCCAAATAGATAAGGGGTCACATTTTCAAAAAAGTGCCTAAGGGTATGTCTACACTGTACAATTAACAGGCTTTTCTCTTGATTTTAGCCCAAATTCCCCTACCATCCACCCACACAAACCTCTGACCCAGGTTTGGAGGTGCTTTAAGGCCAGATTAGCTTACATGGCTTGGAATATAGGTTAGAACCAGGTTTCCCCTTTAATTTGGCCTAGAACCCACCCATTATGCAGTAAGGACATGGGCTAAAACACCCAAGTGCTGATAGTCCTCCAATTTCCCACAGTTCCCCCCAAAGGAGAGGCCAGACAATTACACGATTGACTGGGAAAGAACCCTAGAGTGTCTCAGAACAAAGAAGCGTGGAATATGTCCCCAAATACACTCAGGCAATAGCAGAGACAGTGAGGACACAAGTATCAGAGGGGTAGCCATGTTTGTCTGGATCTGTAAAAAGCAACAAAGAGTCCTGTGGCATCTTAAAGACTAACAGATGTATTGGAGCATAAGCTTTTGTGGGTGAATGCCCACTTCGTCAGATGCATGCATGTATTCACCCACGAAAGCTTATCCTCCAATACATCTGTTAGTCTTTATGGTGCCACAGGACTCTCTGTTGCTTTTTAGTGAGGACACAGTAATGAGATTAGGGTCTTTGCAGTATTGCTGTTCACAACTGGTCTAGTCTAACCTGGGTACTCAGAGCTGAGTTCCAATCATCCCTGTTAACTATCCAGTGAGAACCAGACCTTTAGTGACTTAGCCACATAATTCCCAAGACTTTCATTGGAATTTAGGCTAAGTCACTAAGGGCACGTCTTCACTACCCGCCGGATCGGCGGGTAGCAATCGGTCTATTGGGGATCGACTTATCGCGTCTAGTGAAGACGCGATAAAATCGATCCCTGATCGCTCTGCCGTCGACTCCGGAAATCCACCGCGGCAAGAGGTGGCAGCGGAGTCGACGGCGGCGCGGCAGCGGTTGACTTGCCGCCGTCCTCACAGCCAGGTAAGTCGACCTAAAATATGCAACTTCAGCTACGCTATTCACGTAGCTGAAGTTGCGTATCTTAGGTCGACCCCCCCGCTGTAGTGTAGAGCTAGCCTTAGATGCTTTTGACAGTATGACCCAAGGAGGGAGATAGATTTCTAAGAACGCTTTTGTAAATGACAAGTGATTATTTTACTTTATTTTCAGTAATTGAAATTGCCTTTTTTTTACATGATTTTTTCAATGGAGACCTCCCTCTCTTCGCCTCCCCCCTCCTGCCCTTTATTTTTAAAGAGAACTGTTTATTAGGTTTACTTGCGGATAGTGATCCATCCATGCCATGCCCTGTCACCCAATCCCAGCTTCTGGCAAACAGAGGCTAGGGACACCATTCTTGCCCTAGTGTAGTGTACTGTAGTGTACTAGTTATTCTTAAGCAAAATGTATTTATTATGTGGCAGTCACATAGAATTAACATAGAATGAGAGAGTTGCTTTTTAATCCCTTAAACAGGCCTGAACAGCGAAGAAGCGTGTTCATTCAAGACAGTGCAGGGAAGCCATAGTGAAAATAGAAGGCTATATTGTTTAAGAATGACTGAAGGCAGCTGCAGTCTGTATTACTCTTTCGCCTTTCTTTACCCCAAAATGACCATCTTAGGAGGAGCCTTCATTCACTCTTTAGATGTGTTCTTTTTCATTGGGCCTACTTTGAGGGGGATGTGGGGGAAGAAACATTGCTGAATGCCTCCATATGAGGACTGGTCCTTGTTGTGGCAGTCAGGTTAACGCATGACACACACACAGAGCTACAGTTCTTCCAAAATAAGAAATGTATCGACCCAAACGAACATTGACATCAGTCAAACAGGATTAGTCACAATAAAGGGTTGGGGGATGAACTTGAATGTACAACATACTCTGAAATCGGAGGTTCTGACACTGCAATCACATCCATGCAAGCAGATCCCATTGGGCTTTGTCAGGGTTCAGGGGGTGTGCCCACATAGATCCCCATGGAAGACTGGGCCCAAATTACCCTTGTCTCATATAGATATAGTGTTCTCAGACCTTCAAGAGAGCATCCATCACCATACTGGTGACATCAGGCCATGAGTTCTCATACCCTGTGTACTTGGCAACAGAGTAAAGGATTAAATGGAAATTAAAATCCACCTGGAAAGGATTTCTATCACCCAGTATGGATTTGGAGTGAATAAGGGATTTCATTAATGCAGTTAATACAATCTTTTATCATACCCTACTGAAAATGATTAGCTAGGGTGGCTGGAAGGTCAGATAGCGATGGTGAGGTTAAAATGGCTGATTCAATTCTGGAATATTTTGCTTTGAATTAAGCAAATTAAGCAAATTCCAAATTGCTTGGAATCCTACTTTTCTGAGTGCTCCCTTTTCATTTCTGGTGGAAGCTTTACATCTTCCTTTTGTGTCTCCTGTACTCCAAGACTCTGTCTTTGCCCGCTCCTCACACCCCATCCACCCCGTACCCTCTCTCTAGTATGTTACTTTGCTAGCCTTCAGCCTTAGACTCTACTTTTCTGGAAACAACACCTAATTGTACCTCTCTGCCAATGCATTCACAAAGCCCTGTCTGCTTCCCAGCACATGGGCATCTTACGCTTCCTACCACCCAATCCTTCAAAGAAAGAAAGTCCTTCTCTTATTGTGTATAAAAGCCCTATCCTACTTCCCTGGAGTCCTATTTGTCTCTGACTTCACTCTCAGTTGAATTTAGACATTAGATCTGGTCAAAAAAATGTTCTGTTGTCTGAAAAAAGATCACAAAATGGGACTTTCTGAGAAAACATCTGTGTGATCCAAAAAACCCAACCCATTTTGTTCGGAATAAAATTTGATGACATTCTAACTTCACTGCCCCACAAGGCCAGACATCTTTGCCTTACCTTGGATCCCCAAAGCACTTGAACCTCTCAAAAGTCTTTTCTCGTGTAGTATTGTTGTAAAGTTATCATCCACTGTACAAGATGGGCATTGCCAAAATGCATCCCCACCTTGATCTTGCCTCTGCTCTAATCCTCCTCCAGGCATGAGTTAGTTCCAGTTTTGATTATTCATAGATTCTAAGGCCAGAAGGGACCATTATAGTGAATATCACAGGCCATAGAACTTTTCCAAAATAAGAACTTCCCCAAAATTCCATGATCAACTGAAATTCTTACACTTTGTATTTAAATGCTGCAGTCAGATTATGCTCTTACTGCTGAAAAAGTGATCATAGTGCTCTGTGATAAAGATAGTTATAACTATAGGGTAATTTACCATCCCTTAATTTACCTAATACCAGATACAGTATATTTAACTCGGAGATTTATGTAGTGGGAGTTAGTGGTTGATTATATGTACAACTGATAGCATATGTTACACCCTATATGTAGGTTATTCTTGGGCTTGGAAAGATTATATTTTCATCAGTAAATGTGGGTAAACATCGATTTCACCGTATACACAGAAACCAATAGATTTTTTTTCCATTTGTAATAACTGAAATTTACAGCTAGGCTAAGTCAGAAAAATGTTGCCTAAGACCTTATGAGAGTGTGATGTAAAGATATTTACATTGTATATTTTAACATGTGATGTTGACAATTTGTGTTTTAATGGTTATAAAGCTTTAACATTTTGAATCTGTGTCTATTGTCATCAAATAATTGTTTGTCGCCTGTTATTGTCTGACCTCCCCATAATTCCCCACAACAGAGAAAATTAAAATCAATAAACATTGAAAAAATGCTTAAAATACACATTGATATTGTCAGTCAAAATGATAAGAAAATAAAACTTGAATTCTGCCACGCTTCATTATTCTTAAGCAAAATGCCTTGGAAATGTTAAGACAATTAACAATTAAGACAGGCAGTGTGGCCTAATGGGTAGGACACTGGAGTGGGAATTGGGAGATGTGGGTTCAATCGTTATCTTTGCCACTTGTTTTGCTGGTCGATCTTGACTTCAAATATTTACGTCGCAGTTTCCCCATCTGTGAAATGGGGATAATTATACTGACCTTCTTTGTAAAGCACTTTGAGATCTACTGATCAAAAAACACTATGTAAGAGCTAGGTATTGTTGTTATCCCTCAGTATTATATCATGGCAATGTTTTTGTTTGTTTTTAAACAAACAACCTTCACAACATACAAAATCTTTAAGCCTTACAAAGAGGAATGGTACTGTTTAAAATTTATCCCCAAGAGTCACCAATAAATCCTGACCATGAACCAACTCTGCAGGTTTGGGTAATCAGGAGTTGTGTTAAACCCTTTGCAGAATTCCTGCATTTTAGATGCTCAAATGCACTCGTTCTTTATTTTCCTTAAAATTCCCCCGGTACCCAAGAGTGCTGTTTGCTGGAGATCACTATCGTGTTCCTGAGCTGCTTATTCAGACCTGTAGGGATCCCTCCAAGTGCTCCAACAATGGCTGGGATCTTCTTTGTTTTAGTTTTCCATCGTCGTTCCACTTTGAGGCAGAGTTCTTCATTCTTTGCCATCTTTTCTTGTTTCTTTTTGGTGTTTCTGTCTGCTGGTCTGGCAATACACCTCCACCCCGATATAATGTGACCCGATATAACACAAATTCTGATATAACGCGGTAAAGCAGCGCTCCGGGGGGGCGGGGCTGCGCACTCCGGCGGATCAAAGCAAGTTCGATATGACGCGGTTTCACCTATAACGCGGTAAGATTTTTTGGCTCCCGAGGACAGCGTTATATCGAGGTAGAGGTGTATCAATTAACATGGGCTTGTTTATCGTCTTTTCTACAACAGCTGTGTCTGACCTGTTTGCCTGCACAATTTGGCTGTGACAGTTGCAAGATCCCATAAAAGCTTAGCCTCTTCTGTCTCTGGAGCACTTTCAGTTTGGTGGGCGTAATACTGCATGGTGCTTTTACGTCCATACTTGCGACAGAGGCTCCAATGCAGACACTTGGTGACCTCATTGTGTCTGTTCCTATGTTCTTAACCAGCCAGGCTCCTGCAGGCACTCAGCATATGCTCCATTGTTTTCCTTTTCGGAACACATTCTGCAGTTCAGGGAGCAGTTCTGTCGGTCAGTTTTGTTTGGAATGTGATTAAGCCGTAAGGACTGCTTCTGTGCACTCAGCATGAGGCTCCCTGTCTCTTCTGAGGTATTCTTCTGCAAGCCATAATGTTGTTAATCTTCTATCACTAATGTGTTCAATCTCTCTCCACCACTGTCTATGCATTGATTTCTGTGTAAATCTTTTGAGTCTTTCTTTGGTGATTTGTTTTCTCCTTTCTTTTATGCTTTCTTGGCTGAGCGTGTATCCCAGCCTATCACTTCGTATTGCAACCAGATGATCTTTTACTCTGGTTGACTTATACGTTTTGATGTTATATTTTTCATTGCCAATTGTTTCCCTCACAGATAGTAGACTCTTTCCTCCATCACATCATTGGATGTATGTCCTGTCTGTGCCTTGATTGATATTCATTGTCCTGTGCATCATTAGGAGTTTTCTTGTTTTGGATGTCAATTTTTTTCTTCTCTTCTTGATTCCACGTGATCAATCCAACAGTGCATCGCCCACATTATTCTTTGAGTTGAATTTTGTCCTCAGAGAATTTACTATTTGTTTGTAATATTATTTCCTCACTTCTTCTTTGACTTCCTTATGTTGTAACTCCGACAGTTCCCTGATTCCAAGCTATTTGTAAGGGACGTGTTGAGAGATATCTTGGATAGTACCGTTGTTACCTTGCATGCCATCTGATTGTACCAGTTTGCCCCTCTTTACTGATGCAGATGCACATTTAGCCAAGCCAACCTACAGCTTTATATCTTCACCAGACATTTCAGCATGTGTCATCAGTTTCTGTATCATCTTTTTTGGCTGTCCATATAGTTTCAGATCATTCATGTGTAACAAATGATTAACTGGTGGTGGTTGTTTGCTGATATGAAAACCACTCTTTATTTCACGGACCATCCATATCAAAGGCAACATTGCTACCACAAACAACACTGGGGATAAGGAATCTCCTTGAAAGAGATTCCTCTTTTAATTCAGACCTTATCAATGATAGTCCCTTTCAGGTAAAGTTGAATGTTCTAGTTAACCATAGATGACTGCAGAAAAGAAATGAGCTTTGGATGAATCTGGTGCATTTTCAGTTTCTCAGTCTGCGAATGTGGGACACTGTCATATGCTGATTGGTAGTCTATCCACACCATCTCTAATTTGTTGTTGTCCTTTTGTATTGTTTTGCATTTTCTGTGATCCTTTTGTTCAGCCTGAAGTGGTCTTTTGTCCCTTTCATGTTTGTTCTGCAGCCTTTTTGCTCAGGAGGCAGCATTCCATTGCGAGCTAGCACTGTCCGGATCGTCTTTGCCAGAATTGCTGTTTCAAGTTTCCAAATAGTTGATATACACGTGATTGGCCTATAATCACTGGAGCTGCCTTTCTTTTTCTGTGTAAGGACAGTTCTCCTTGTCACCATGCATCTTGGGCATCCGTTCTTCAAATATTTATGTTGTTGTTGTTAGGGGTGAGTGCTCAGTTATTTTCTAGTGGCTATACCTGGTGTTTCTGTATCAAGGTTTCAAGGGTTAAGCTATATGGATATGTAGTCACAAACTTATTTAATTTTGTTGCGGTATTTATAACCTCTTTGAAAAGACATTCTGCAAGCCCACAGTCTCACATGTCAAAGCTAAAAAACCACCTTTGCCCCTTTATCCACGTATTAACCATAGCTTACAGTCTTCCAGTATCTTTCATTCATTTAGGGCCTGCACTCTGCTTAGTTTGAAGTTGATGGGAGCTGGATTGGACTTATAAACACTCTGTCAGGACTGTCATTAGCTAATTAGTATTGCCTTTTGTGGTCAAGCTTTCTTTTATGAGTGTTAATTAATCATGAAGACCTCTCTTATTTGGAAAAATGGGACTGCTATGGTGAGATGAGATCTTATGACTTCTTTGCCAGGTCTGCTACAGTCTTGGACTCTCTTCCTCCGGCATACCAATCAGCTCTGCGAGAGTTAGCAAATCACCCTTTGGGTGAGAAACTGAGCAAGCCATTTCACAGTTTGGAAAAAAAATGCTGCTCACTAACCCCCCTTCCACACACATTTTATCCTGTCTTTTCTTGCAGGGTGCTGTCGGTATTTGACTGATCCCATATAAAGTCCTCTGTGATTAGTTGACATAATACCTATTGTTCAACAGGGTCATTCTGAGGAAAGTGCACAGGTCTGGGAGTCAGGTGATCATGAGTTCTCATCCTGGCTTTGTTGCTGACACATTCTGTGGTATTGAGCCTGTCATTTCAAAAATGAGAGTAACAATATTTACCTGATAGCTCAGTTAGGTTGTGAGATTTTATTAGTCAGTGTCTGTACAGTGCTTTCAAGTGCTGTACAAACAACTATTATTAATATTAGCCTCATTGAGTTTTGTTCTCCAGTCCAAGTGGGAGCTTAAAGTGATTTCCTAGGAGGAATTTTATTTTGTACTTTATCTCTAATATTACTGTTCATATTTTTTCTTAAGTGATGTCTTGATGCAGATTTGTATTGTGTCTGTGCAGGTGGCCATTAAAAGATGATAGCTATACTCACAATAGCCTTTGAAAAGTAAAATCAAATAAGGGGACCTTTGCTACTAATTCCCCCACCCCACACACACACTTTCGGAGGATTTAGCAATAGTCATTTT
This sequence comes from Terrapene triunguis, assembly GCF_002925995.2. NCBI lineage: Eukaryota > Metazoa > Chordata > Testudines > Emydidae > Terrapene > Terrapene triunguis. The sequence continues at coordinate 12,083,802 of NW_020664487.1, read as the reverse complement.
ACCTGCTTTGAGCAGGGGGTTGGACTAGATGACCTCCTGAGGTCCCTTTCAACCCTGATATTCTATGATTCTATGATTTTTTTTCTCCTTAAAGTCATTAGCATAGTTGATGTTGGGCTGGTGTTATCTCCCCCAGGCAGGTATCTCTCAATGCTATTTTGGCAGCATTTATCTCTTCAGCTGAAAAAGGTTTTCCTTCTTTCCCTATGGTTCCAAAGAGGATGGAGCTCGGCTGTTCTCAGTGGTGGCAGATGACAGAACAAGGAGTAATGGTCTCAAGTTGCAGTGACACAGGTCTAGGTTGGAAATTAGGAAACACTATTTCACTAGGAGAGTGGTGAAGCACTGTAATGGGTTACCTAGGGAGGTGTTGGAATCTCCATCCTTAGAGGTTTTTAAGGCCTGGCTTGACAATGCCCTGGCTGGGATGATTTAGTTGGTGTTGGCCCTGCTTTGAGCAGGGGATTGGACTAGATGACCTCCTGAGGTCTCTTCCAACCCTGATATTCTATGATTCTATGACCTTCTCCTACTATGGATTGAGCCAGCTATTGTAACTTCAAGGGTGGAGACTGGCAAGATGATGTTTTCCCTGGGAATTTATTTTTCTTGCTGGGGATCAGACTAGTTTCTGTTTAAGAATCATGGATGTTTAATAGTGAAACCAAAGTATTTAAATTGGAGGGATCCAAATATAAACTGTTTAGAGGTGCTTTATTGTCTACTTCCCATATAGAAGCTGATGACAGCCATCTTGGTCTCTCTTTAGATCTATAGCAAGTTTATAGTCTATGTATCATATGAAAAGCACAGTGATGGGACAACTGAATTAATGCTCTTGTTCTTTTCCAATTAAGGCCCTCTCAATCCAACAGCTGTTTCGAGCACACACTTACCATGAAGCATACGAGCAAGTCCCATTGCTTGGGAAAGGGGCGGTCTTAGCACAAACACCCCTGGTCAGCACCTCTCCTTGGCCAGCTTAGGCGGGAGGCTGCCTAGCATGCAGGCTCTTGTGCATTGCAGTCTAAGGCACCTAGCTTTCCCCATTCGCTGTATAGGGAGCCGAGGCACCCAACTCAGGCTTTGTGAATCACAGTGATTTTCTGGGTGCTTAAAAGTTAACTGCTGTCACGCTCATTGTCACCATGGTTAACTTCTCTTGTGCATCCAGCTCCAGTCCCTAAATATCTGGAGTAACACCATTGTTCTGGAGTGGTCTAGGTGTCATTCTAAACACCCAGCAAAGCCATCTGGAGCTCCGTTTTTGAAATGACAGGCTCAATACCACAGAATGTGTCAGCAACAAAGCCAGGATGAGACCTGTACTAAGAAACTTTCCCACTCATCAGCAGAATTTCATTTTTTGGCAATCGCTGAGCTCTGTGCTGCCCATTGCTGACATATGTAACCTAGCAAGTGTTGTTAAGAGGTCTTCCATCTTTTCTTGAACCCTGACTTGGCATGATAGTTTAACACCTATAACTGTAAGGATAACTCCTGTTATCAAAATTCAAGGTTATTGCTAAGATAACTCCCATCCTTCCAGCTTTCTTACCTTCCTCTCCGACTGTGATTCGTATTTGCTGACCTCCTACACCCTCCTTGTCAGAATTAACATCCCCCTACTCCTGGACCCAACTATTTTGCTAACCCACTCTTGGCTTCCCTAACGTTTCCCCTACTTTAGGAATCACTCTCTGTTTTCTCCTTTCCTGCCTTCGGGAGTAAAACAAAGCTTCCCTCAGCTGGACGGAGATTGCCTAAATGTGGATTAGTCTGAAGGCATTTTTTCCCCAGTATCTCGCTCTTACAATCAAGGGGTTTCTCACATGTATTAGCCAGGCATTTTGAATCTCACTCAAGTTCCGACTGTCACAGCTCGACCACCCCACTTCAAGACACGGCTACTTTTTCCTTTATGAATTTCACCTCAGCTTAAAGCCTTCTTTTCCATATGAATGATCCTTAAAACATTGTTTAATACCGGGCACTGTATGAAGGGCACTCGGCAAAAATTTATCTTTGCCGAGTTCACATGTAACATGCTGTTCATTAAACTGGAGTCAAAGGATTAGAAGAAATTGTGTGTATGTGTGTGCGTGTGTGTGTGTGTGTGTGTAAAACATGCATGTATTTATATTGTGTGTGTACATCCTCAGATATAAAATAGTTAAGTTCTTACACTGCCTATAAAAAATTCTCCAGAAAAAAAACATCAAAGTGAATTAAGTTCTATTGAAATAATCTTTCTTACTGTATGTGGTTTAAGTCCCAGCTGAATCCTCTGAAAAGCCAATGCAGGGGGTGAGAAGGAGAGAGAGGGGCCCTTATTTATATGAAGTCTGTACCTCTGTTTGACTTTCTGCTGCCAGAAACAGAAAGAAAGGCTTCCATAGTGTGTCCAAGCTTCTGGTGAATAGCTTCTTTGGGTGCGGAAGTGAGATCCACAGATCCTTTCAGATGAATAGAACACTTAATGAGTGGTTCTCTGTTCTGCACTGCTGGAATGAGACACATCCCTCTTTCTAGGTCACTAAGTTAATCAAGTCAAGGATTTCTGCCCATTGTCCCCCTTATCAGCCACAGCTGCATTTGCATTAGGAAGCTTTCTGTTTCTTTAAGCTTTATTCATGGACTGATTAAATCCTCTTTCACTTTGCAAAAGTAAATGCCTAATGCACTATATAGCCATCTCCCAACTCAAATACAAACATATAGTAGAATATATTCTGAACAAATAAGAGGGGAAAAAATTCATGTCTCAATTTATCTGATGCCGAGCGCTTGGACCTAGGAAGAAAGTAAGTTGTAGCTTGAGTGTTTGTTTAATATGTTGTGATTTTTAACTTGCCTATGTGCTTGTTGCTTTGCCCTGACACTGATGCCACATGATATACAAGGTGGGCTGCAAAACTGCAGCTCTTCGATGTCTGTGAAAATAATATGTTGTATAGTTTAGTCCATTTTAAACATTTCAATTGTTGTTGAAATTGATTAAGTAAAAAATTGGTCTTAGCAGCAAGGTTTTACTTCCCTGTAATGATTAAAGGAAAAAGTAAGAGGAAGAAAGCTATCATTGTTGCAAAAAAGCTGCAGTTAAAGATTACCATGTGCTGGGGGAGTGATGTAAAAGCTGACCATCAATGTCGAGTGGAGATCTTTTCGTTTCTTTTCTTTACATTCACTCAATCTCTCATCATTAAGAGATCTACCTCTCACCATCAGGATGTGGTCATGGCTCAGTTTCCCCATTGATTCGTAGTCTCCCTCTTGCTGGTTGGGTACTTTGGCCCTACAACTAAACTAGAGAGACTCCATCGTGTTTGAGTAAACAAAAGTCCAAACAAAATCAATAGGCTTCCGAGCCCCCTCTGCAGGGCCTGTGCCAGCTTCTCCTCTTGAATCAGAGGGGTTCACAAGTGTAGGGGTATAATTGCACTACCCCTAGGTGGCTCTTCTGAGTCATAGAGAACTAATGACCTCCATGTCCCATAACACCGGCCTCTGGCCCTAGACTGTAAACAACTGTCCACGCCCAAAACAACTCTGTCCATATTGTACCTTCCTCAGGGCTACTACTTACATTTCCTGGTTTCTGTGGATGCTGCAGGAAAAGCCCCTCTGTGAGCAGCCCCGTTAGCATCACCCAGGGATTCCCCTCATCCCCCTCCCCACGGTTCCTTGCCCTTTTTCTTGTACCCCCTTCGGAGACTCTTTCAGGGAAAGCTTCTACTCCTTCCCAGGCTCTCTACCGCAGCCTGGCCTTTTCCACACTCTCTCAGCAGGCAGAGCATCTGCAGGCCCTCATCTCTCCTTTACAGGGCAAAAGGAAACTCTTTTACCTTTGTGCCCTGTTTCCCAGCATGCATTGCTGCCAAGTCTGCAGCTCCCAGCAGACAACTCACAACCCCCCTACATCAGCTTTGCGACCCCCCACAACCCCGCTTTGGGTCGGGATCCCCACGGTTACAACACCATGAAATTTTGAAATTGACCAATTTTAAAACCCTCTGGCCATGAAATTGGTCAAAATGGACTGAATTTGGTCAGGTCCTAGTGATGTGATACTGGCAAACGTCACTGCTAGCTATTGTAAGCCCTGCATAGACATTTTGTTCTTGACTATGACAACCAATGGTCGTATTGCATTGTAACTGGGTGCCCAGCAGCACTTCTGCAGTCTTCTTCGAGCGAAAAATCATTTGTAAAAGGCTCTGCTCATTAGTTCCTTTTTAGAGTGTGAAATTATCAGAGTTGAATGTAAATTTGTATAACAAATCTCCAAATCAGACAGGTTTTTTTTTTCATGTTTCCCTGCATTTGGGTCAGACTGGCAGTTTCTTCCTTCTCACTGAGACACCTCATCCTAAACACAGGGTCTGCCCCCCCTCCCCCCTGCCATCTACCCCACCATAATTCCCTCTTAGCCAGGTGTTCTCTCCAGGCCATCAATTTACCTCATTTAGTCTCTGATGTCTACATATAGATTCCGTCACTTCCCCACCCTGTGAAATACTGTAACCAGACAGATTTGGAGAGGGAGCAAGTACCTCCCTAGGACCAAGGGAGGGAGGGCCAAAGTGAGGAGAATGCACTAGGAAAGGCCAAGGAAGATAGAAATTGTGGAGCTAAATAATTTGTATTACTGGGGAAAGATTAGGATATTGAGGTAAAAAGGTGTGTGGGAACTGGAATTTCCATTTTATAGCATATTCTGCCTTCTGAGTCAGAACAAATCTAAAGAATTTGAGGTTGCCTGAGAAATTGAATGTGTGATTTTTTTGTTGTTGTAAATAGAAATGTGTTGACTTTAAAAACACATATTCTAATATACTATACTTATCTTATAAAATATAAATGTAATATTAAATCAAATACATTTCAAACAAAGTCATTTCACCAAGAAAAATGGAAACACTTAATTTTTACACACACACTTTCCTTGCAATCAACACATACCTGCAGAAAGTTTCAATTTCTACAAATCGGCATTTTCTGACAGAAAAATGTACAGTTGGAAAGTTTTTGACTAGCTCTAGTAAAGTATGTGTATTAAACTACCAAGCTCTATTGATGGGAAACAGATGCATGTGCGGATTCATGTCAACTTCCACCAAAACAAGGAGACTTGTGTCGGTTTTGAATGTAGACCAGGCCAAGAGACGATGGGTCAAATCCTCAGCTGGTGTCAATTGTTGTAAACCATTGGAGCTTCACTGATTTATACCCTGTGAGGCTCCGACCCAGTAACTATAGAAGATAAAACTGTCTCAAACTTCTATAATGTATACAGTGGCAGATGACAGCTAAGCTAGTGATTTGAGTTGCTTAACAATTCTTATCTTTTGCCGATGTTAATGCTTGGTTTCAGGAACTGCATTGTGATTAAACTTCTTTAATTTAAAATATTCATTGACATAAAGAATACTCCTTGCATGCCCCTAAACTGCAATACGAAATTAGCTCCCATTTACTAGTTAGTGTTGTCTGCTGATTCCTCTCCCACCCGAAGTTGTAGTTCAGCTAGTTAGCTGCTGCAGTGCTGATCTACATATCTTTTGTAGCAGTATTTTTCTCATTAAAAATGTAGCAGCTATAATTGATGGAGAAGGAGGGGAAAATGAAGTTTCTTAGTTGCTTTAGTAGTCAATTGGAATTTTTAAGTGGCGAAACAGTGATGGATATTACACGAAACCCTTCAGAACAGTGGTTAACAGCATTAGCAATAGAAGTCAACCATGGGTCTAGGCTGTACAGACACAAGTATTCAATGTCTGAATGATCAATTTCAGTTTATTCAGAATAAAAAAACTCATGACATTCGAGAGGCCCATTTGGATAAAGGGGATTTGACTACCCTGGAGAAAGTCCATAAGAAGGAGCAACTAGAATGACAAAGGATTTAAGGCAAATGGTTAGGGAGACTCAGGCTTCTGCCTGTGTAATTCCATTGGGGTTAATGGAGTTACACTGGTGTAACTGAAGTAACACCGTCTAGAGTCTGTGTGACCTTTTGTGGATCATCCAGACCAGTAAGGGGTTCTGTCACTGCTTGTCTTGTAACTTTGGGTCTCTTAATGCCATGCTGCTCTGGCTCACAGCTATGAACCAGTAGCCAGTGTACATGCGTAAAGATCTCGCCCTGGCTTCCACCCACCTAGTTTACTCCTTGAAGGGTGACCCCAACAGCCTTTTTGATCCCGAATCTCCCCAGGTCCATCCCCCGATGTCTTAGCTATCAGACACTTGGACTTTTTCCCTTCTGGTTCGTCACCCTTGAAGGTGTGAAACCTACCCCCAGTTATAAGTCCACTCCACCCAGATTAAACTGGCTTGGGGTAAAAATAAAGAAAATGTGTATCCAATGGGAAAGTCACACCTTAAAAAATGAAATAGTAAGAATAAACAAACACATGCAAGCTAGGCAGAAAATAACCAGAGAGAGACACCTCAGGCGTCTATAAGTTCTGTGAGACGGGGGTTTTCTTTTCAGTTTCAGTGTTTTCCCATTAACTTTAATGGTCCACCATTATCTTTTCCTTGGTTGTACAATGCTAGGTGCTTGGAGTTAGTTTCCAGTAAAGAACTAGCCTGGGCCGTGCCCCTGCCGGATTGCTTCACCACACTGCTGGGAGGCGATGCTTGAGTTGCACCACAGTAACAATGGCAATTTTCTACATATGCCTGCATTCATAACGGTAACCTGCATACAGATATCCTAATGACTGTCAGAACATTGCAAGCTTTCCTCAGAGACTTTACTTAACATATACTTTACTACTGAGGGCATTCTGTGCCAAAAAATAAAAATTCTGCGCACAATATTTTAAAATTCTGCAAGTTTTATTTGTCAATAAATAAATGCAGAGGCTCCAGCATGGCAGTGGGAAGCACAGGCAACTGGCTGCATGAAGGTTGAAGATCACCCTGCAGCCCCCCCCAACCCCAGGACATGGACTCAGCGGTGAGGCTGCATCTGACCCTGACACAGGACAAGACCTGGGCCTGTCTCAGGGCACGTCTTCACTACCTGCCGGATTGGCGGGTAGCGATCTATCTATCGGGGATCGATTTATCGCGTCTAGTGTAGATGCGATAAAATCGGTCCCCGATCGCTGTGCTGTCGACTCCGGAACTCCACCGCAGCGAGAGGCGGAAGCGGAGTCGACGGGGGAGCAGCAGCGGTTGACTCGCCGCCGTCCTCACAGCCAGGTAAGTCGACCTAAAATATGCAACTGAAGTTGCGTATCTTAGGTCGACTCCCCCCCCCGAAGTGTAGACCTAGCCTCAGAAACACCGTGGGGCAATGCCCCTCTGTACCAGGTGCACCAGGTGTGGGGCAGGCAGGCTCAACCAGACAGGATCCAAGTGTGGAAGGGCTCAGTAGGGTGTGGGGATCCAGGTGTGGGGTGAGAGTTCTGTGTGGGACAATCTGGGTGCAGGCAGCTTAGTGCAGGGTTTAGGTGTGGGGAGATCTGGATGCACAGAGGCTTGTTGGGGGGTGAGGGGGTTCCAGTGCAGGGACAATGGAACTCTGCAGGGGTTTCCAGGTGAAGGAGGTTGGGGCTCAGCGGAGGGGTCTGGGTGTGGGGGTCTCAGTGGGGGGAGGGGTCTGGGTGCTCGGGGAGTAGGTCTTGGTGGGGTGGGGGTCTGGGTGCAGCTAGTTGGGGGTCTGGATGTGGGGGCTCAGGGTGGGGGTTTGAGTGGGGGGAGCTCAGTGGGGGATGGTCTGGGGTGCAGGGGTGGGGGTATGGAGGCAGGGGGTCTAGGTTCAGGGGGGGCTCCAGATGCAGGGGTTGAGGTTTAGTGGGGTTTGGGTATGGCAGGCTAGGGGGTTCTGAGTGAACCGGGTGAGGCTTGGTGGGGGTGTCTGTGTATGGGAGGTCCGGATGCACAGGGGTTGGCTGAATAGGGGAGCAGCTCCCCATACTGTGACACTGGCTGGGGTGTCCCCAGATCTGCGGTGATTTACCTCTCTGCCAGCTGCTCCAGGTGCCTGAAACGATGTACCTGCACTGCCAGGGAGTGGTGCGTGACTGCTCTTGTAGCTTCCCTTTGCTTTCCTGTCAGAAAGTCATTTTTCTGCAGGCAAGCAAAGAAATCTGTGGGGGGACATGAATTCTGCGCACACGAAGTGGCACAGAATTCCCCCAGGAGTAATATTTCTACACAACAGCATTGGATATACCCATTTGATTCAATTGCTTACTCTTTGGGGTTCAGACCCCTGTTCTCCCTTTGGGGTGCTTGGACCCTGATTGTCAGTCAGGGTCTCAGCGCCAGAGTTTTGAAGGTATTTAGGCACATGTAGGTGTCTAGTGGGATTTTCAAAAGTGCTTAAGCATCTAACACCCATTGGAAGTAGATGCCAAGGCACCTTTGAAAATATCCCACTAGATGCTATCTGCAGCTTTCTCTACATTAGAAAGTTTTACCAGTGTAGCTAAATCTGTTTGGAGTGGGGCTTGTCTACACTTACCGGAGGGTCCGGCGGCAGGTAATCGGTTTTCTGGGATCGACTTATCGCGTCTAGTGAAGACGCGATAAAATCGATCCCTGATCGCTGTACCGTCGACTCCGGAAATCCACCGCGGCAAGAGGCGGCAGCGGAGTCGACGGCAGCGCGGCAGCGGTCGACTTTCCCCCGTCCTCACAGCCAGGTAAGTCGACCTAAAATACGCAACTTCAGCTACGCTATTCACGTAACTGAAGTTGCGTATCTTAGGTCGGACCCCCGCTGTAGTGTAGACCTAGCCTGTGTGTGTTGCGGGGGGGAATCTCTCCTCTAACTGATATAGCTATGCCAGCAAAGGTCCTAGTGTAGAGGCAGCTACATAAGCAAACAAGCTAATTCAGAGGTAGAGCTTATTTGGTTTTGGTAACTGGTTTAAGCTTATATCGGCAAAAGGACTCTTGTTGACATTATAGGTTGCATCTCCACTATGTTGGAAGGGTTGGGGGTTTCTGCCTTACAGCTCTATTGGATATCTGTACCAGCAAACTCTTTTAAGTGTAGACAAGACCTGCATCTTTACATGTCTAAATACCCTTATGAATCTGGCCCTAAGTCTCTATTCTTTGGGGAAAACAGGTGCTGTAGCAATATTCTGTATTCTCATCTTGATGTTCAAGGAGATGCATATTGAGATCTGCTAATTGAAATCCTTTAATGGGGACAATATCAAGGTGAAGGCTTCAGTTTAAGTTGATTTTCAATGTGAAGTAGGTTTAACTTCTGGGTTTGTTTTAACTCTGTTTGTTTTAATTAATTGCTGTTATGCAGTGGCTAGGCAGGTGGCCAACAGGGACTACCGATCTCATTAATACCCCTTCTCTATTTACACCAGAAAATCAACAGCCAACCAACCTCCTCAATGTCTATAGTCTGCATACAACTACTTTGGGTAACCACACATTCCCTTCACTGTCCCTTGCATCCTCCTCCCTTCCCATCATCTATGTATTACACCCACCCGTTGCATTTTTTAACTCGTGGACCCAGCAACTGCATGAAGCTCACTGCAGGATCTGAGCCCTAGATGAATGTAAGCTCTTCAGATCAGAGGCTATCTCTGACTCTGTGTTTGTACAGCTCCTATCCCGGGGGTGGGGAAGGGTGATCTTGTTGGTAGTTAAAATAACGCTCATCAGAAGAAATGTTTACATAATACAAAATCTGGTTTTGTGTGTGTGTGTGTGTGTATATATATATATATATATATATATATATAATTAAAAATAGTGAAGTCAGACCATGAGCACAGCTGAACAAATGTACCGTATGAGCTATTATTTTTTTTTTGCTCTCAAACTTATAGCGGACGTTTCACCAAACAGAAGAAGAAAGCTGTCATCTTGCTATGAGTTCATGTCAGTTATTTCATTTGGTGTAACGAGTTCCAGGTGGACAGTCAAAATTGCTTTCACTCCTAATGTGTGTGTTTTGTAAATACAAGCTGGGTTTTACTCTTACATCATCAAGTGAAAGGGCTGACCATTTATCACACTCAGGAGTGACCCCTTCCAAAAAAACATGTTTCTTAGCAATGGGTATCATAATACTCTCCAACACAAACAGGATAAACCAGTAGCCTGATTCACTGCTACATTACTTCACTTTTCCACTGAGGTAACCCAGCTGAAATCAGTGCAGTTACACCAGTGTCAAACTGGAGTGACCCACAGGTGAATTGAGCTTGGTATTTCCTTTCCTGGAAATGAACTGAGGGCTGGATTGTACTTAGCTGTATATGTAGTAGTCCTGTTGATTCTAATTAGATTACTCATGTGAGTAACTGTTCACCAGTCCCTGTTTTCCAGCAGAAATTGGCTGTTCACAAATCATCTTACGTCAGTTTAGGTCGCCACTTAAATCACTGTAATGAAACTGGTTTGGAATAGATGCTGTGGGTGTTTTTTTGTTTTGTTTGTTTTTTTCCAGCATTGCTGAAGAACAAACTAATTCTTGACTGTTGCATGGATGATGATATTTTATCTCCTTGTTTGGAATAATAGGTAAGAGATCAGCATAATTAGCTTGAAAAAAGGAAAGAGAACTAAATGTGTCGTGCTTTGTTTAGATGAAAGTACAGGTTGGATTCCAAGTACCCAGCTGCAATTCTGAAAGTGGATAAAAGAGAAATATGCAGAGGGGGTGGGGAGAAATAAAAATAAAAAATACAGGGGAAGGAGTAAAGTTAAAAGCACGAAGAGTTACAGCTGGCAGCTTTGTTAGCAGGCCCAGCATAGGTAAAGAACCGAAGAGCTAGGGGAAACTTCAATCATTGTACCCCTAAGTTATGTCTACACTGCAATTAAACGCCCATGTCAGCTGACTCGGGCTCAGACTGCGGGGCTGTAAATTTGCAGTGTATATGTTTGGGTTAGGCTGGAGCCCAGGCTCTGGGACCCTCCCCTTTCACGGGGTCCCAGAGCCCTGACTCCCGCCTGAGCCCGAATGTCAACACTGCAGTTAAACATCCCTGTGTGCCTAGTCAGTTGACATGGGCCTGCCATGGGTGTGTAATTGCAGCCTGGACATACCCCAGTAGTAGGTCGTGCAGCTTGGTTTGAGAAGCTTTGGTGGAGCAGCAGTGGGACGTATGCATCCTGGCTACCAGTGTTGTACCATTTCATTTGGTTCTTTTTTCCAGTTATATCAATTTGTGGCAGAACAATAGGTCCTTAGGGCCCATTGCTGCAGGCTGTGCTAGTCACTGCTTTGGGGATGGGAAGGAGATTGGCCAACGCTGGTTGGGTTTTTTCTCCTTCCTTGCAGCTCAATCTAGGGGTTGGATTTTGGGCAACTGGAGGTCTGGAATGCTCTCCATTCTGGGGGTCACAGTTTGGACCTATGTGAGAGTCGTTTAGTTGTCACAACTTTTGGCAAGTGCCTGGTGCATGAACTCATTGCTTTATGCTCCAAATCCAACAAGGTAACAGTGGGCATCCTGGGAGCATCTCCTTATGAGATGGGGGCATTGTATCTAACTCCCTTGGGGCAAATGCGAACCAGGGGCTGAGGCATTACCCTGGGGAGGAGGGAACTGCCCTGCTAATGCACTTGATGGAGGTGCTGGCTGGGGGTCAAGGTCCCCTCTTGCCTCAACCCCCAAAAGGGGAATGATGCTAGTGGGCAAGAGGAGGCATCCAGAAACCCTCCTTGTGTGATGATTGGCTCCCCCTTCTGTAGGAGCCCCTGCGTTGACTAATAAAGTTATGGCCTGGTTAAAATACATATGACCTGTCCTTGCCTTCCTCTGTGTGGTGAGCACACCAACAGAGACCTTGGTCTCAAATTCTGTGGGGCATTAGATATTCCGGATGCATGGAAGGGATGGTGCCTCAGTTGAATAGCCTTGGTCCATCCAATTGAGAAGTGGCAGCTGTAGGCTGTGAGGTGAATTCTATCAAGTTCTGTGTGCACCAGATTGGTCGAATGGAAGCAGCGATCATGTGGTCTGGAGGGAAAAGGTATCGAGTGGGGTAGAATGCCAGGATCCTGACAGCTATGACAAAGTTGGAGAAGTTTCCTGGGATGGGGGGAAAGGACAAAGCTATGGTCTTTTTCATGTTCTGGCCAGTCCTACTGGTTCAACTAAAGGTGTGGTTTTAAACCCATTTAGTTTCACCAGCACAAACCTGTGTGTGGACACTCTAATTTTGGCTTAAGGGAGACTTATTTTGGTTTATCTGAATTGATTAGAAACAAATTTTATCTAAATTGATATGAGCCACTCTTAAACTGGTGTAAGAGTATCCACACAGGGGTTTGCACCAGCTTAACAAACCCAGTTTAATTAAATCACTGCAGATAAGGCCTAAGATTTCTCCATATTGCCTTTACTTAAAAGACATTTTCCAGGAAGGGCCCCTGACAAGCGTTTGGGGGTGGGTGCCCGCAAGCGAGCAATAATCTAGCTAGCTCTGCCTAAATTTATCTAAGGGTATTTCTACACTTAAACCACTGCAATAGTAAGACCAGCCTTAAGCATTTATAAGGTGCCAGTGACCTTGGTATCCCGCTAATGTAGAGATTTAAATCTGCCCACAAATTCAATTCATTGCCTTGGCATCTCTGCTGGCAGACCAGTAAACAGTTTCTATGCAGAATGTGATTTTCTAGCTTAGGAATATAGCCATTCAGATTAGAACTCAGCGTTTTAGTGAGAAATGTCTAAAACGTTTACATAACCTATTTACATATGAATACAAACATTACAGACTTTATATTAACAGCCCTTGTTGTTGCTCATTACTATGCATAGAAAAAGACATCACAATTTCCAGTAGTGTCTACAAAATTATAAATATGTGATAGAGTAATTACTGATTTGGAAATCCAAATTATATTAAAATGATTGTAGCATCTGTGTCTCCAAAAAACCTCTCCATTTGTCAATTCCAGTCCTTTATTACTCAGGCAATAAACATGATTCTGATGTCTGTTTACATAGTTCTTTATTAATCCCCTATTTTTAAAGACTTGATGCTCAAGTATTGGAAATCAGCCTTTCGTCCCCACAACAACAATGAAGGGAGGGGGGAGAGAAATAACAATAGTCCTTGTGGAATTATTTTTTATGGGCACTTTTCTATGTGTGGGTTAGTCCCATTGCATGCAGTAGCTGGATGCAATTCAAGTCTTCCTGACTTGTGTATGCCAGGTAAAAATTGAGGGCCGTATTCTGATGGCCTTACTCATGTTGAGTAGTATGTTACTTCCAACAAAGCCCAAATGGAGTCATTGGGGATATTTATGGAGTAAGGAGCTAGTCCGTATGAGTAAGAGTATCAAAATCTGGCCTTCAGTAAGTAAGTAATAATGATACCTAACTCTTATGCAGCACGTTTCATCCATAGATCTCAAAGCGCTTTACAAAGGAGGTCAGTAGGGTTGCCAACTTTCTGAGTGCAGAAAACCGAGCACCCTTGCCCTGCCCCTGCCCCACTCCTTCCCCAAGGTCCCGCCCCTTCTCTTAGGCCCCGCTCCCAATCACTCCAGCCTCCCTTCCTCCATCGCTCACTCTCCCACACCCTTGCTTGCTCATTTTCACCGAGCTGAGGAAGGGGGTTGCGGTGCAGGAGGAGGTGAGGGCTCTGGCTGGGGCTGCGGGCTCCAGGGTGAGGCCAGAAATGAGGGGTGCAGGGAGGGGACTCTGGGCTGGGGCAGGGTGTTGAGGTGGGGGGGGCGAGGGCTCTGGCTGGGGGTGCTGGCTCTGGTGTGGGGCTGGGGATGAGGGGTTTGGAGTGCAAGAGGGGGCTCCGGACTGGGGTTGAGGGGGTTGGTGTGTGGGAGGGGGTGTGGGCGGGGGTGTGGGCTCTGGGAGGGGGTTCAGGGCTGGGGCAGAGGGTCGGGGTGTGGGAGGGGGCTCAGGGCTGGGGCAGGAGATTGGGGAGTGGGGTCTGGGCGGCGCTTACATCAGGCAGCTCCTGGAGGCGGCCGGCATGTCCCCACGGCCCCTAGGCACAGGGGCAGCCAGGGAGACTCCGCTTGCTGCTTGGCCTCGCCCACAGGCACCACCCCCACTGTTCTCATTGGCCGTGGTTCCCAGCCAATGGGAGCCGCGGAGCCGCGTGGAGCAAGGGCAGGCAGGGAGCCTGCCTTAGCCCACTTCGCTGCTGACCAGACTTTTAATGGCCCTTCAGCGGTGCTGATCAGAGCTGCCAGGGTCCCTTTTCAACCGGGCATTCCGGCTGAAAACCGGATGCCTGCCAACTCTAGAGGTCAGTATTATTATCCCCATTTTACAGCTGGGGAAACTGAGACCTAGGGAGATGATGTGACTTGCCCAAGGTCCATGGCTGAGCTGGGGATAGAAGCAGGTCTTCTGAGTTCCAGTTCGGCGTTCTATCCACTAGGCAACACTGCCTAAAGGAATTTATTTACTGCCCACTGTAATTCCTCCATTAGCACCCAACTTATGACAGCAGTGAGTTCTGAACTGTCCTGCTGGGGGTGACTGGGCTCCTGCAAAGTCAGTGGGAAGACTCCCATTGACTTCAGTGGGACAGGATTTCACTCCTGGTTTTGAAAAGAACGCTGTTTGTGCTCCAGGCTACTTGAAAGTCCTTATTTCTTTTTCCTCCCCTGCCCGTTCCTTCTGCTAAGTGCTACCACTTTAGCCACAGTCTTGCCTCTCTGGGTGCTAGAGCCTTTGCCCTTTCCGCATCGATTGCTGAGATCATCTTACCGCTTCTTGCACCTCCGTAACTATTCAAAACTCACCTGAAAACCTGCCCCGCATTCCTAGCCTCTTCATTTCTTTTTACCTGTTACACTAGCTGCATTGCGTACCCCCTTACCTGTATTGTCTCTTAGCTGAATGGGTCATGTAGCTTGTATACAAAGCTGTAATTCTCTGATTTCTGTAACCTGTTTTGAGATGCATGGGCATGAAGGACACTATATACAGAACTTATAACAATATTACTAAGCAAACAGCTTCCATTCCAGCCTTTCTCCAAAGGTCATGTATGCTATTGGACTGATCATAACTGGCTAAGCATGAATGTCCAAGGTGGGGACAATTAACATACACAATGAGCCTTCTACCGACCATCATTCTGTCCCTGGGAATGGCCAGCCATGGCTCATATGGGACTCACAAGCACTGTGCTAGGCTAGAGCTGGCATTGGCAATGACCTCCTCAGAGGTCTGCAATGAGAACAGAGCCACGTGTCCATCTCCAAGTGGACAGTCAAGCAGAGCTGTGCAAGACCGCGTTGCTACTGCAACATGCACCCTCAGAGCTTCAGATGGAGTTGTGGCTGAGTCAGCCAGAATTCCTCCATTGGCTCCCGTTCCGGCCCAGCCCTCACTCCATCCCTCTTCACAATGCAGCCAGAGGCTCAGAGCCCTATATTAGCATAGTAATGTTTCTGGAAGCCAAAATGATGTCATGAGACTAAAGCATTTAGCACACCTGCGGAGACATTTGAATAACATTCAGAATAGTTCTTACTGCAGGAGCGATGAAAGATCGGAATTGACAAATGGTGTGCGTGCCACAGATAAAGAGCATTATTTATTTACTCAGCGAAGTTGGAATAAGGCTCTCACTGTCTTTTGAGAAAGATGGCACAATATTTGTGAAGGCTGGGGACCCCACGGCTGGATTTTAGCCATAACTCTCTAGCTCCAATTTTTCTGCAACTGCCTGGTGGGTCGGCAGCCTTTAATTAGGAACCGGTTCAAGTGAACTTACAGATATGAACTTCCATTTCTATTGTAGGGATTATTTGAATTGGTCACTATTTTAGTCTTTCTCTGTGAATCTGTTTACACTACACTGTTTCTGAGCAGCATCCGTGTGTGCATACTGGCCAAGTCAGTATAATGAAATCATTTTATAAGTGTAGAGTATTTGGGAACATGAACATGAATAATGCTTTAAGGAGCATTTACTGCATAAAAATCCTTTTCATCTTCCCAGCAATTGAGCAATGTTGAACTTCCAGGGAACTGCTGAAAAATGGATGGGAGTTAATTGGGTGCTATATGTGGTTGAATGTCCCCTTTGACTTATGGGACAAGCACTATTTGCACTAATAGAGGAAATACAATGCCTTCATTGTTTTTGTTTGCCTTTTACTGCCCTTGGGACTTAGAGTTACTCAGTCTTGTCCACCAAGTCTGAATGGTATGTTATCTTTAGTGCATTACATTCAGTATGTTTTTTCTGTGTGGGGGGCATGATTTACCATCTTATTTTTTCCTATCCATGTTTGTTTTTTTAAATATTAAATGCAATATTTGAAGTCATGTAAACCTGAATGTGATGATGCAGAGTCGGGTGAATAGTGCAAAAGAAAATCCGACCAATAATTTGAAATCTTGCATGTTTTTTCCTAGGAGAGTGCTGGGTTTTTGTGTTTGCTTTCTGTGATCTCATGGGGAATTAAGTTTTAAGAATAAAATTTTTTGAATGAAGTGAATTACAAAGTTGCTTGTATGAGGCGTCATGGAAAACAACATTTAAACATACCTGCACAAGTATTTCCACCAGAATTCCTTACAAGTGTATGTAGTCCTGGAATAACAACACCACAATGCAATGTGTTTGTGTGGTTAACGCACTGGACTAGTTTGCAGGAGATTTGGGGCCTGGCTCTCCTAGATCCATTGCGGATATTCACCATGGCCTTAAGCATGTGAATAGTCTTGGTGAAGTTATTGGTATTCCTTTTTGATCTGAGTGGCCAATCACAATTCGGGGCTGTGGGGATTTTCCATTGGGAAGCAGAAACGAATGATGGAGTCTGGTGTTTCCTTTGATGCAGTCTAATTTATTTACTCATTTATTTATTAACTCCACCCATCACAAGGTTTAACCAAGCTCATAACACCAGTCATCAATGTATTCATGTACGTGAGCTGTTTAGCTGATACTGGAATGAACACTATATAGAAAAATCTATAAACAAACAAGAATTAATTAATCAGATCAGCCACAATTAGTTTAGACCGCTTCAGATATCTTTAATCAATCCATAAACATTGAAAAGATATCAAATTAATCAAATTAAAAAAATCTACCCCACTTTGAAACCAGTTTGAGTCTCACTGTTGCAAATCACATTTAACAGGGTACATCACGTGTGTGCTAGGGGTTTACACAGATCTGTTTCCATCAGCGTAACTACACCAGTGCAAAAAAACCCCCAAAACAAATCAAATCCAATATAGACAAGCCCTTGGTAATAAACAAGAGTGAGAAGTCCAGTGGGGGCTTCTCCAAATCTTCCTGGACTTCATTTCTTGTTCCCTTTGCTTAGGCTCCACCTGGTTAGTTTTAATGGTTTCTGCAGTATACCTCTGGCTGGGCTGGCAAGAGAGTGGTATCCCTCAATCTGACGCAAGTGCACCTCTATAATTAGACATCAGGGAATGCTACAGAAGGAAATAGTCAGCCCTATCCTTGCCCCAGGAGACTGTCTGTCACCTCTGCACCACAGCCTTCACCTGCCTGAGAGAGCAAGGGATTGATAAATATAAATGTAAACATGCACACACAGAAGTGGATACGGTAAAAAGCCCAGTGACAACTAGCAAAGGCGGTGGCGTCCTCCGAGGGCTGTGATGTCATTTTAGGCACAGTATTTCACTGGAGCAAAAAACCACAGCCCTCAGGTCCACACTGCCCACAAGTCCATATTTCCTGGCATTCTCAAGAGCGGACCTGAGGGCTGTTAAAGTGCTGCACAGAACTGGCTCCTCACACTGTTTGGGACTGCCATCTTGGACTTGCTTCTCATTGTGTAGAAATCCCTGTAGTCATCACTGAAACTTTTGCAGCTTGATTTTATGTATGTTTAGTAGAAGAAACCTGACTGTCCAGTGAATCTAAGCCGTTGGCTCTGAGTGTGCGTTTGCAGCTGCTTTGAACACTTTACATGCTTAGCTTTATTGTTTGTGAAAGGCTAAGGACTGGATTGCTTCCCTAAACCAGCTCCTTCACCCCACTGAAGTGAAACGGAGGCCATAGAGGAGCGAGTTACGGCATTGAGGGCAGCAGAATACAGGGGTGTGGACAAGGTTTTTAGCCAATGGGATGGCGTAGAAGCAGTACATTTTTGATCTGTTCTAGAGAACGTACAGGCAGCCAGGATGCATGCGTTGGAAATGGGTGGAAATGACCCTGAGGAAGGAAAGATGGTGGCACTGTGTATGCCAATACAGAGAGGAGAGGGAGGAGAGGCTTTACGAGGCAAGAAGAGGATTTAGGGATTCTTAGTGATCTCACAAACTATTATTTATTATTAATCATGTTTATTCTGGTAGTGCCTAAGGAGCAACAAAGAATAGGTCTCCACAGCGCTAGGTGCTGTACAGACATGGAGTAGTAGACAGACCCTGCCGCAAATACATATACCTAGACAAGACAGACACAGGGTGAACTACTCTCCTGTGATGGTCTCCTAATAGCATGAGGACCCTTCAATATACACTCAGTTATACTTCAGTTACCCAAATAATATCTTTCTTACCAGCCTGGTCCAGCTCCTATTCAAGACAGTGGGAGTCATTGCACGGACTTGAGGGGCAGTTGTTATCAAGCTATCCATCCACAGATGATACATTAGCAGCGTAACATTTATGCAGGTCCAGATTGTAATCCCCTTACTCACACTGATGGGCGCTTACTTCCCCGAGTAGTCCTGGGTGAATAGTGACTTCTTACCCATGTGATTAAGGCGTTTACAAGGTAGCACATACCATGGTGTCCATCCTGGCAAAATGAGCAAGTATGTTGTTCTCATTCTAATGCAATTTGAAGGAATCTGTGGCTTGAGGGGGGAAGCATTTGGGGGGGGGGGGAAATCCCACTGCAAGATTTTTTTAAAACCCTCAAATTCTCTGTCAGAAACCATGGATTTTCATTTAATTTTATCATTTGCTTTTGTTAAGTAACAGAAGCTTAATTAAGTTCCTTCTGAATGTAATAAAGCAGGAGGGCCAAATGTAGGTCAGTCCCAAGTAATAGTTTCATTGTGTTGGCAGCTATTTAACTGATGCTCAAGTGTTAAATAAAAATACTGGATTCTAAAAAAAGCGAAGTGGTCTTTTCCATAGGTTCCAAGGCTGGAAGGGACCATTGTGATCATTGAGTCTGACCCTGTCTATAACACAGGCCAGAGAAGTGCCCCAAAACAATCCCTAGAGCAGACCTTTTTAGAAAAAAAAAATCTAATCTTGATTTTAACATGGTCCGTGATGGAGAATCCACCCATAGCCCTTGGTAAGTTGTTCTAAAGGTTAATTACTCTCACCCTTAAAAATGTATGCCTTATTTCCAGTCTATTTCCAACTTCCAGCTTGTATTCTACCTTTCTCTGCTAGATTAAAGAGCACATTGTTAAATATTTGATTCCCATGTAGGTACTTATAGACTGTGATCAAGTCACTCCCTAAACTTCTCTTTAAGCTAAATAGATTGAGCTCCTTTAGTCTGTCACTCTAAGGCAGGTTTTCTAATCCTTTAATCAGTCTCGTGGCTCTTCTCTGAACCCTCTCCAATTTATCAACATCCTTCTTGAATTGTGGGCACCAGAATGGGACACAGGATTCCAGGAGCATTGCCACTTTTGAGCCTAGTTACTCAACAGTGAGGTTCTGAGATTGCTGGATGTCCAGTGGTCTTTAATTACTCACTTGTGGAATCACTTGTTTTGTTTGACCGGCTAGTATTACAATTTTTCAGTAATAAGTCTCTGCTTTTGTTTCTGAATAACTGATGCTGAAGTTGTGATGTCAGTAAGATTCACAGTACTGCATGCTTGACAAAAAGGATGGCATTATCTGTTAATATAACACAAGAATTCTCCAGGTATCTTGCTATCACTCTCTTTCATAAATGTGAAAGTTAGAGACAGAAACTATACTATATATTGCTCCAGGTCTGCTTCTGACATTCCAGAGCTCAGTCTACCTATCAAGCACCCACGAATCTTCTCAAAAATATTTCCTTCTTTCTCTGAAGTGTGGAATTTCCCCCCAAAGTTATAGGGTCTGTAAGGCAGTACAGTTGAGTGTCGGTCGTGCACCAGTGACAGGCTTCAGGTCCAATGTCCTGCATTATGGCCAGAGCTAGGAATTTGATAGCACTGGAGGAGAGTTGTGAGTTCCCACTTGCCAACTGGGCACAGGTCTTTCTTCTAGCACTGGGAGATGGGTGTGAGAAATTGGCCTCCAAAATGTGTGACAATAACGTGTAGAGAGGTCATTTTTCAAAGTTTCTAAAATGAATATTATAATTGCTCTCTCTCCATATTGGACCCACTGCTCCAAGGCACCTAAACATTTCAAATACATTTAACCAAAACCACAGCATAGATGTGAAAGACGATGATTTGTGGAGTTATGTGATTAATTTATCATGCGCCTTTGCCCTCTAATCCTACTCCGTAGGACTTATGTTAGTAAGCCTGAGCGGCTTCCACCAGTCACCATTTTAGAAAGTCAACCTGGCACAGAAATGTTTTGTCCCCTCCAATTTAGAATTCCCAGTTCCTGCCCCAGTCGCATCCGTCTAAGGCTCGGGATGAGTGAGATTCAGTACTGATCCAGTGACAGGTTTTTCTTTTGTCTATAGCATTTAGAATATTTTTTGCAAAACTCAGCCAACTAAAGAAAAAACATCCTTGATGTTTCCCAAGGCCTCCAAGGTTTTATTGTTCCTAGTTGGTGTTATCTCACAAAGGTTCAGTTCAAAAGTCCCCTTATCTATCAGATTGTTCTCACCAGGGCATGTCTGTCTGTCTGTCTGTCTATTTTACCCTCTATGCTTAGAGTTACACTGTGTGGAACAAGCGTGCCCTTACTGGAAGGGTGAACAGGTAGGGTGAGGGGATGGCCATCCAAGTATGGTGCAAAAGGCATCCTAGGGCAGGCTAGTTCCAGGCACACTAGGGGAAGGCGCTCTGATGGGTGGTCACAGTCGGTAGGCATGTGTGATGCCTGGCTTCTCCCAGTGTTCTATTGAGTGCCCCAGAGGAAAGCGGCTTCGTTGCTGCTGGGCAGAGGCTCTCGACAAAGAGGCTCCCAAGCTGCCGCGTGCATGCTCAGAAGATTCTACCTGTGGGCACCAAAGTAGATGACTACTTTTTAGACAGTGATAGTTTCAAATAACTCTGCTAAGGTTAAAGATAATCTTCCCTTCACTTATCCAAATCTTTTGACGTGGCTGAACTGAGATGGAAAGCCCAAGTGCACATCCTCATAGACACAGGCCGCTCTTTATTTAACAACTATAGTGCCACACAGATGTCTTCCCTTCGCTCCTAAATTTCTTGGGGGGCGGGGAGGTTACCTAGCTTTGCCTTTCTGGACTATGGGCTGTGTTTGTTTATACTCCATCTACTCAGTTATTGTATCAAGTTTGAGCTGGCGTTCAGTACAAATGAGTTTAGCCTAAAGCATACTTTAACCCGGCAATCTAGAGGTGGAAGGTTAGTACATTAAACCCGCTCACACAAATGTTCATAGCACACTCGGATACTATGTTTTCAACCCAGAAGTGCCCTTTAATGTTTCTCTGTCCTTTTGCAGTCTTTGCTGATTGGAAGGAGGACACACATGACTGGTGACCAATTACAGTGTGATAAAAAAAACGGCAACAGAGCTGCCAGTAATTAATTGTGGCCAGGCTATTTTTTAAACCTTAAGTCCCCAAAGTGACACATTAATCCACAGAAATGCAGTGGAAAGAGTGTCTGTCTTTCTCCCTTTTGTTAAGATATTACTGAGAGAACATCGCCTTTTATGAACAATACTTTGAAAATCTCACGTTCACTGTTACTTTTAATTAAATTAAAGTATAATTAACTTTCACTGATGAAAGAGGGGAGGGGAAAAAAAACAGTAGCCTTCCCTTGAGAGTGACAACAAAGGAAAATTGAGTCCTTTATTTATCCCTCGTTACGGACAGAGCATAATGCTTACCATAACTAGCCCTTTCTATCCACACAAGCACACTTAAGAAATGGCTGGAAACTCAGGAATGAGAAAACACGAGATAAAATGCTTGAGTTGCCATGACGGAGAACCATTGAACGAGGTGCAAAGTTCATGTGGATTCCAGCACCATGCTGCCACCTCCTCCCAGTGTATTTACTTACTTTTAGATTCATGGCCAGCTCTTAGACAAATGTGAGGTGCTCCCTGCAGACAAGGTCGGCTCTCATTAGGAAGTGCCTTTGCTGTCACTTGAGTCAATATAAGATGGATCAACTAGTGGAGTCTTTTGGTTCTTAACTCCTCAGCTGTAGAAGCTGGGTCTTTCCAGCTGTGAGTGGCATGTTCATTATCTCAGGATATGGGGGGCAGAACGAATGCTATTGTACCTCTCTACCAAGTGACCTATAGCTCAACATTAGCTCCAGATTAGAGGTTGCTGCCCACTCAGCAGATACGGTGGGAGTTATGTTAGTGGTGGGGTTGGGGGTTGAAAGTAAAAAGAGTATATTTGTAGGGAAAACAAAGCTCTGAAAGGCTTGTTATCTCGGCTCTCGGACTGTACTGTGAATATGTGTAAAGTATATTTTTTATCTGGGTGCTACTGAAGTTGACAGTGTGGGAATGAGAGAGCTAGTTAGCTTGATACATAGATATGTGAAAAGCTAGGGTGTGCTTTAAAAAAATAGGCAAACTCAATAGTATTGTTGCAGGTCACTGAGCAAAAATCTTTCATACAATGGTGCCCTGTTTCTTTGAAAAATCCAATGCCACTTGCACTATTTAAAAATAAACTTTCCTTGTGCCAAAATCCTGCTCATCTTATCTGGGCATGGGGAGCAAGGGGGCATAACCCTATACTGCCATACAAAGCAGCCATGCTCTGGGGCTCCACGGAGAGGGTTGTTCTGTTCTGCAGGAAGCTGGAACAGAGGGGACCAACTTGCATGGGGACAGCAGTTTTGGAGCTGCTCGGGGTGATGGTGGCAAACTCATGGAAATACATTCCTTGTTCCCCTAACTGCCTAACACTGATCCTGGTGCTGGCTGTCACCCAGCTGGGGAGCCCTGGAATCACAGCAGGCCATGGTCTGTGTAGCTCCAGCAGATCAGGTGTGGGAGGAAAAGAGAGGGAATGGAGCAGGATGCCTCTGTTGTGCTGGGAATTTCGTTGGCCACTAGGAGTGGAATCTTCTCCTCTTCTCCTTTCCAATTATCAGGCATGTGCCTGTCTCGGACTTGGTGGGCCCCATCTAAGATCATGGTCTCACATCCATTTAGAGACATCTCTCCATGATGTTCTCCTTGAGAATTTGACCCAGTCTCTGCCTCTTACCACCCAGTGGCAGGTAGGGCAGTCAGGCTGGATGGTCATGGACTCTACCACGCAGAGCTGCTGGGGAGGGAGCAGCATGCATCTGTCATTGGCTTGATTGTGAGGGGATGCTGTCGCAGAACCTGTGAGAGATTGGGGATCGGGTATGAGGCAGGAGAGAATGAGTCAGCGGGAAGGAGGGGGTGTGTGGCATTTTGCTGGGGGAGGCAGGAGAGTGTGTGAGAAAGGATGAAGGTGCAGAGAGCACAGAGAGTTTGGAAAGGAATGATGGAGAGAGAGCGAGGAGAGTGAAAATGTGAGTGGAGGCGGAAGAGAACACAACAGAGGGGAAAGCAAGATGGTGGAGAAGAGAAGGAAAGAGAAAACAATTATTACACAACATAGGAAAACCATGCTGAGGGGGAAAGAGTTTGTGAAAAAGAGAGGAAAAGAGATAATAAGATCCAGGGCAGAGGAAAGGTGGGCATGGGAGAGTGAAATGCAAAGAGAGAGGGGAAAGAAGTGCAACAGCGACAAAGGATATTAAGCATGTTTTACTTAGTAGAAAGGGTAGATGCAAAATGATGCAATACCTCGCCAAATTTAAGTTTGTTTGTTTCTAAATGAATGGGATGAAATGTGCTTTGAAAGTGGATTAAGCTAAACAGGATCAAGGCACTCTTATTCCAGAATAAGAGTGTTCACACATGGAGTTAATCAGGAACAACACCATGTGTAGACAAGCCCTATTTAGTTCGGTCCCCATGGAAATACTCATCCAGAGGTATTTTGTTACAGAGTCTGGAGTCTGGATCACTTGTGGCTTGGGCTGGTTCTCTCTCTTTCTCTTTTAATTATTTTTTTTTAAAGTCTCTTGTAACAAACTGGGGCTGAAGGTAGATGAAGGAAAAACTTGCTCAAGTAAACCCAACAAGACTTAACAGCAATCAAAATAATGCATAATTGTGATTCTTTCATTAGGACTGGATTTTTTTATTTTTGGCATATTTCTACAGAGAGCCTTGAAGAGGCTGCAGTTAGTTCACTTTGATCCTGTAAGAAGAGGGCTATCCAAAAGCGCTAGGCACCCTGATAGATAATTAAACCTGTCAATAACAAAACAACAAAATGCAGCAGGTAGCGAGACTCTTGTGCAAACATTATACATCCCTGATCGTTATACCTCAGGAAAGGTTAGGAAGTCAGCTGTTTTGTGCTGAGAAAGAGCAATATAAAAGGACCATTCATAATGAAGAAAATGTTAGAGAATATCATCTCCCTGTCACCACCCCCTCCCCTTTCATCCTTTGGAGGAAAAAACACCAACAAACATTTCTGCGTAGGGATTCTTTGTTTCTGAAAGCTAAACACAAACAGAGACTTTCCATTTGCTTTTGAGCTGCACGTTATTGAAAGGAAATGTGGTGAGCCAAAGACTTTTCTCCTCACTTGTGTTCCCCCGCACGCACCCTCCCCCCATTTGCAGGCCATCATTTGAACTCTATTTAGACGCCTATTTTGAGTGAAATTTCTCTTTGCTTCCTATTTACTTTCTCCAGGCTATTATTTTCTCCCCCCTCGGTCCTCCCTAAAGGGTTGATTTGGAAATATCACATATTGACAGGGGAGAACGCACTCCCAGCTGACTTATTGACTGTGACAGCTTCTTTGCTAAGGCAGCCATCCAGAGAGGAGATTTTGTGTTTCAGAGAGGGGAAAAGGATATCTTGCAGCATTGCCATGAAGGATAATGAATTAAGTCTGTCTCTTACTGTAAAACCATTAGAAAAGTAGAATAGGCCTCGAGAAACAGGCTTGGATATTGATGTCTCAGCTATATTTGTGTGTCTGGTCATGTGGAGCCCGCCCTGCCTTTGCAGAAATATGAAGTTTTCTGGGATTTGCAATAATGAATGCAGACATGCTCTCTTGGCAAGCACACGCTCCTGTTATAAACATCAGTAAATAGAAGATACCAAAGTTACAAATGGAGCTGGTAGTCACACCTTTGGTTAGAATTGCCAAACACTTTCCAGTATAAACCTCTGTTTTCAGTCACTTATAACTTTGCTGAATTTTAACCGTTTGGGCTGAAATTCTCCATGCTGTGTCTGTGTCTCAGACTGATTGTAATGTGAAAGATCGAGCAAAAATAGTTCAGCTACATGGGAGAGCAAAGTTGGGAAAAATATATATTTTTGGCTATGTTAAAAAAAAAAACCCAACAATTTCTTTGAGGAGGTTTAGCAACTCCAGAATTTGGCATAGGAACTCGAAATTTGGCAGGGGAATGGTAGTGGGGACATGTAATTTTTTTGTCTCCCCCGACCCCGCCATGAAAATTCCCCCAGATTAAGCTAAATTATAAACCTCTGAAATTGCTATACTCAATGGGGTTTGGTAGAGACTTGCTTCTAAAACCCCTGAACACTCCACAGGCAGTGAGCATGCTCCATGGCTGGAGACTGCTCTAATTTACAGGAGTATTAACTTGCTGCTCATAGGATTCTCTACAGTTCTGAATTGCTGGAGCATTCTGTTCTCTGGCCACTTGCTCTCTCACTCCCGGCATGCACCCACGCCCAGGGCTGGGCAGGGCAGGTCAAGCAGGCAGGTTCCAAGGTCTTTTAGGTCACCATAGCTTAAAACCTTACATTCTGTGCGGACTGACAGAAAATACCATCTCAAAAATAAATAGCTCTCCTTGCACACTTTGTGAACCACACCCCTGTCAGAGTGACCACATGAGCCCACCTCCAGGGAAAGGGGTGGGGGCAATGCATGCATAACGTGTACCAGAATCTATGGGGTTTGCGTAGTCTCTGCGTAGATTTCTGGGCATATTTTTCAGGCCTTCCACACTGCAGCATGTCACACCTAACTGACAAAGGAATGCTGTTCTGTCTTACCTGCCTTCCTCCCTCTGCTGCTGCTGTCAGTTTCGGCCGAGGGGTGCATCCAGGCTGTCTGCTGTTAGGCCAGCCGTACACTCTGGCCATCAAGTCCTTCCCCCGTCGCCTCTCTGGGCTGGTGGTCGGGGACGGGTGGCAGGCGAGCTCTCTCCCACCCGTGCTCTAAGCCGTTCGGTGGAGCGTGGGTCCACTGCTCTAGCTCTGCGTTTACCTTTCCGCCATGCATCCTTCTCCTCTGGAGAACTGGCAGGATTTGGAGGGCAGAGTGGGTGAGCGACTGCGGAGATGGACAGGATTGCTCTGGTGCCTCTCCCTGCTACACAAGCCCCAACTTGGTGCGCCAGAGGTTGGTCCTGGCAGGAGTTACCAGAATCGGAGTCGTCCTGGACAATGACCGGGGAGGCAGGGTGGATCCCCTGGCGCTCAGTCTGCGCATGGGGCTCTCCACTCTTCGAACTCCCCAGCGCTTACTTCATAGGGTTGCCAATGTTCTAACAGCAGAAAAATGAACACCCTTGCCCTGCCCGCAATGCCCTGCCCCTTCTTTGAGCCCCCCCCCATCGCTCACTCTCACCCACCCTCACTCACTCGCTCATTTTCAACAGGCTAGCTCAGGGGGTTGGGAATTGGGAGGGGTTGAGGGCTCCAGCTGGGGGTGCAGGCTCTTGGGTGGGGCCTGGGACGAGGGGTTTGAGGTGTAGGAGGGGGCTCTGGGCTGGGGGGTGGTGTTGGGGTGTGGGAGGGTGTATGGGCTCTGGGTTGGGGGTGTGGACTCAGGGGTGGGGCTAGAAATGCGAGGTTTGGACTGTGGGAGGGGACTTCTGGCTGGGGCAGGGGGGCTGAGGTGTGGGGGTGTCAGGGCTCTGGCTGGGGGTCTGCGTTCTGGTGTGGGGCTGGGGATGAGGGGTTTGGAATGCAGCAGGGGGCTTGGCGCGGGGGTAGTGTGTGGAGCCACTTGGCCACCCGTGCGCCTGGGAGCAACTGGACATATTGCCGCTTCCGGGAGTGACACGGAGACAGGGCAGGCTGGGAGCCGGCCTTAGCCCTGCTGCACCACCAACCGGACTTTTAGCAGTGCCACCACGGTCCCTTTTTGACTGGGCGTTCCGGTCAAAAACCAGACACCTGGCAACCCTATTACTCCAGGAAGTGAGGGCAGCCTTATCGCCCGTCTCCTGGGTTTACCTCGAGCAGGTTCCTCAAGAGGCTGTTCCCGACCCACCCCTCAGCCCGGGCTCTCCGGACCTTTTCACTGTGCTCCTGCCCCGTAAGCCCCGCCAACCGACCCAGCTGCACACCTCGAGCTGGCTGTGCGACCTGCAGCCACTTTGCTTCTGAACCGCGCCAAGGGCACATCTGGACACGCTCATGCGTGATACTCTCCTCATGTCCCACCTGGACACTAAGTGGCGGGACCTGTTGCCACCTATTGAGGGTGAGGAACCCTGTTGGGCCAGCCTGTATTCCGCCGGGAATATTAGTTGGTGGCTCCTTCATGGAGCCGTGACCATGGGCGTGTACCTGGTGCAGTTCACCTCTATCCCTGATGCCTATTCCTTTTGCGGCGTGAGGGAGTCCCTGGCACATGCCTACCTTGAGTGCGCCATATTGCAGCCCCTTTTCTGGATCCTTCTGGGACCCACGTTTGCATTTTTGGCTGCACTTCTCCCCCTACCTTGCACACTCCATCCGCGGCCCCACCAAGCTGTGAGACGTCCTCGTCAACCTACTCTTAGCGCTGGCCAAAGCGGCCATCTATAACACCTGGGAGAGGAGGTTGGCTGAGGGGTTCTCTGCGACCGTGGGGCCTCTTTCTGTTCCTCTCTCCATTCACGTATCCAAGCAGAGTTCCTCTGGGCGGCGTCTGCTGGCTCCCTTGACACATTTGAGGAGCAGTGGGCAGGGCCAGCTCCAGGTTTTCTGCCGCCCCAAGCGGGGGGGGAGCCGCGGCAGCGAGATCTCGCCGCTCCACTCTTCAGCGGCAATTCGGCGGAGGTCCTTCACTCCGAGAGGGACTGGGGGACCCGCCGCCGAAGACCCGGACATGCCGCCCCAATAGCGGCCGGAGTGCCGCCCCTTGGTATTGGCCGCCCCAAGCACCTGCTTCTTTAGCTGGTGCCTGGAGCCGGCCCTGGCAGTGGGTGCTGCCCGGGGTTCTCTACTCAGTGTCCCCTTCAGGTTCCCTACTTTTGACCCTCACACTTGTCCTTGTTATTTTTTCTGTTGTCCCCTGTATTCATTTGAGTCCTGGGCTCAGTGGCTCCTCCCCTTAGGCTGAGGGAGGGGCCTTTAGCTCCTGGAACCCAATAGGTCTCTCTGCTGCTGCATATACTTCACAGCCACTTTTCTTTCTTCTGTGCCTTTTCTGCAGTGATTGTGGCAGTTCAGTTCATCTGGACAGGCAACCAGTGCGCTTAGTGGTTTTGAGTCTAAAATGATTAATTCTGAAAAGCCACACTTTAGGATTGATCTTCTATTTTATTAGGGTTACCATATTTCAGCAAGCAAAAAAGAGGACGGGAGGAACCCCGCCCCGTCCTGCCCTAGCCCCGCTCCTTGTCCCCTGACTGCCCCCTCCTGGGACCCCTGCCCCTAACTGCCCCCCAGGACTCCACCCCCTACCTAAGCCTCCCTGCCTCTTGTCCCCTGACTGCCCCCTCCTGAGACCCTCCCCCCATCCTAACTGGCCCCCTAGGACCCTACCCGTACCCTGACTGCCCCAATCCTTATCCACACCCCCACCCCCAGACAGACCCCTGGGACTTCCACGCCCCATCCAACCACTCCCCACCCCCTGACAGCCCCCCCCACAGAACTCCCAACACATCTAAACCCCTCTGCTCCCTGTCCCCTGACTGTTCCGATCCCTCTCCCCACCCCTGCCCCCTGACAGCCCCCCCCCGCAGAACTCCCAAACAGCCCCCCGCTCCTTGTCCCCTGACTGCCCCCTCCTGGGACCCCTGCTCCTAACTGCCCTCCAGAACCCCACCCCCTACCTAAGCCTCCCTGTTCCTTGTCCCCTAACTGCCCCCTCCTAAGACCCCCCCCACCCTAACTGCCCCCCAGGACCCTACCCCTACCTGTACCCTGACTGCCCAAAACCTTATCCACTTCCCCCCCAGAAAGCCCCACCCGAACTCCCGACCCTCCCCGTCTCTTGACTGCCCCCTCCAGAACCTCCCTGCCCCTTCTCCGACCCCCTGACCCCCTTACCCTGCCGCTCGTCCCCGCACGCTGGGCAGCAGGGGAGGAGGAGCGGGGGAGGAGCTCCAGACTGCCGGAGGCGATCTGCAAATGCAGGGAGGGAGTGATCTCTGCTGCAGGGGAAGCAGAGGAGGGGCTCTCTCTGGCTGTCGGAGCCCCATGTAAGTGGCACCATCCGGCCGGCTGCCCTGTTAGCTGCGCGCGCTCTGCATGCGGGGGGGAAGTCTGGACATTTACAAATTCCCCCCCGGACACTATTTTTAGCCCAAAAAGCCGGACATGTGGACGAATGGTAACCCTAATTTTATGCCATCTTTGCATTTCTGTAGTAACAAATGTATTGCCTCAAACTTGGTTAACCTCTCACTAATACTGAGCCAATGCTACTAATGCCTTGTGTTCCTGCAAAGACTTAAAATAAACGTTACCTTGCAGAATATCGTTTTTTAATGTCTGCAATGTCAATACTGTGTTTCTTCCCCATCCCCACCAAAAGATGACCTTGTCACTTAAAAAGCATAAGCATGTTCATAAAGAAAAGCTATGCAAAGGCAGCCAAGGGAGATGGTGCTTTTTAAAGCCTGAATCAGGGGAAATAAACTGAGTTGAGCCCTGCAGCTAGTTCGGAATCTGATTGAACTGAAATGCTTCCTTCAGTCCCACTGCCTACAGCACAAGCAAACACCAAATGTATATGCACTGTTTCATGTTAACAGCCTAGAAAGGCTTTTTGAAGTGGAACAAGGAATTGTTCTACTGAAATGTACTCTAGATGTAGGTGTACGATTTATAGTTAGTGCATTTGTTATGTTAGATCGGCACAACTCTTTTGGGGTAAATATTTGTCCACATTTTGAATAACATTAATGGATACACCGAGAGATTGGGGTGAGGGGAATAGCTGGAGTGAAGTGCTACTAAATAATGGTATTTCTTATAACTGAGGAAAGGACTCCTGGTTTGTTTTTTTTTTTTGCATTAATTATGGGTGATTCCTGTTTTGGATGCTCAAACGAAGGCGTGATTTTCAGAAGAGCTTTGAGTGCAGTGTTCCCTCCAAAATCAGGGTCCAGCTATCTCAAGTTGGGTTGCACATTAGCAAATGCAGGCTGCTCAGATTTTACTTTGTACTTTCCCAGCTCTCAGGTGAAAACCAGAGAGCAAATTGGTTCTATGATGCTGACTCCTAGGGTCTGATGAAGAGCACTTTTGTACTAGAATCTGGATACTAGGATCTGACTGCCCTGTCTCATCTCTTCTGTAGGCATTCATCCCTGGGCAAAGTGGGTTCAACACTCTAGAATTCTAATCTGGAATCATTTTACCCTCTTTGCACAGCTATAAATGACCGCACAAGGCCAAGGCAACGGAGAATCAGGCATTAGATTTCTTGCAAAATGGAAAAGTAATGGTGTCTGAAACTTCCCTGCCCTTCGAACTTGTGTACATATGGAGTCATTCCTGATTAACTATCTCTGAGTAACTCCACGTTGGGACTCTTTTATTCCAGAATAAGTGTGTCCCCATATGGAGTTACTCAGGGATAGTTAATCAGGAATAACTCCATGTGCAGACAAGTCCTAAATCACAGCAGTGATTAAGCATGTGGTGTTCCCAGTGAAGGGGTGAGATTGGCATTCTCTCGGCTGAGTGAGACAAGACCCCACTCCCCCTTCACCTTCCCCTGTCCATCCTAGGGAGTTAAAGTGGGAGAAAAATGACTGCAGGGAGAAATATGCGTTTTTTTGGGGAAAAAAGACGACTTAATAAAAGATTACAGCTCCCTGTCAGATAAAGAAAGCTAAAAGCACCTTAAGTACTCCTTTGATGCTCACACGTCTTCAAACTCGGTTTGTAAAATGCTGTGACTTAGCAGCTAACAAAATGGTTATTGTTTATCTATACTAGTGAAATCGTCTATCCAGCTTCGCAAATCCACTCTGATCCCCTTCCACGCTCATTCTCAGCTTGCAAGATGTTAGAACAATTGAAGAAGGGGGAAAAAAATTAAGATCCCCCACTGTGCAAATATTTCTTTGGAGGAGGCAGACGAGGTTATTTAGTCTGGGAGAGCCGCCATGTTCGGAAATGTATTCTGTTGACTTGTTTTCCATAACAGCTTAGCTCAGCCGTGTTCTGGACTTGGATATGAAGAGCTTGAGAGCAGGGTCAAAGAGTGGCTAGTTTGCGATACGCCCTCGTATTGTTGGCTAGTTCTTATTGGAAAGGGTCTTTTTCTACCTGTCCTCCAGATGAGAGATTGTCAAAACCACAGATAAAACAGAGAGCCATCTGCTGTGATGCTGGGGCATTCCGGTCTGAACCAGCTGGAGCAAGGGAGACGATCCTAAGATCAGACATAGAGAGCTGAAAAGCAGGGCATCCCAGACTTTTCCAGTTCAGGGTCAGGTGGCCACTTGGAGAAGTTCATGTACACATGAACAAGCAGGAATCAGTCACTGGGGCAGAGCCAAAGCAGGGCAGAAGGACAAATGCTGTGCATAGAAGAAGGAAACCACAGGAGCAGAAGGGGAAGTTTGGGGATAGAAAGGGAACCAGAACCTTTTCAAAGGATGTTTTCTTAAATAAGTCTGGGGGCCACTAGAGGTTTTTATCCCGTCTCTGGTGAGGTTTAGGTGATTTTGTCTCTCTCTCACCTTCTAAACATCTGGGAGCCCAGGTGGAACTGTCCCTGGCAAAGTGTTTTAAAGGTCACTAAGGATGCAGTGGAGCTAGAGAATGAAAGCAAGGGAGGGAAGTTGAGGTGGGGTGGAGGAAGAGAGACAAGGAGAAGGGAAGGGGAATAAGTTTAGAGAGAGGAAGAGAACTTTGCAAGGCAGAGAACGGGGAGGCGAGCGCTAGGAATCACATATTGAGGAAGGATGGTCCGGTGCTTAGCGCACTAGCCTGAGACTCAGAGACCGGAGTTCCATTCCTTTCTCCGCCACTGGGTCGCTCTGTAATACCAGGTTACAAAATATATTGGAAGGACAGAACAGGTCGTGCTGGTGGGGGAATGGTACTATATGTGAAAGAAAGTGTTGAGTCAAATGAAGTAAAACTCTTAAATGAACCAAAGTTTACCATAGAATCTCTATGGATAGTAATTCCATGATTTAATAATAAGAACATAGCAGTAGGGATATATTACCGACCACCTTACCAGGATGGTGAAAGTGACTTAGAAATGCTCAGGGAGATTAGAGAGGCTATAAAAATTTTAAAAAATCAATAATAATGGGGGATTTCAACTATCCCCATGTTGACTGGGTACATGTCACCTCAGGATGGAATGCAGAGATAAAATTTCTAGACACCATTAATTATTGCTTCTTGGAGCAACTAGTCCTGGAACCCACAAGAGGAGAGGCAGTTCTTGATTTAGTCATAAGTGGAGCACAGGACCTGGTCCAAGAAATGAATATAGCTCAGTTGCTTGGTAATAGTGACCATAACATAATAAAATTTCACATCCCTGTGGAGGGAGGAGGGGGACACCAAATAAATCCACCATTGTAGCATTTAATTTCAGAAAGAGGGACTACACAAAAATGAGGAAGTTAGTTAAAGAGAAATGAAAAGGCCAAAAGTGAAATCCCTGCAAGCTGCATGGAAACTTTTTAAAGACACCATAATAGAGACTCAATTTAAATGTATACCCCAAATTAAAAAAAAATAGTAAGAGAACCAAAAAAGTGCCACCGTGGCTAAACCACAAAGTAAAAAAGCGGTTAGAGGCAAAAAGGCATCCTTTAGAAAGTGGAAGTTAAATCCTATTGAAGAAAATAGAAAGGAGCATAAACTCTGGCAAGTGAAGTGTAAAAATATAATTAGGAAGGCCAAAAAAGAATTTGAAGACCAGCTAATCAAAGACTCAAAAAGTAACTGCAAAAAAAAAAAAAAAATGTAAGCACATCAGAAGCATGAAACCTGCTAAACAACCGGAGGAGGAGGGACACTGGATGATTGAGATGCTAAAGGAACACTCAAGGAAGACAAGGCCATTGCAGAGAAACTAAATGAATTCTTTGTATCAGTCACTGAGGCTGAAGATCTGAGGGAGATTCCCAAACCTGAGCCATTCTTTTTAGGTGACAAATCTGAGGAACTGTCCCAGATTGAGGTATCATTTGAGGAGGTTTTGGAACAAATTGAAAAATTAAACAGTAATAAGTCACCAGGACCAGATGGTATTCACCCAAGAGTTCTGAAGGAACTCAAATGTGAAATTGCAGAACTGCTAACTGTGGCATGTAACCTATCATTTAAATCAGTTTATGTACCAAATGCTTGGAGGATAGCTAATGTGCCATCAATTTTTTAATGACCGGTAAGCCTAACTTCAGTACCAGGCAAATTGGTTGAAACTATAGCAAAGAACAGAATTATCAGACACATAGATTAACACGATTTGTTGGGGAAGAATCAACATGGTTTTTGTAAAGGGAAATCATGTCTCACCAATCTACTAGAATTCTTTGAGGGGGTCAACAAGCATGTGGACAAGGGTGATCCAGTGGATATAATGTAATTAGATTCTCAGAAAGCTTTTGATGAGATCCCTCACCAAAGGCTCTGAAGCAAAGTAAGCTCTCATGGGATAAGAGGGAAGGTTCTCTCCTGGATCAGTAACTGGTTAAAAGATAGGAAACAAAGGGTAGAAATAAATGGTCAGTTTTCAGAATGGAGAGAGGTAAATAGTGGTGCCCCCAGGGGCCTGTACTGGGACAAGTACTGTTCAACATATTCATAAATGATCTGAAAAAGGGGATAAACAATGAGGTGGCAAAATTTGCAGATGATACAAAACTACTCAAGATAGTTAAGTCTAAAGCAGACTGCAAAGATTTACAAAAGGATCTCACAAAACTGGGTGACTGAGGAACAAAGTGGCAGATGAAACTCAATGTTGATAAATGCAAAGTAACGCACCTTGGAAAACATAATCCCAACTATACAATACTATATCAATAGGCAGAAGGTTTAAAACAAACAAAAGGAAGTACTTCTTCACACAATGCACAATCAACCTGTGGAACTCCTTGCCAGAGGACATTATGAAGGCCAAGACTATAACAGGGTTCAAAAAAGAACTAGATAAGTTCATAGAGGATAGGTCCATCAATGGCTATTAGCTAGGATGGGCAGGGATGCAACCCCATACTCTGAAGTGCCCCTAGCCTCTGTTTGCCAGAAGCTGGGAATGGGTGTTAGGGGGATAGGTCACTTGATGATTACCTATTCGGTTCATTCCCTTTCAAGCACCTGACATTGATGATGGACAATTGGTCTGACCCAGTCTGGCTATTTTATGTTCCTAATCTGGTGGGTGACCCAGTGCTCCCAATCAACCTTTACACTTTGGGAACTAACTAGTAGTTATTGCAGGTAATTTATAAGCTACTGTCACACCCCTCCCTCCCTTAATGCTTGATCCTTTTTGTCTGTTTGGTGGTGTCCCAGATCGCACACTGTTCTGGAAGAGAGTGAAAGATTCGCATTCGAATTCAGGACCTATGCTGAGAAAGTGTGTTTGGAAAGTTGCTGTGCCCAGAATTGCCAACTCTTGCGATTTTATTGCGATTCCCACAATATTTGGGGGAGGGGAGGTGTTGGTGGTGTTTTTTTTTTTTAAAGCATCAGCACCTTGGTTCATTTGCTAACATGAGAAGCTGAGCTTTTACTTATAAAACAAAACAAAAGCAAATTTCTCGCTGGCATGGTTGCAGAGAAAACTTGAAAATATGAAGCGAGTGCATCCCGCAAGGCTATAGAAATCAGAAAGTAAATAAAAAGAACTCACACTTTATTTATTTGTTTACATTTCATGATTTTGAAGCCAACCTCATGATTTTTTTTGAGCCTGACTCATGATTTTGAAGCATACCTTTTAGATGCATTATTGTTATTCTATGTAACATGGCGGGGACTGGCCATGAAGCCATAGACACTATGGATTAGCCCAACACTATTGCATTTTGAAAGGCACATTGAGCTCAGTAAAAGCTTTTTGTTGGAAGTGAAATTTTGGATTATGTTCAAAGACTCTGCTTGGAAGCCTGCCTGCACACACTGTCCTAACTATCTGTATATCCTTGCCAAGCCACCTGTCTCGCAGTAGCAAGGGTGAGGACAACAAAATTAGTCCTCAAGTTAATACATTTATTCCTCCATTTATATGATAAAAGTAGTCTCTTGTCTGTGACAACCATCGGCTGGCATAAATCTCAATAGGCAAAGGTTAGAACATTCCAGCCCTCTGGATTATCTGTTATCCCGCTAAATTGCCTGATGAGTAGGGTATCAGGTTTTATTAATCTTTCTGTAATTTTTTTTTTAATATTGAGCTTAAGGCACTCACTAATGAATCAGTTTTAATTTATGGGCTAAAATAAAATCCTCATTAAGGCTGACAAACTGTAGCCTCAGGTAAACACAAAACATTTCCACTCAGAGCTAAATGAGTTCTCCTCTGGATGCTGGTGCTTCTGCCAATAGAAAGGTGGGGTCAGAGGTCCAATGTCATATCAGAGGAAGAAGCATTTTAGTGAAAGTAACTGCAATGCTCTATCACCGAGGAATTCTATATCCAGTATGGAAAGGAATGAAAACGAAGGAGTGTATTGTCATTTTTCCCCCTGAACAAACACTTCAGGAATATTCTGTTTAGAACCACTGTTTGCTAAATTAGTCTGTATCCCAAACACATTAATCAAATATTCCAATAGCTCCTTTAGGAACATACCCAGTGCAAATGTATACTTTGAACTTTGGATGCACACACACATGTTTCAGTAACACTAAGGGGAGTCAAATGGAGGCCGTATCTCTGGACTCAATACTGCAACCATTTATACATGCAAATAACTTCACTTACGTGATTAGCCCTGCTAACATCAAAGAGACTATTTGCCTGAGTAAGGTAGCTCTTGCCTCAATGTGTCTGTAGAATCGGCTCTCCAGTGAGAGCAAGCTTACTTTTGGAAATATGTAATATCTGAGTCACGTGCATTGCAGCTCTGTATGACAAATGTAAATGTACTGTGTGCATTTGGGTGTAAAATACCATTCTTTAGGCATTAAAGCAGAACAGCTCTGTTCTTTAGACAGTTTACTTGATGATTGATTGTTTCTTTCCTGTTTGTCACTGTTTCCAGTCACCTTTTTGAATTATACGTCATTATTCTATAGAACACTATTTAAAGGGACACTGTTGATATGAAAATCATATTCTTGTTCATTTAAAAATATTTGTGTTTAGTTACAACTAATACTAAATTTGATATACATTGATTTACTCTTTGCACTTTGTCTTGAACAGTGCAACTTAAAGTTACCTTAGATTTCTGTTCCCATTCATTTTAGCACAATGCAGTTGAGTTTGGATTTCCAACATTGACAGAGAGTGTTTTTAAAAAAATACAACTCCTGTTTCCAATGAAATAAAAACAACATTAAAACATTTACAAGCAAAGAAAAGCCACAAAGTGTTGGGTTTAAATTGTCAGCATTTTTCAATTAATGGGTACAATAATTTATAATCAAGTCACGGACACAGTTAATGCAGTGCTTTGTTTAGATTTAAAAGATTGATTATTGTCTT
Source organism: Terrapene triunguis (assembly GCF_002925995.2). NCBI lineage: Eukaryota > Metazoa > Chordata > Testudines > Emydidae > Terrapene > Terrapene triunguis. The sequence continues at coordinate 12,046,809 of NW_020664487.1, read as the reverse complement.
ACTGACCATGGATAATCTAGTTCTAAATGTTGGGCCCAGTTGTGCAACTTTTAATCATGCTAGTCATCCTTGAAAGGGTTGTGGAATCAGGTCTCTTGTCTTTTGAACAAGTGTCTCTATAGTGACATATCTGTGACCATTTAGTATAATTTAAGGCCCTGATCCCGCAATCACTAAAAGACGTGCAAAAGTGTCTGCAGGATTAGGGCCTAAATAAATTAATCTGTCAAGGCTCATATTCTTATCAATAATCTTGTTGACTTCAATGGGAGCCCCTACAGGTATGAGAGTCTGATTGCATAGATCCCTTTGTAGGATCAGAACCTCAGTGGATATTACAGCTGCATGCTACATGCTTTAGATTTGCTGTTGATGTACTGGGTACACTGAATGGATACACTTCAGACGTTCACTTGTATAACTGTCATACAAAAAACAATAAAAAGGAAGTTAAAGCTTAAAAAAAGAAATCCCAAACAACTTAAAACTATTTGCTCTCAGTAGCTTAGATGGAACTAAAATTATAATGGGTAAAAAAGCACTTGAGTGACATAAGAGCCTATGCCCCATTTTCAAAAGTGATGTACTCCTACGCTCCATTGAAAGTCAATGAGACTGAGGCAGGGAAATCACTTTTGAAAATGGGACTTAGATGCCTAAGTAACTTGGACTCTTATGAACATTTTACCCAACATCTTCTCCATCTGTATTTTGATTGTCATTGTCTTTGCCTTTCAGATGCAGTAATCGTACACAGTGCGCAGTGGTAGCAGGCCCTGATGTGTTTCCAGACCCTTGCCCGGGAACGTACAAATACCTGGAAGTGCAGTATGAATGTGTCCCTTACAGTATGTATAGTAATATATTTTCACTTCTCATTGATAGAGATCTCATTTTGCTTGCAGATTAGGCCTTGAACCCCTGGGGGGAAAAAACAAACCACCACTCAATGGCAAAATTGGCAAAAGTGTATACACCACACCAGATTCAGTTGATGAGGGTTTGAAAATCTCACTCATTGTGTGATGGATGCTCCTGTTAAATGAAACACTACTATTAATTAGGGTATTTTTTTTATTGCTCACTATACAGTTTTCTGATTGTAATTTGTATAGCAAAGTTTTTTTAGACTGATCTATGTTATTTTAATTAGTGCCATTTTATCGTTACCTTTTAAGTCCCATATTACATCTCCTTGCAGGGACAAGCAAATAGGAAGCTAATTGATGAGAGCATAATGTTGATGGTAGGAATTATGAAACTGTAAGTTTGTGAATTGATTAAGGGAACTTACATGCAGGCCCTGAAAGCCTTACTTTTTTTCTAGGTTTAGAAAAACTTTCATCTGTGGTTGTTGTATTATATTTTTAACAGAGCAAAATCAACATCACCAAAAAGTAAAGCATGCCTCAGAATTTGCTTTTCATAGCAGCAGGACTCATTTACAATTCTGCTATCAAAAAAATTGTATATCGCAAAGAGGAATATAAATATTTGGTTAGCAATAGTAAAGAATCAAGTCATGCAAAACTAAATCATTTCTCGGTTTCTTACCCTGGATTTCTTAAAGCTCTCAAATTGTGCACCTCAGGGAACAAACTAGGCAAAACTAAAATCACCCCTGGTCTTCCCTAATTAGTTTAATATGTGTGGGATCGAGTAGTGAGAGCCAGCCAGAAAACACTTCATTCTTCTGAAGTACGGCAGTTGACCCGTGGAAGAAGATAGCTGGGATCATAAACAAATAGGCTCGTGCTTGGATGTCAAGCCACTGGAGAAGGAATGTGTCTTGTAAGTGACAAACGTGATCTCCTCAGGGAAAGTTATGAGCTTCCTTTCTCATGCTTCCAGTCCCTCAAACTGTACGCACCTCTCACTGAGGAACTGGCTGCCCATCTGCCGTGGGGACTGAAAGGGTTGAAAGGTGATGTGGCTGTCGAGAGATGACTGGGAACTGAAAAGTGAGGGATGCAATTAAAACAAAAGCACTCACTGCCCTTGTCCCTGAACAAAAGTGACATACTCCGCCAAGGGACCCTTAGTCTATCTCAACCAATTGGGGAAAACAGGGCTCAACATTAGGACTATGTCCATGTCTGAGTATTAAAAACAAAAACCATGAAGCTTCTAGATGCAACAACTGATGTCTTACATTGGGGCTGATTCAAAACCCATTGAAGGCAATGAAAAGATTGACATCCATGTGCTTTGGATGTGACCCATAGAGCTTTATACAAAATTACTAGTTTGCAGGTGACCTACTAGCAAGGCCGTGTTTCATTTCATTACCAAACAAAAAAAGTGTGTGTGGGGGGGGAGTGGGGGTGAGGAGGTTGTACTTACCATAAGTCGTATTTCTTACGATTTGCAATTTACATGGCATGTATTATTTCCTCCTGAGATCATTCTGGTAAAGAACTAGTCATTACCAATAGCCTTTGTTGCATAGAAAACAAAGAAGAATAGTAGTGCATTGTTAGAAAGGTAATATGTGAATATTATGCCCTGAGGTGCTAATCGGTCTTATGTGCAAGATGTAAAATAACTCTTGCGGCAGGCTGTTCTGTACCAAATGTACAGTAGGGATTGAATGTTTTTAATGATCCAAATGTGAAAAATGATGCCTTTAAAATCAGGTTACGGTGTTTGTATGGCTGTGGGTTTTTTAATACCTACTGGAGTAATCTTTATATACTGCTGGAGGCGGAGATAATCATTGTGGTGAATTCTGACTTTTCCTAGTTCTGATTTGCAAAATTGCAGCATTTGTGATTAACATTTTGGGCCAGATCCTCAGCTGGTGCATAGCTCCATTAATTACAGAGAGCTACACCTCCATACCCCAGCGAAGGACCTGGCACGTTGTGCGGGAGTGTCCGTGTCCATGTGTCCCTGTCCCCCCAAAGGCAACAGGGTCTAGTGAACTGAGCACAGGGCTTTCACACCAGAATTTCTCGATTCTGTTCTTTCCTGTGTCTGGCGTTGGCAACGTGTTACACTTCTGTAGTAGTTTGCAAACACTATTTAGTTATGCCCCACAACATCCCCACCGCATGAGGCAGGGAACAATCATCCCGTGGCTTTCACAGTGAAAGTGGTTCACGCAGCAAGAGAGTGTCAAGAGCAACATTACAATCCAGGAGTGAAATCCTACCTCATTGATGTCAATGACAAAACCGCCTTTGGCTTTAATGGGACCAGGATTGAACCCCAGAACTTGTGCTTAATCCACTGAGCTGCACTGCCCCTAGGGAAGTCAATGTGAGTTTTGCAGTGTCTGTTTCCTCTGAAATAGGGATGATAACACTTTATTTACCTGATTATCTACCACATGGCTTTCTTGCTGACTGTGAAGCTGTCACACCATTTACTAGCAGTCTCATTTGCTGACTTGTAGTGGTGTATGGGGGAAGGGTTTATCCTCTGAGAAGACAAACAGGCCAGTCATCTGACCACCCATTCTCTTCATGTGAGAGCACCATCTGGGTCACTTTCGGGGAGGAACTCAGCTAGGGAGATGCAGTGAGGACAATTCTGCAGCCACAGCCATCAGTAGGGCATGCTGTGCACATGCAAGTATCAGAGGGGTAGTCGTGTTAGTCTGGATCTGTAAAAAGCAACAGAGGGTCCTGTGGCACCTTTAAGACTAACAGACGTATTGGAGCATGAGCTTTCGTGGGTGAATGCCCACTGCGTCCGACGCATACCGATTCGTGCCTGCATATTTATACCTGACTCTGGAAATTTCCATTACATGCGTCTGATGAAGTGGGCATTCACCCACGAAAGCTCATGCTCCAATACGTCTGTTAGTCTTAAAGGTGCCACGGGACCCTTTGTTGCTGTGCACATGCAGTTTGCAGCACTCATCGGCTGGGGTAAGTGATAAATGAATGGCTGAGTGGGACCTCTGTCTTCGTGCTGGTCTACACTACGGGGTGGGGAGGAATGATCTAAGATATGCAACTTCAGCTACGTGAATAACGTAGCTGAAGTCGCCGTATTTAGCTCTACTCCCCATGGTGTCTTCACTGTGCTATGTCGACGGGAGATGCTCTTCTGTCGATTCCCCTTGTGCTTCTCATTGAGGTGGAGTACCGGAGTCGATGCTAGAGCAATCGGCGGTCGATTTATTATGTCTATATTAGACACGACAAGTCGACCCCTGCTGGATTGATCACTGCCCGTCGATCCGGCCGGTAGTCTAGACAAGCCCTTCCTTGCATTTGTGACTTCAGACCATATTAGTGCCAACACACTGTGTGCAGTGAAGGTTGCCATCTTTTGGCCAGTCAAACACAGAAGTTATCTCTATCCATGGCTATGCTCCAGTTTCTTCCAACAAGACCTACCTAGTTGCTCCTGCTTTGGGTTTAGTCTAGACGGTGAGGTTTAGGCTGTCTTTTCAGTGCCTTACAAGTTAAACGTGGCTTGCACAGCACCACTGAGTAAACCTGAATTCCTTCTTGTCTATTTGCCGAGGTAAAATGGACTATGGTTTTTGGGCAATTTCCTGCCTCCATTGTAGATTTTCCATGGCCTAGTGGGGCTGTTCTCAGGAACCGCTTGGATTCAGACTGTTACTAATGCTGGAAACCTAGTGCCCTGTTGCCTTTTTGAACTAAGCTTTGCAATGTGCTATTCTCCTAAAGAAGTGCATCAGCGTTTGTAATTAAGGCATTAATGTTTCATCACACGTTCCATTAGAATGTAATCTCAGCCTGCTATGTCTAAGTTGTCAGTTTACTCCGTAAGGTTTCAAATCATGGGCTATATATGTTGCCAGAGCATTAATGGAAATATTCGCTGAACAGCAAAGGAAAGTTGAGTATATGTTCCAGTAGAGCAGCATTTGGGAATTGTCTGTAGTGTGATGCTATAGCTGACCTTGAACACTGATGCTCAATAGAACACTGTTGTGCCTGTTCCCTCAAAGAAAAACATATGGAATATTTTAAACTCTCTCTTGGTTCCCCCGTCCTGCCTTGCATTGGTTTTGTTTTTTCTCCTGTTTCTCCAAATTTCCATAACTTCCATCAGTTGTAGGAAGACTTGCTGGTGACAATGCATTGTCCACCGAAAGCCTCTCCATTTCTTTCTGAAAATGTAGCCTCTTATGACTTTACCAGCCCATGTTCTCTTTTGAAAATGGCTGCTATATTATATATCCCTAGTCCTCCTTTCCGCCAGCCTCACTCACTCTGGGAATTATTTGTTTTAAGAAAAAAAATGGATCTGGCTTCTGACCAGGGATAGATTGTCCTGACTTCTCTCCCCTCTGGCTAAGTAGGGCTAGTCAATATCAACAGGTGACCAGTCCTCTCTCATGCTTAGAATAGTCCCCTATATTTTTAAATGCTGACAAGGTGATGGGGGGTGGGGGAGAGGCAACACTTAACTATCAGTCATCTCTTTGTTAAAGACTGGTTTAAAAAATCATAGATGTTGAATTCACATTTCCCTGTTGTGGTATTGATGAAAAAAGGGTAATTTCTTTGCTAGAAATACTCTTTTTATTGCTTTCAGAAGAGTGGGTTGGCTTACATATCAATAAAAGTGAAGGATGTTAAGTGTGATGTGGGAACAGAATTCAATAAAGTTTTATTGTATCACAAGTGGACAGAAGTGCGTTTAAAAACATTAAATGAAAGCTCACCATATCTGCTCCGCTGGACCTTAGGGCCAGTGAATAGACAGATAATTGAATAATGACAGTTTTAAGAGAATCCAAGCACTAGAAAGCAATCTGATATTTTTATTGCTTTAAGATTGCTGAGGGGAGGGAGAAGATGAGAGAAAATTGCAACCTGAAAACAATTTAATGAAACCACTTCTCCCAAGAATACTGGTCTTAATTATTTTTCAGTGCCATACGATTTTTGAATCCTGTATCCTCACCTCCCTTGCCTTTCTTTGTGGGGGTTTCCTTTCTGCGGTTCTTAACCACTGACGGCTGAGAAACAATGTTTTCAAGCTCTCACAGCAATGCATTGCTGGGTGCCAGTTTTTATTACATAAATGGTCCTGTGGTTCCTTCAGATTCCATCCCTCTGGGTTATTCCCTTCCCAGGGGGCAGGCCATCCCTCCATGCTCTCCCCACATCCCCCAAGAGAAAATAACAAGTGTTCCTAAGGGGTTAAACATGGTTGTGTACACTCTGGTTTGGTAATGAAAGCATCCCTGCTAAAGCAAAGCTTCCCGTGTTCTACTTAGTTAAATGAATGATTTGTGTGCATAGGCTGGGGACCATAAAAATACTAACCTAACCACCCATTATGGTTATTTCTTATTCTGAGCAAAGAATCTTTACTTTGTATCCTGCTGACAAACTGCCTTTCTTCCAAGGCATACAATTTCATAGGCATTGCAGCCAAACAAACAAACGAAATCAAAACAAAACAAAAAAATCAGTTTTGTATTCATTGGAATTCCCAGATTCCCTTGTTAGTTCTTTTTCTTCCTCGGAGTCAGAAACAAAGGACGCATTACTTACCCCACCAATCTCCTTTCACTGTATTATTGGTGGGGAGAGGGCACATTTACAAGTGCTAACAGAAATGTGCCCTTAATTGAAATAATCTAATACTATGTGGATTTTGCAAATCAGCAGTCTCTTAGCCTGCAGGTTTAGAGATCAGCATAGGCGTGCACACAGTTTTCAAGAATGAAATAAAAACTGATGCTGGTGTTCAGGAAGAATAAATATTTTAGATGAATCAAGAAACTTAGGAGATTGAAATTTAAAACGAAATATTGAGAGATACTCTGGGAAACAGATTCACAAATAAGAAAGGGTATTTTTCCTTCCTAGGTTTGGTTTTAAACTTGAAGGCCCAATTTAAAGGAACTAAGCCTTTTTAGCAGGTGTTAGTGGGCATAATTTATACAGACATGTCAGAGGCCTGCTGAAAGCAATGGAGGTGTTAGAGCTTCTCAAAAAAGAAAGGTTGAAAAGATCTGTTGTAATGGGTTGATACACAACCTAAATATTAGGGTTGCTACCAGCTCCCCCTGTAATTTTCAGTGTGCTTCTAACAAAGGCCCATTTAAGCAGCTCAAAGCCATGTGTTTTTTAAATTTCCTTCTGATGTGTATCAATCTACACTAAGCATTGCCCAACCAAGGAGCCATCCCCTATCACCCAATCCCAGCTTCTGGCAAATGGAGGCTAGGGACACCTAGCCATTGATGGACCTATCTTTCATGAATCTATTTAGCTCCCTTTTGAACCCTGTTATAGTATTGGCCTTCACGACACCCTCTGGCAATGAGTTCCAGAGGTTGACAGTGCGTTGTGTGAAAAAATACTTTCTTGTGTTTATTTTAAACCTGCTACCTATTCATTTCATTTGGTGGCCCCTTGTTCTTGTATTATGAGAAGGAGTAAACAGCACTTCCTTATTTACTTTCTCTATACCACTCATGATTGTATAGACCTCTATCATGTCCCCCTTCGTCGTCTCTTTTCTAAGCTGAAAAGTCCCAGTCTTATTAATCTCTTCTCATACGGAAGCCGTTCTATACCCCTAATCATTTTTGTTGCCCTTTTCTGAACCTTTTCCAATTCCAATATATCTTTTTTGAGATGGGGCGACCACATCTGCACGCTGTATTCAAAGTGTGGGCGTACCATGGATTTATATAGAGGCAATATGATATTTTCTGTCTTATTATCTATCCCTTTCTTGATGATTCCCAACCTTCTGTTCGCTTTTTTGACTGCCACTGCATGTGAATGATTTCAGAGAACTATCCACAATGACTCCAAGATCTCTTTCTTGACTGGTAACAGGTAATTTAGACCCCATCATTGTATATGTATACTTAGGATTATGTTTTCCAATGTGCATTACTTGGCATTTATCAACATTACATTTCATCTGCCATTTTGTTCCCCAGTCATCCAGTTTTGTGAGATCCTTTTGTAGCTCTTTGTAGTCTGCCTGGGACTTAACTATCTTGAGTAGTTTTGTATCATCTGCAAATTTTGCCACTTCACTGTTTACCCCTTTTTCCAGATCGTTTATGAATATGTTAAATAGGACTGGGCCCAGTACAGACCCCTGGGGGACACCACTACTTACCTGTCTCCATTCAGAAAACTAAGAAATGGTTTGGTGGAAGAGGTAGGGCATGACCAGGGAATGTTTTACATATTCTGGAAGTACTACTGTATTATGAGCTTAAGGTTTGTGAGAATCATGGATAATGGAGAGATCACACAGGCTGTGTGGAATGTTAGCAAGAGCGCTCCCAAAGCTAAACGTTGCAGTAACCTTGATTTTCAGAAGAGGGGGGGAAACATTTTTTTTTTAATTTTGCCAGAAGCAAAGTTTTGTTCTTTGAGTAGATACAACAATGTATTCCCATTAGGTGTATTCCATAATTGCAGCCCTCTCCAAGACCCATATGAGCTCCAAAGCTCCTGCAGCATCAGTATCTGTAAAAACAATGGCTAATATTGAGAACAATGGGAGCTGTTGAGTGCTGAGCACTTTTGAAAATCTGGTGCCCAAATGGGAGCCGAGTTGTACTGAAAATCAGTCCCTTTTAGTGTTAGAAAACAAACTGGAGAGACTTAAGCCATCTATACTACTGTGTAAGGCCCCAATTCAGGAAAGCACTCAAGCCCATGTCTGTCAATCCCTGTTCAGTATCGCACTTAAGCATATGGATAAAACCTATTAACTTCAGTGAGACTTAAGCATGTTTTAAGTTCTCTCTTAAATAGGGATGCTGTCTTGAGAAGGGGCCTAAAAGATGATTCCATGTCTCTGCAATAAAACTGGGGGGGAAAGGGGAAAAAAGGAATATTTATAATGCTCATGACAATTGTGGGCATAGAGCTGACAATCTGTCCCTCACGGGGAAGAGGTGGTGGGGAACCTGCCTAGAAAAAATGAACAGTTGATCTTGAAGACTGTTTTTGCTGAATTTGTCCCAGAATGTTCAAACGGAAGATAAATAGCTTCAACATTCTAACCTCACTTGAGAGAGGGAAATCTGTGTGGCTGGGTTGTTCTCTAACTGTAAAATTATATTTAGGCTTGGAAGGATTAGTTTTTTATCGGTAAATGTCAGTAAACATCAATTTCACTGTACACACAGAAATCAATGAAAAAATATATCCATCGATGGTAATCAAAATGTACAGATAGGTAAAGTAAGAAACGAGCTTCTTGAGAACTTATTAGAGTTTGGTATAAGGATATTTGTGTATTTTAACTGTTATAAAGCTTCAACTTTTCAGAATCTCTACATCTACCATTATTAAATATTTATTTCCCCCAACCCCATTGTGTAACCCCCATAATATCCCACAACTGTGAAAATTTAAATTGATTTTAAAAAATGCTTAAAACCCATAATTTTGCATAACTTTGAGAACTTAAATACTTATAAATCTGCAAAAAAATGCTTTAAAATAAACACGAATACTGTCTATTGAAACTAAACAAAAAAAATTGCCAGACCTAATTATATTGCATTGTTATCACCAGAACTTTTAAAAATCATACACGGGAATAGTACTTACTTTAAGTGTGCATACAATTCAGATTCTATTGCTACTTTGGGTACTTGCGCTCAATTGGGCTATTTCCAGGCAGTAAAGAATATACTTTAGTTAAGATTCAAAATACAGTGACATCTATTTTTCCCTAGTAGGCTTCAGTGGAACTACTCATATGGCAAAGCTTGGTACCGTGCTGGATCAGAACCTAACTTTTCCCCCTTTTGATACATACTATAAACAAATAATTTAAGCAAACAGAATTTATTGTATACATTTATTAAGGCAATATTGTCTTGTTGTTAGGAAGAGCACAGTCTTTGTTTCCTTATGGACTTGATCACCAGGGCCATAGCCTTGTTTCAAAATGCTAAACTGCCATGACTATGTATTGTAGACAAAGTCAGCAACAGAATACCTTTCAGGTTCCTGGGTTTATTTGTGTAGCTTTTCTGTTTAAAATGGCTTATCTATTGTTTCAAATTGAATAAATTAAAATACATCCTGGTGTATTTTATAGTTATGGCTAATTTAAATGATGTCTTAAGGCTGAAAAAGGTATCAGACTTATGGAAGATATGTTTCCGTTTGAGTTCACACTACCCTTTTGACTCAAGGACTAGCCCAGACCTAGCCCACTAAAGTCAATGAGAGTTTTTCCATTGGCTTTAGAGGACTGTGGATCAAACCCTTAGTTGCTAGGGTTAACATTCTGGCCCAACTGAAGTCAGTGAGAGTTTTGCCATTAACTTGAATGAGGCCAAGATTTCACTCTTGGAGTTATAAATTGAGGAATTTGTGGCATGATGGTAAGACTGGAAGGAGAAATTCCTTTCCAATACAGAGAGAGTGTAAGTTTTTCTACAGGTTGGTTGCTCTCTCCGCCCCTTTCCCCCAAGTGGCACAATTAACAGTTGATGGAGTTAGCAAAGTGTCAGAAGCAGGTTCAGAAAACACCAGCAACCATTTCAGTGTGTTACTTTATACTAAGAGGGGAGAGGAAAATACTGCTGGCGTGGTGTATTTCTGCATTTGGGCATCCTTCTTGACCTCCAGTCAGCCACTCCACATAGTGCCGCAAACATCTAGCAGGGCTCGCTTGTTCTTAGCAGTCTGATGGAAAAAGGGGCCAGATGATATTAATTTTGTCTTGGATGATACTGACCTAAGTTAAGCATGCTGTCTGCGATGACTCTATAAACCAGGCTTCTACAACAGTATGTACATGAGAGAAGACAGTTGATTGTCATGATATAATGTATGGAAGGAAAAGCTCCCAGGAATTGCTTACAACACTTCATCATACATACACTGATACTCATGTTAAATGGCTTTTCACACTCAAAATCAGCCCCAGTTTCATTAATTATGAATGGCTGTTGTGTGACAGATGGTATGTATTACTGTTTTTAAGAATGAGTGATAAGTGTAAAATGAGAAACACATGTTGCTCGACAGCTTTAGCTACCATGTATCGAAGAGAACCAACTTTCTCCCCTGTTGGACAGCATCCTGTTTTAATAACCTTAAGATGGAGATCATGAAATATACCGGGGTAGGAAACACTGGACAAACATAGACTCTGATGTACGAGGATGCAGCTCTCACTGAGCTCGCTCAGGGTTTCACCTGTTTGTGCCCGGGCTGCAATTGGCCTTTCTAGTACGAATATTGATCAGGCACATGGTTTTACTAAGAGCCCTTAGCTTGTGGAGATACACAAGTTTAAACAATGTGTCTTGAAAGGAATGAATAGCTTAGGTCAGTGCTTTAGCCAATGGTTGACATACACAAAATTTATAGTATTCCTTAAATAGTCTGATTTCCTTCTAAACATGTTTCTGTAGTGTTACTTTCTTCATGAAATAGGTTTCAGAAACTCTTGTACATGCACAATAATTGGGGGGGGGAGGGGCGGGAGGGTAGTATAAACAATTCTTTTAATTAGATCTAGATAATAGGCTTGTGAATACTAATTTTTATTTTGCTGATCTGCAGCCAGATAATTGTCAGAATCAAGCCTGACCATTTCTTGCAGGATAAGGGCCTAACACAGTAGCAAGAGCACAGTAGTTACAAAGTCTTTATTACTTTTACAAAACATATTCCATGAACTTAACTACTGTAATGTGAAACATTATAACACTAAGCTGCATGTGGTCAGAATAAATGGATCAAATATATTTTGTGATACAGTAGTAGCCTTTTAAAAAATAAAATCATGTTGATTTGTTTGCTTGCTTGCTTACTTGTAAAGTGAGTTTGCAATGTCTAGTAAGTGTAAACTAGTGACATTTCTATGGCATGTTCTTTTCTCTTAGGGCTGAGATAGGGAATGAAAAGCACACATGTACTTCATTTTGCTTTTTTGTATTCAAGCTTAACATTCATAATACAGCAAAATGTTATTTTTGCTTCTTAAAATCAATCGTATTAGTTATTCCCGTGTTGAATTTGGTTCTTATTCAAATACTCTAACTGCTGTCCTTGAAAAGAAATTCTGGCTCAATTTCTTTACAACTCAGCCTTTCTTTAGTGCCTTGATAACAGTGTTATCTTATTCCGTAATGCTTCACCATACAGAGTAATCTAAAACCCAGGGAAGCATGCCAAAAGATGCTAGAAAAAAGGGTCTTTACAAAAGGCTGGACTTTTCCCTCTAACACTGCAGAGTTTGCACTGCTCTCTCTTATTCAAAGAAAATGAATAATTCAAAATAAATTTGGAAAGTAAACAGAGCAAGATTTGTTTTTGGAAAAGTGCATTAAATTTGATAACGTATTTTACTGGGTAAAAGTTCTTTCCTTTTCAATTTTGTCAGATTAAATTGTATTGCACTACTCTTTACTAGCCAAGGGGTGTGTGTGGGGAATTATTGCCCCTTGTCCTTAGTCCCATCTGACTGAGGCTATAATAAGCTCTTGAGGACATGTCCTACTATGGTATTCTGGCAGGTTTCCCCAGTCTAAAACCTCCCCTCCTCACCCAGATCCATGGTAGCTGAGCTTGGTGCAGGGAGCTTGTGTGGAGGCTAAAGAAATTCTCCTCCATAGGCTTCAAAATTACAACAGACAGTCTTGGTCACGGGTACCCAACCCTGGAGGCTGGCACTATCCCTACCACTCAACTTTCCCGTGGAGGCACAAAGCACCCCTGCTTCCCCCATAACCCACTCCTCCCAACCGCCAAATCCAGCTGCATGAGGATACATGGGGGGACAAATATCTTGTATCTGAGGTCCTCCATCATCAAAGGGGGGATTCATTAGGCGTTGCCCCACAATAAGGAACCATCATCAACCATAACATATACACAAGGAGCAAGAACCCTATTCTACCCTTAAGAGACTTCCAGAGTGAAGTAATCCATCTCCTTGCTGACGTATCACAAAGAAACAGTGGCTGTCATGAGAAGACCCCTGTATTCAGGGTGAGAGTCACCCTCCACCTTACGATTGTCCCTCCGCAGCCTTTCCACGCAAGATAAGGACTGTCCATGTCAGGCTAATCTACATGCCCACACTGCTGCAGCCACCATCCCGGTGCCTCTTAGAACAGATTCACTGCCTTCCCAGCGCCTTGAAATGACAGCCACCCCTTCTGTCCCACTAGAGCTCCAACGCCTTCTGCACGCTATGTCAGGCAAGTGCTAGCTGGTGATGGCTGGGGCTGAAGAGACAGATGTACCGTTGGGATCTGTTGGAATAAAGTGCCTGTGCTCCAGAACAGCAAAATGACAGGGTACCACTGCCAGAGCCGATCCAGAAGGAAATAACCACCTAGGCCTTCCCTTTCCTCAGGTCAGTCTTTCTCACTCCCTGTGTGTCCAGATGGCCTGTTGACTGAGCAGTCTATTCCACAGGGAAGGTGTTGTCTCTCAGGTTTTGTCTCCAAGACAGTAAAGCTGGCTCCCCCCATGCATACATTTTCCACAGATTGAGAGAGCAGACTTCAAGGCCTCCTTGTTATATCTTTTCCCCTCCTGATGGTTAAGTACAGCCCAAGTCTGGCATTTCAGGCCAGTGGTTGGAAACGGCCTGATCTAAGTCCTTGTCTTCAGGATGGATCATTAACTTTTTCTGCCCTGGCCTGGTGTGGGAGTGGTGTACATTCCATCACGTTGGCTTTCCCCACTTCATAAGAACATAGGAACGGTCATGCTGGGTCAGATCAATGATCCATCTAGACCAGCATCCTGTCTCTGACAGTGGCAGAGCCCACTGCTTCAAAAGGAATGAACAGGTCATTATAGAGTGATCCATCCCTTCTCATCCAGTCCCAGCTTACAGCACTCAGAGGTTTATGGACACACAGATCATGAAATTGCATCCCTGACCATGTTGGCTAATCGCTGATGGACTTATCCTCCAAGAACTTATCTAATTCCTTTTTGAACCCATCTGGTCCTGGTGACTTATGTGTCAGTTTGTTCCAAAATCTCCTCTCTTGACACCTCAATCTGGGATGGTTCCTCAGATTTGTCACCTAAAAAGAAAGGTTCAAGTGTGAGAATTTCCCTCACATCCTCTGTAATGAAGCCTGATGCAAAGAATTAATTTAGCTTCTCTACAATGGCCTTGTATTCCTTGAGTTCTCCTTTAGAACCTCAATTGTCCCAGAGCCCCACTGGCTGTTTGGTAGGCTTCCTGCTTCTATGTATTTAAAAGAATACAGTTCGTTTTTGTGTTTTTAGCTAGTTGCTATTAAAATTCTTTTTTGCCCTGCCTAATTATACTTTTACACTTGACTTGCCAGAGTTTATGTTCCTTTCAATTTTCCTCATTAGGATTTCACTTCCAATTTGTAAAAGATGCCTTTTTGCCTCTAGCCACCTCTTTTATTCTGCTGTATACGTGATTTTTTTTTGTTCTCTTACTGTTTAGCTTATGTAGGGTATATATTTCATTTGAGCCTCGATGGTGTTTTTAAATAGCTTCCATGCAGCTTGCAGGCATTTCACCTTTGTGACTGTTCTTTTTAATTTTCTTTTAACTAGCTTCCTCATTTTGTGCACTTCCCATTTTTGATGTTAAATGATACTGTTGTGGGTTTCTTTGGTATGTTTCCCCCCGAAAGGATGCCCAGTTTAATTATTTTATGGTTGCTATTACTGAGAAGTTCATCTATATTCTATTATTGGACCAGATCCTTTGTGCCACTGAGGACTAAATCAAGAATTACCTCTCCCCTTGTGGGTTCCAGGACCAGCTGCTCCAAGAAGCAATAATGAATGGTGTCTAGAAATTTTATATCTGCATCCCATCCTGAGGTGATGTGCATCTAGTCAATATGGGGATAGTTGAAATCCCCCATTATTGCTGAGTTTTCTGTTTTTGTAGCCTCTCTAATTTCCCTGAGCATTTCACAGTCTCCGTCACCATGCTGGCCAAGTGGTCAGTAGTATATCCCTACTGCTGTACTCTTATTATTCAAGTATGGAATTTTTATCCAGAGAGATTCTGTGATACAGTTTGATTCATTTAAGATTGTTGCTATATTTAACTCTCTGCTTTCTTTCACATATAGTGCCACTCCTCCACCAGCACAACCTACTCTGTCATTCCTGTATATTTTGTACCTTGGTATTACCATGTCCCATTGATTATCATTGTTCTGCCAAGTTTCCATGATTCCTGTTATGTCAGTATGTTCATTTAATACCAGGCCATTTGCCCATCTTAGTATTTAGCCTTCTTGCATTTGTATACAAACACTTATAAAATATGCCTAATATATAGTTGTGTCTTGAGATGATGTAATTGAACAGGACTCTTTTGTTTGACTGTTTCTCTTCAGTTTCCATCTGTACTTTATCAACTTCTCTTCTCTGCTCTTTACTAGGATATAGAGAATCTCCTTTAATAAATCCTCCCTCAGGGATGTCTCTGTTCAAACCATGTGCTCCTTGGCACCTGTCGGCTTTCCCCCAGCCCTTAATTTTACATGCCAACAATCTGGTTCTGTTTTGGTTTAGGTGGAGCCCATCTAGTCCTGAATGAACTATTCCCCAGTTCATAATAAACCTAAATCCTTCCTCCCAACACCATTGTTTCATCCATGAAGTGAGATCCTGCAGTTCTGCGAGTGTGACAGGCCATGTGTATGGAACGGAAGCAATGCAGAGGATGCTACCGTAGAAGGCCTGGACTTTAATCTCTTACCTAGCAGTGTAGTTTTGGCCTCCAGGATCTCTCTTGCCTTTTCCTATGTCATTGGTGCCTACATGTACCAAGACCACAGGCTCCTCCCCAGCACTAAACCACAATCTGTCTGGATGTCTCAAGAAGTCTGCATCCTTCACAGCCAGCAGGCAATTCACCAGGCAGTTCTCCTGGTCATCACAAATCCAGCGATCTGTATTTCTAATAATCAAATCCCCCTTTACTGTTATCTGTCTCTTCCTAATAAAAGGGTCCCTCCCCCAGAGAGGTATCCTCAGTGCGAGAGGATACCATGACATCATCTGGAGGGAGTGTCCCAATTATGGGATCCTTTCCTCTGCGCAAGTTTGATGTTCTTTCCCTAGGGGCTTGTCTCCGCTTATTAGTGGATCAGCGCTCAGGCGATCAATCCACCGGGGGTCGATTTAGCGGGACTAGTGAAGACCCACTAAATCAACTGCCGATTGCTCGCCCATCGACTCCAGTACTCCACTGGAACAAGAAGCATAAGGTAAGCTGATGGGAGAGTGTCTTCCGTTGACCCAGCGCGGTGTAGACACCGCAATAAGTTGACCTAAGGTACGTCAATTCCACGTAGCTGGAGTTGCGTAATTTAGGTCGACTTAGTCCCGTAGTGTAGACCTGCCCTGAGTCCGTTCTACTGTGTCCCTGAAAGTCTCCTCTATGTGTTTGCCTGTCTCCCTCAGCTCCTCCAGTTCAGGGACTATGGTCTCAAAAGTCCATATGCCGTCTCTGAGGGCCATGAGTTGCTTGCACTGAATATACTCATATGCCGCCTGCTCACAAAGCAGGTAACTATATGTGCTGCATTCAGTGCAATAAACTGGGTAGCCCCCACTCTGCTTCTGGACATCTGCCTGCATTATTTTAACTCTGGCAGGGTTTTTAACATTATTTTGGGGGGAGGTGTTATTGGCTTAAATTTCGCGTACGTTTGTTAGGCCTCTCACACTCTGTCTCTAAACTTCCCTGTTTGCTTCTCCTGTTCGCTAGCTCCTCTGGTTGCTTAAAAGCTCCCTTTTTAAACCCCTCTTCTCCCTGAGTTTTCTCTGCCCCTTTGTCAAGGGATCCTAAAGAGCTTACAGATCAAAGGAGAGCACATTAGAGCATCCTTAGTAAGCTCCCACCCTAGCCTAGCAGGCCACTTAGCTCAGCACACAATCCGCAAAAGAGACCACACTATAACCTTCACGCAATAAGTAAGCAGAGGACAAGCGACCTAACTGACAGCCTCACCCCAATGATCACCAGAAGAGCTCCCTTGCAAGACTCCCCTGTTTGCGGCTCCTGGTTGCTAGCTCTTTCCTCCGCCGCCCTTCCCTCCCACACATCTGCCCAGCCGTGTGACTCTTACCATGGCCGGGCTGTGGCTCCAAGGCCCTGTCCCCCAGAGCTGCGCCGGCAGCTGTTGGGAGCCGCGGACCCTCCACCTTCCCTAGGTGGGGAGGCCCGAGGAGCAGGGACATGCGCTGTGGGCTGCACTTTGCCCCCCACACTGGGCAGGTGGAGGGTCTGCGGGTCCTGACCCTCTCCGGCTTCCAGCTTGGCTGGGGGCGGGGCCTTGGATGGAAGGGGCCACGGAGGGGCAGTGGCCCATGGCCCCCCCACTGTTGGGAAGGCTCCAACACCGCTGTTTAAATCACACCCACCTGTATGGTATCTGAGCACCTTACAGCACTGAAGTAGTCCATGTAAGAGATCTACACGAAGGCCAGATTTTCCACTTCTCTCACTCTGACCAGAGGCAGAAAGGGTTCATTTAAGACCTCATCTCTCTCCTCTTGCCCTTCTATTCTTATTCTCCTTTGTTCTTCTGTTTCGCCCCGTCCTGCCACAAAGAAACAAATCCTGCTGGCGATGGCTTAAATATCTTGAAAAGTCTAACTCCAAATGTCATTTTTAAATCCGCCCTTTCCCATAAGTAGCAAAGCCCCTCATGGAAAACCAGATTCTGGAATAATGTCAGCCTTTCCACTTGTAGGATGCAGGAGCTGCAATTTATCAGTCAGCTCAGAAGTTCTGCAAGTTGTTTCTTACCACTCGCCCTTGTGAACAGTCCTGAAAAGCTACACCGCTTCCGAGATGCAGAGTTAACCCGGCTTGATGCCTGTATGGCTGCTGGGGTATTGATATTCTGTTTTAGTTTGGTCAGTCAATAAGGTCAAGGGGGTTAAATTTTATCTGGTTTTCATTGGTGTTTGCCTGAAGTAAAATAGGTATCCAATTAAATTTTCCAGTATTGAACAAGCATGGAGTGGTAGCATCAGCTCTTTTACAAATGGATATTAAATTACATCCTGTAAAAGTGGCTGAAGACAATACCCAGCAATAACATGACCTAGTTATGTGTTTATCGAATTTACAAGACAATGAGATCCAATTTCTTTGCCAGCTGCATGGTAGCTAATGGTCAGTAAGAGAACCTCAAAATGAGAAGATCTTATGTTCTATATGGTGGACTCAAAGCTGAGTTTCAAACCTTCCCCACCTGAATTGTGGTTCCAATGGTAAGGAAAAGCATGCTTCATGTAAGACTAACAATACATTGGCCATGTGCAGTGATGAGGAGCCTATTTCTATGCTGATATGACTCCTTAGACTTCGGTTATGTCACCCCCGATGTACACCGGCGTGAGAGAGTGGAGAATGAGGCCTGAGAAGACAGATGCAGAAGCCTAAAATGGTGCTTCCTCTTCAAACTGACAGTTGTATTGCAATCACCAGTCTTAGCCACATCATGCAAGCTCTTTAGCAAAGTGGCCTGTCCAGCTTGGTAATCTAAGAACTCATTATGATAACCAGCAGGATGGAAAGACTGTGTATTATATTAAGTATTCAGTTACACATTATTTCAGAAAACAAAGAAGTCAATTAGATCTTTCTTTCAGAGCCTGAAGAGGGTTTTCTTTCAAATGAAATAGTACTGATTGTTTTCAGTCAATTCAAAAGTAGGCATTGACGTTCCAAAGAGTGATATTTACCAGAAAATTTAAATTGGAGGCACAACATGAAAATTAATGTTTTATAATAAAACTTTCTTTGGTTGCTGTTTTCAGAGTGAGTGGGCTGAGAGTTTAGCCCTGTTTAACATAAATAATGTGTATTTCGGTAGCACATTTCGTTTGAGGATCCCTAATTTCTTTCACACGCGTTAATTAATTGAGTCTAACAACATTCCCCTCTGGGGTAGGTGCATAAGCCAGATTTCACCTGCTACTGAAATGAAGACATTGCTGAGGTGCAAAGTGGCACCTATATAAGTGTGCACAGCAAAAGGATGTAACTGTTTAGGACAATAGGTGAAGAATATGCCATACGATTGTAAAACTCCTGCTTCTAGTTCTGAAGGGCAATGATATATTGACCTTAAATCCAGATTGGATGTTTCCCATCCTGGGCCTTAGGCTAGTTTAAGGTTAGAGGGAACAACAAAGACACATTTCTCCAGCAGGGTGATTTAAAGGGGGAGGGGGGAAGCTGCTTTTTGAAGCCGCTCAGAGGTTTGAAATGTTAGAAGTAATCCTGAGAGGCAGGTGGTGTGCGTAGGCTATATGTATACACACACACACACACACACAAGTGTGTTTGTGCATATGTTTATGAGTATGTGCATATAAAATTAAAAAGAGAAATTGCTTCACCTGCTACTGAATTTTGATCATATTAGGGTAAAGGAAAGCAGCCAGGTAGACAACTGTGAAATGTCTAGTATATAAATAGGGAACATAGTGGATACGTGAAGCCTGGGCTGATCTTTTGTGCTGTGCATCTAAGAGAACTCGCATCCCAGGGGGAGGGAGGGGACTAGGGTAACACCTTCCCAATCCTGGGCTGGAGAGGCCTCCTGGCATAACTTAAATAGCACTGGGGACCTGTCTAAGTTATAGCAGCTTCCTGGGGCTCCTCTGGTGCCTGGAGTCTCCACAGCAATGCATGCCGACACCCTCCCCTGCCTCGCTCTTCCTTTGGCCAGCACCACCCCAGTACACTCTCTATGCTAGAGCTCGCAAGGTGATCCTCAGAGGGCAGCCTTACACCTGTCTACTGCAGTGCCGGCCCTGAGGCAATTGTCACCCAGCTGCAAAAGGGGCTTTTAGGGCCTCTTTTCACCTCTCCGGGCCTTTTACATGGCATCAAAAGAGTGGAGTAGGGGGGAGGATCTCACCCCAATGCTTAAACCACTAAGCCATTCCCTCCATCTCAGTTCAAACCAAAGACTTTTCTTTCCACATAAGATAGATACGAAATGGAGGGAACCTTCAGTCCTTTACACAGGCCAAACTTTCATGATGGTCAGTAGCTATTTGGGTTGTACAAAGGTCCAGATCCAAAACCAATCTAAAGTTTACTGGAAAGGCCCCTATTGACTTCAGTTTTGAATCAGGCCCAATGTCTGCCAATCCAAGCCCATAATTTCCACAGATACCCTATAAATTACCACCACAGAGCTATATATTTATATCTAGGAAATTTAAACAAGGCTTTGTTAATCTACTCGCTGCCGCTCTTTCCCACACCAGGGTAAAGTATTTCAAGAAGGGCTGTAGGCAGGTGAATTCCATGTTGACTATCCCTAGTGTAGGACTGAATTCAAATATTTAGAACATTTTGAGACAGGCTTGCAGGGTAAAACAAGGCATTTTTCAAGTCTGCTCATGTTTCAGTTAGGTTTAAACTACAAGTGATGATTGATGTATCCTTGTCTGATGGTTATCATGCTAAAGGTGCTTTGCAGTGGACATCTCATACTGTCTGTTCTACTCCTGGCTGCACAGGGAGCTGACTAATTGTAAAAGTACAAGTGAGAAAAACAGTGAGTTTGACAGGAGAACTTTACAAGTGAAATCGTAGATAAAGTAATCTTCTTTCATAAAGTAAAGCACCATCTTTATTTAAAATTCGTGGATTCCCTTGCTCCTTGGCCCAAAGGTCTAATCGTTGACAATCTCTCTGTTAGAAGAGTGACATTTTAAAATGTCATTTCTATTTACTTAAGATGGAATTTTGCCAGCAGTATTGATGTAAGGATTTAATTGTCTTTAAGCAAATTGACCACATAAAATAATAATAAATAGAGTCCATTGACTATGGGTTCATGTATCTTTTATCGTAAGCCTATAAACTTATAGGCAGATTCCCAGCTTCTTACTATAAATATCTTTTTGAGAATTGTAGCGGTAGTAAGAAAAATAGAGTACTCAAAGGAATCTTATTACTGTTGTTCCCTGGTGCATCTTTATTTTTCACCATTGTTATGGGTTTTCGTTTGGTTTGCAAAAGTCAGCAGTTACCATTGGTGACGTGAAGACACTGATGGCACTTGCATCCCTCATCGAAATGAATGGGGTCAGCATTTCTGGAAACCAGACCATTACTCTAATGCATGGAGGTTCCTGTAGAGCCACTGGGGTGAGTTCATTCCCTGGGTTCCTCCAGCTTCTGGTGGCAGGCCCCATGTTGCAGGTTCCAAGCTGTGGAAAATCTGCCTGGAGCAGTGCCACAGAGCCAGCAATGGACTTGGGCTTAGAAGCAGATGGTGCAGCCCAAAAGAGGGAGGCTGGTTTGGCCGGGGGCCAGGGTATGTGGGACATGCACTTGATCAGAGCATCTCTGCAGGCTCCCCTGCAGGTTTCTTCTACAATATGCAGGCACAGTCGAGGTTCAAAGCAGCCGTCCCCTGATGAACCCCCTGTAGGACAGTGGATAGAAGGGGTGAAGGGGGTGGAGTCTGTGATCATGGAGGTGAATCAAGCCTGATATCTACCCACATTTTTATACCCTAAATAACAATAGGTAACATGGTAGGCAATGCAGAGCTGGAAGATACGTAGCTGGTAGGGGTCGCTTGCTGCTCTGGCGCAGTCCTGCCCAAAGGTGTGGGCTTTCTGCCAAGTGGTGCATAAGACTAGCAGATATTGGCATTCAGTGGGGCATAAGGGCACCTTGGCTGTGCCATGTACTGTGGCCCAGGTGGGGAGGTAGTACAGAACCCACTTCCGCTCTGCTGCCACTTCTCCTGAACAGTTCTCCATGCAGGGAGCATTCTCAAGGGGCCAGATCTACTGGCTTTCCAGCCTTCCTGTGCTATCACAATGGGGACCTGGATTTGATCCATAAAGTGCTATGTTGGAGCTACATGTACGTGTAATTGGTTAGGTACAAACAGCTGCCCCTCCACCTCCTCCTTTCATAGCATATTAATTGTAGAAAGGTTGACAAATTCTAACTTGTGTGCCATTTGGTTACAAAATAGCTTTATTACATTGTTTTTTTCTAAAAATGTGCTCAAAATACGTTTTTAAATCTGAAATATTCAGGTAATGTACAGTAGGAAATGCTGTTTTTTTCCCCACAAAAAATTGAGTGGATTGTCTGGGCATCAGCTTTAATTCTGAAATCAGTTTACAACATATTGTGGTACTGCAGGGAATTTGGATTGAGGTTTACAGTTCCTAAGGGTATGTCTACATTACAAACTGAAGTTGAACTATATTAGGTTACTTACAGCCACCACAGTAATTACTGCGGTGGTGCATGTCCACACTACCTTCCTTGGGTTGCTGGTGCACGTCCTCACCAGGAGCACTTCTGCCACCTAAGAGGCACAGTGTGGGGAGCTGAGAGCCCGGTCTCTCAGCTCCGCTGGCAGCTCCCTGTCAGGAGCCTGGCTGCCCCCCTGGTTCCCGGTGGGCCTGCCCCACTCTTCGGCCCCCGTTCCCTGCTGGGAGTGGGGGCGAAGCCACCCAGGGCTTCTGGCCTCCTGTTCTCTGCTGGAAGTGGAGGGAAGTGGGCTTCTCACCCACAGGGAGTGGGCTTTATCTGCCCTGACTTCTTGCTCTGCCCGCTTCCCACCGGGCAGCCTTGTCAATTTCATAGCTGAGTGTACCCTGAAATTGACAAGACAGCGGATGTAAGTAACACAGTGTCTACACAGACACTGTGTCACCCTAACTATGCCAACATAAGCTTTATGCCTTTTGTGGAGGTGAAGTTGTTATGCTGGTGTAATAGGGCACTTATATCAGCGGGTGGAAGGCTGAGTATAGACACTGACATAATTAGGTTGATGTAAACTGTTTTATGTCGACCTAACTGTGTAGTGTAGACCAGCCCTCAGTGTGTGAGGTGGAGGTGGTCGGGGGGTTGGTTCTACATTATACTGAATGAAAACATAGTATGCTGTTTATAAAGATACTTGATTCTAAAGCTGTCCATTGATGTTTTAGATACCCGCCTTAGTCCTGAGTCTTAGTGTATGAAATGCTGACAGTTTCATTCTATTGTCCTGGAGAACATGTGTACTGAAAAGTGCTGAATGGCACTCTTGGTATGGAAACTATGTTGTACAGAAGACAGGATGTGTAACAGTGTTGAAAATCTAATCAGGAATGCTTCATGGGGTTGCAAAATCATTGCTGGCTAAAACATTTTCACAGGAAAGTGAAGCTATAATTGCCCAAGGTCATGATTGCGAACGCTGTGTTACTGTGCAGCCTCCTGGACCGAAAGGAATCTTACTCTACTGTCGGCTAACATTTACATTCCCGTTTTCCCTCTTGTAATGTAGCCATTACATGGCTAAAGGTTAGAGGACTGAGCAGAAATTCTGATTACAGTCAACACGATCAGCATTCTCCACACTCAAATCCCTAGCATGATAACATTGTGTGTGGCAACAGCACTCTTCTGTATTGGCTGTGTAAGCAGGACCCTTTCCCAACCTGCTCAGTCCACGTAGTCTCTACTATATGTAAAGCCCAAACTCACCCTCTTCCTGAAAGCAACAATAAGACAGCATGAAGGTCAATTACAAGATTGCTCAGTCTACCAGGGGTCGGCAACCTTTCAGAAGTGCTGTGCCGAGTCTTCATTTATTCATTCTGATTTAAGGTTTCGTGTGCCAGTAATACATTTTAATGTTTTTAGAAGGTCTCTTTCTATAAGTCTATAATATATAACTAAACTATTGTTGTATGTAAAGTAAATAAGGTTTTTAAAATGTTTATGAAGCTTCATTTAAAATTAAATTAAAATTCAGAGCCCCCTGGACCGGTGGCCAGGATCCAGGCAGTGTGAGTGCCACTGAAAATCAGCTCATGTGCTGCCTTCGGCACGCGTGCCATAGGTTGCCTACCCCTGGCTAGACCCTCTTCCCACAGAGCCCACCCTATCTCCCTTGCTTGTGAGTGGGGTAATGAGTCATCTACCTCAGTGAGTCAACAAACCCAACGTAACCCTTTCCCAGCTGGAATTCATTACCAGTCCATTTTTCAGTTGTTGTTTTTTTAAACCTTGGGTTTACTAGAACAAATATGCAAAATTAATCTCAAATATAGTCTAGCAGGCCGAATTTTGAGGTCCTTAGTCAATTTTCATTCAGCCTTACTCAAGCTAAACTCCTCTTACATTAATAAAAGGGTGTGTGTGTGAAATTGATTTTAGGATTCGTTCCACCATTGAACACTACCACACACAATTCTGAATCTTCACAGTTATAGGTAAGGCTGCGATGGCAAACCACTCACAGTTAGGAAATTCAGAGCCAAAGACTCCATGGCTTCCTGAACTGACCCTTTCTGTATATGTCCCTGCACGTGTTCCAGTTTGTAAAACCATTCTTTGTTCTGAGACCCCTGGTAGGACAACCATATGTGCTGCAGTATCTGTTGTAAACATAGCAGGGCAGAATTAAGGACACGCTAACAGGCTTAACTCTGTGTGTTCTGTTTGTATTGGTGTGCTTCAGTATGTATTTTCCTGGCGCTTTTGGTTGTTTCATGTCTCTTCTCTCGGGCTAACACTAGAACCCTGTCGCCTTGTTGTCTTGCCGTGTTCCTGATGTCCTGTTCTCACTGTGCCTTTTCAACCCTTGTAATGGTGATGGGTCTGTGGCTTTCTAAGGTGTCATCACTGTAGTGCCTCACCCCTCCTGGGGGAGGGATAGCTCAGTGGTTTGAGCATTGGCCTGCTAAACCCAGGGTTATGAGTTCAATCCTTGAGGAGGGGGCCACTTAGGGGTTTGGGGCAAAATCGGTACTTGGTTCTGCTAGTGAAAGCAGGGGGTTGGACTCAATGACTTTTTCAGGGGCCCTTCCAGTTCTATGAGATAGGTATATCTCCATATATTTTATATTACCCTTTGCATTATTAAGAAGGAAAATATTATGAGCCAGAGCCTCAGCTGGTGTGAACCAGCGTTAATGAAGCTCTACCAATTTACCCAAGTTGAAGATCTGACTCTCCATTTTTCCTAAGTCAATACTATATACTGGGAATTCTCCCACAGCGACCAAACTGACACCATAAAGAGGAGCAGACTGGTGAGATTACCAGGCAAGAATCTAATTGCCAAGAAGATGTCAATAACCTCCTGTTAATCGGCAGCCTGACCACAGAGATGCTTCATATGACAAAGTACGGGGCAGATTGGGGCTGGGTCTCTGCGATAGCAGTGAATGAAGGAGAGGAAGTGCCAGTGTGAGTGAAGTCTAAAGCGAAGCTGGCTTTGCAGGAGCGGGACAGCAGACAGCCCTGTCTGCTGTAGCACCTGGCACCAGCGGGGCATGCTTCTCACAAATATGCCTTCCAGCGGCACTGACTGCAGCTTGGGCAGTGTCCCTCTTCCCCTTCACCAGTTGGCTCAGACCGTTATGCTCTCTAATTGTTCCTACATGATGCTAGGTTTAGGCCTGGAGGGATTCCTAGCAGTACTGAGTGCCAGAGGCGAGGGCCAGTTCTCAGCTCTGCTCTTTTGCCATTTCCAGATGGTTGTGACTGCCAAGGACTGCCCTAAAAACACGACTGCTGTGATAATGGGGTGCGGAGGACAGACTTACTCCTAAGCCATTTCAAGTCTTTTAGTGATTGGGGGCTTGACTTGCACCAGGAAGTGAATTGGATTGGCAGCCTGTACAGAGCGTGGAAGGCAGGTCCTCTCTCTATTGATCTACCTGATCTAAATGATGGGCAGCTCTTCTTTGCACTAACCCATTAGAGCAGACTAGTCTTCTAGTGACAAAGGTAACAATAAGCATGGCAAAGCCCACCTGGGCAGGGAAAGGGCGAGGTATCTTGATGAGCTGAAGAGGAAAGGAGGAGTTTCTGACCCTGGTGGCTTATGCGAATCTAGCAGCACCGAGTCCAAAAAGACCACGACATTGCAAACCACCTTAATAGTTGGCAGGTGAACTTCCTAGTGGAGGCTAAAGTGATAACCCCTCAGTACCTGAAAATGCCTCCCCCTGCGAGCAAGCAGCACCTCAGTCTAATCCAGACCAAGCCCATGCCAGCAAGCTCCCAGCCAAGGCCTGTCCCAGCCAGGCACCGGGAGTGCAAGAAGATATCTCGGTTTGCACTCAGAGAAAAGGTGTCAGAGATGTGAATGACAATACCCTATGCCACAGCACTACATCACGTCCCACAGTGGCTAACTGCATGTGCTGAACCAGAGAATTGCCAGGATTGAACCCTGTGGGACTCATAGGAGACGCAAAATTACCCATCCTACGTGTCAGGGATCTCTGACAGGAAATTACCGTGAAGTGACTCCATCCACCCTTACAAGGTCCAGCAGGGGAGTTATTGCCACCTCAGGTTCAGTATTTGCTCTCCCTGGCCAAATGGCTATCCATTATCATCATGAATGACTGTGAACTGTCACTGTGAATGACAGTGGCTAATCACTGGGCAGAAAGATAGTGAGGATGCGGCTACAGTCTGGTCCTTGGGGTACTCAGGTATGGTGTGGGAGACCCATCCTCAAATCCCTACTCCAACAGCTCTTGAGGAGGACTGCATCAAGGGGTGAGGTTGAGAAAGCCCCATACCAGAATATCCCAGAGCTCAGTGGTTAGGGTACTTCCTTGTAATGAGGAAGGCCCAAGTTCAGATCATTTTTCCACATCAGGCAGAAAGGGGAACTCTATATCCCAGAGGAGCGCCTTACTCGCTGGAATAAAGCTTTAAAGGGAGGCGCACCCTCTTCTGGACATTTTGTGAATCCCTTGCTTTGGTCAAAATGCCTACAAGATTAAATGGTTTGTTTCAACATTACCCAAATGTTTGGATTCACATTTTTTGTCTCATAAATGTTGAAACATTTTGATTAATTTCAACTTGAAATTTTTTTGTTTTCGATTCGCTGATTTTTTTTAAGTGCCATTTTTGGTTCAACCCCCAAAAACTTCTTACAATTTTTTTTTATTTTGCAATTTGCCACTGAACTGAAAATTCCATTCTGGACCCAGCTTTACTCCTGAATTCTAATCCCAGCTGGGCAGTGGCCTCATGCTAGAACTTTGGTCAGGTCACAGCAATGTGTGTTACAGTTTCCTCAACTGTAAAATGGGCAAGGATTTTGGAGGCATTATTTGGGCAATGTATGTTCAGTGCATTGAACGTGCAAAGTGCTACATAGTGTTACAACAGTACAAGAATTGTCCCTTAATAGCGTATTTCGCAAACTCCCCAAGACATTGGTGTAAACAGTCACCAATGATTGGATACCAGGGAAGCAGTCCGTTTCCAGTTTTTAGCTCTCACCCATTTGTCATGACAGGAGTGATACAACAGCCTGCCCCTAAGGTTCCCAGAGGCTTAGAAACAGAGGCATCTGCTGGGGTTATGAACTGGTTAGTGGCTCAGCTCAGCAGCAGGGGATCCTGTAAACTGATCAGATCTGTCTTTACCTATAAGTTTCACAGCTGTCATGGGGAATGCTGTATTTGCTGTACAGCTTCAGGGGTGATAGACTTCAATACGTATTTGGATGATATTGTGTCACAGGACTGGAGCAGAAGATGATCAGAAAGTCAGATTTGGTTGGTTGGTTGGTTTTCAGCTGGAGTATGTTCGATTTTGGAAATGTTCTAAGAAAAGAGGGTGATTATTTTTTTCTTTGCCTCCCTTGAATTTAGTATGAAGTGTCTGTAGAGACAAAGCTGAGAGGTTTCCGCCATATTTTACATTCTATTCCACTGGCATATTCTGACAGCAAATGTTCTCCCAATTATGCCCAGGTCTTTGGTTTCAAATTTAATCTCTCCTATGACATATATATTTTAAATCATATTTGTCTGTCACAAACAAACCTTTTCCCACCCTCTTTCTGTATCCCACCTGACATCTTGTGCAGTGTTCATGTTATCTGTGACATGGTCAATGGTGCAACCTCATTCCTTTCCATCCACACCTCACTCAGCCATGGATAGTACGTGTTGCAAAGAGTTAGGGAGCTGCAGTATTTGCAGTCATTTCTGGTAGCCTTTCTTCTGCTTGCAGTCAGGGACTGATGCCTACACGTGCCTTTCTCAGGCGCTAGGTTGCTTTTGTGCCTGATAGATCCCTTGCCACTGTGATGGTGAGGCACTTTGGGGAGCCTCTGAGTTGTTGGAAGTCCTCTTCCTCCTCAGAGACGGAGAACAGATGTTGATGGTGAAAAGAGGAGGGATTTTGGCTGCTTTTAGGTGGGTGTGTGTGGCCGGGGGAGCGCCGAAATTGTAAGAACACCGCCCCCACAGAAGCCCTTAATGGCACAGTGACAAATTGACTGTTGCCCTGCACCTGACCTGTTGATTTACCTCAGTGCAGTGTGTGTATAAAGCACCTCCATTCTGATCTGGACGTACTTCTGGTTTGGCAGTGGAGATTCAGGCCCACAGTGTCCAGTAACTGATGGGAGAAAGGGCTGGCTCAAAACCAACCTGTCCTGGAAAAGAGAGCAGCATGAGTGTTAGAAATTGTGTATTGTCCTGGCAGGGACGCCACAGCTGATGTGCACACCTGCACTCCTAACCATATGGTGGGGCATCCAAAGCCGGGCTTGGGCCGGTGGCATCACACTGTTGAACTGCACTCAAACAAAAAGATCCCTCTACTACAAGACACACATCCCCGTGTCAGCTGTATCTCCCAGCTGCTTATGAACACATAGTGTATCAGCTGAACCATTTAGCACTTTTTCCCTTCCTCCGTTTCAGAGTTTGACACAAGAATCGGCAGCACCAGCTGTGACGAGTCTTTTTTTTTGTTGTATTTCTTTCTGCTGCTGTCAAAGAAATCAGTATGTTGCCTTTTATGTAACCTATCAACTTTAGCTCTCTCTCCTACCTTTCTTTTTCTTGAACCATTAACTTAACCTGGAGTGATTAGGGAGTGCATTGGCGTTTCAGCGTACTGCTATGTGAAAAAGGCAGTCGGCTCAGACGCCAAAATAGACTTGTTGGACCTGAGTGTCTGCACCATTATACTGGACGGCGAAACTCCACTGAGGCTAACCGAGTTATACCAGTGCAAACCCCGTGTAACAGAGTGGCAGTCAGGCCCAATGAGTTTAGAGTAATAGCATGCAATCTCTTCATTAACAAATGCACATGTGATTGCTGTATGGAAAAGAATGAGGCTGAGAAAACGCTGTATGTTTTGGTGCTGCTGTATATTTTAAGGAATGCATTTTCCATTATGAAATATGGTCTATATTGAATGCATGTGGACTAGGTATATGTGGTTAACTGGCTGCACAGCAGACTGAATATTGACCTACAGTGTTGAAAGTGCCTAGTGCAAAATTTGCAGGTGTCCAACTTGAGACAACTTACATTTTCAGCACCCACCGGCTGGGAATCAGGCCCCTTTTTAAAGGCATCTCCCAGGCATCTGATTATTATGGCGCCCAAAATCACTAGGCATTTTTGACAATTTAGGACAGCGTCTCTAAAGCTGTGAATCAGATCTGCCACCTTCATAAATTTGTCAGAAGGGAGAACAACAATAATTACTTTCCTGTTTTGTTCATTATTATTATTTCCACGTTTTGTGTGTTGAGAAGATGAGAATAGTATAAAAGAGCCCAAAGGCAAGAGAGCTTTAAAGGGAGACAGTCAACTTAAACTGGTTCAAAAGTTACACTTTGTGTAAACAAGCTTTTTGTGAAAGCTAGCGCCAATAGGCAAGTTTTCACATTTATTTTTCCGATTCCCGTGCTGTTTTTTTTAAAACAAATAAGCATCTTCCAACTGTGTTTAAAACCCAAATATTGAAGCACTAACAACCACAAAGTGAAACAAGATTAATAGATTATAAGGTTACAAGGGACATTGCCATCATCTAGTCTGACCTCCTGTGTAACAGGAAGCTGACTTTCTTAGCCCAGCTGAGAAAAATGCAAATAATAATAATAAAATAAAATAAACAACGGTCATAATATCATCAGGTGTTTTGTTTTGTTTTAACTTCTTTCATATTTTCGTAAAGAAATATATTGGTGTAATCCATACCCACTCAGCTTGGTGCACTGTTGTCCTCTAATGGTAGGTGGGCCATGGATAGAGGTCGATGAGCCTGCTACAACCTTGTTTGACAGAGGGGGATCTTTTAGTTCAAGTCTCAGAGGCCCATGCTTTAAGATCCAGAGGTCTGATGTTTGATCCCCACTTCCAGTGATCCTGCGGACCTCCCAATGCCAGAGAAGTGGTGTTCCATTTACATTTTAAGTTTAAGTTAAAAGAGTCTCTTTATGTATTTTTTTCTGAAATGACCAAAGGAATTTGAATTTGTTAGGAACATATCTACAACAACATGCACAGGCTGCTGGCATGACGATAGCCCTCCATACTGTCAAGTCACAATATGGGGATCTTGGGCTCAATCCCTTTACTCTCTGAGTAGTCCTTACTCCTGCAAATAGGCCTAATGATTCGTTCGATTGGGGCTCTGCAGGACCGTGCCCCTTCACATGGCATTTTTAAGGCTGGGGTTGGAAGGAAAGTATATCTATATTTTGCCATCACTGGAGTTGTTTAGGAACAGGTTGGACAAACACTTCAGGGTTGGTCTAGGTATACTTGGTCCTGTCTTGGTGCAGGGGGCTGGACTTGATGACCTCTCAAGGAATCTTCCAGCCCAATGTTTCTGTGATTCTCCCTGTATTTTGTTATATTATTTTATTTGCTATTTTGTTACTCTGGAGAAATCATTTTCTACCACAGAGGCATGCGTGGGGAAAGAGCAGGTTGGATTAACCATAAGCATCAACTGTGACAGCTGCCTGCTGAGCCAAGTGGTGTCCCATGGCCACGAAATTGTGAATTTTGCAAACTATGACAGTTTTTCTTCACTTTGGACTGGGAAAAAATATATATATTTTTCTCCACAAACATAGCACGCACTTCCCCACTCCAGCCATCCCCCATCTCCTCCCACCACCAGCCATACCATTTTCTCCCATTCTCCTCACTGTGCTTTTGTTTGACTGCTGTCAAAAGCACCACCTTTTCTCAACGCAGTGATACAGTGGGTTTGACTTGGTGGATACATTCAGGCACTTTCATAGTTTCAAAACGTAATTTACAAACAAAAGAACCCAGGTGATGCCGCAACTGTAGCAATGATCTCAAACTCATTTATTACAGCGCCAAACATACTGCATTGTAGTGGTACAGAAGAGACAAAACAAAAACTACCCTTCAAGGTCCCCAGTGCTCCATCTGCTCATCTTAGTTAAGACATGTTTTAGCTTGCACAAAAAAAAGTTGGGCCATGTCCTCCCTTGCCTACAACTCAGTGTAGCTCCATTGAATTCAGTGGGCCAAATCATCAGCTAGTGTAAGTCACCTTAATGCTATTGGACACAATGGAGCTATGCCAATTTCCTCCTCTGAAAATGTGGTCTTAAGATTCTGTACACCTCTCTCTTCCTTTCTTATTACTAACACAGCTGTGAGACTGGACAAAAATAAAAACTGAATTGAAGCCTTAATTCTTTTCCCTGGTTAAATTTTGCAAGATAAATATGTTCTGCTTTTAGATGAAAGTGGGCATCACTAAACTGGACATATTTATTGAATTGCCTCATAGCAAAATGTGTTTCCTCCATTTTCACATACTTCCTCTCGCCCCCTCTCTGGTAAGGAATATTTTAATCTACTGATGACAGGGAGAAAATGCTACATTAGCCATGACATAGAGAGAAGGCACTATTCACTGGCTGTTCCAATAATATATATTGTGCAGAAAATACTTTGCAAGAGCGTAATTACCCTGATTTCAAATGCTTAATATATGGTAGGTTAAGCCATTGTAGAGAACATAAGAACAGCCATGCTGGGTGACACCAAAGGTCCATCTAGCCCATTATCCTCTCTTCCAACAGTGGCCAATGCCAGGTGCTTCAGAGGGAATGAACAGAACAGGCAATCATCGAGTGATCCACCCCCAGCTTCTGGCAATCAGAGGCTAGGGACACCCAGAGCATGGGGTTGCATCCCTGACCATCTTGGCTAACAGGAGTATATAACACTTCCCTACTCACTTTGTCTATCTCATTCATGATTTTGAACTCAGGCACGCACAAAGGGCTGCTCGGGACCCTTATGAACTCTGACATTTTAAATTGGAAATGGAATTAGTCTTTTTTCATGAATGGTGAAGATGGTAGGTCTTAGTATGCATAGTGCTAAATTCATTGAAAATAAGACTATTTCTGTGCAGTAACTACATGTGTGTTATTTATAATGTGTGGTTTTCACAAGCAGGATATCCTTTTTACTTCACTGCATATACCAGTTTAAGCTAAAGTGCTCTGCTGTATTTCTTTAAAGTGGCAGTGCCCAGTTCAGTACAAAGAGGTCCTTACCGTATATCACTTTGACATAGTTTGTGCCAGTTCGTTTTAAAATAAACCGACGCAACACGTAATTTAATCTTCCACTGCCCCCAGTTAAAATGAAATCAAGGAGACAAATGCTGAATTCTATGCTTTTTTTTTTTTTTTAATTAATCTCTACACAAGCAAATTCCCCTTGAAGTCAGAGTAAGGCCTGCATATATGTTGAGAGCTTCAAGATCTGGTCTGGCGTGACCAGCTCTGCATTAACTAATCAATGTGTGCGCATGTCAGTACGGAAACACATTCCAGCATCATGCTTCCTAAGGGAGTGTTAGAAATGATTGGGGATTCGTTTTGGTTGCTAAAGCGTCAGCCACATGACCGTGGATGTGAGGTGCACTGCACGGGCCACCCTGGCCACAGCTGCTCTTGCTCTTAAGAGTACAGATGTGCAGAAGAGGCAACCAAAATCCACGGAGACGCATGCATATGTGGCAACTGCTACCTCCTTTACAAGGGGGCAGCATGTGCTCCCACCAGTGCCCGCCGGTCAGGGAAGGGGAGTATGGTTGGGGTAGGTAATGCTGCCCTCAGAGAGTGAAAATAGTTACATTTTGGCTGCCTCCCAGTCAGGTGTGCAAATGTGGGAAGACTCTTTACATCCTACACATGTGTACCCCACTTCACACCCAGCCATTTGTGAAAAGGTGTTACAGACACTGCTATGGGGTCTTTCCTTTAACCATCCCCACTGTTCATATCCTTCTCTAAAACATCTCTCAGCTGCAGCTTTGTGTCTATCCCATGGCTGAAGCAGTCATAGGGGCATCGTTTTTCATGACATTTTAATAGGCGGTTTTGTCCTGGCAGTGCCCATCTCCGGTGATAGGGCAGGGAATCAAACCCAGGTCTCCAAGGACTTAGACCAGTGCCTCAACCACTGGATTGTCTTTCCTCTTTGACTTAGTGGTTAGAAGTTTCAAAAGCTAAAGCTGGCTGATATAAGTTGTAAGATAAAGTGAAGTTTCTTAAACAGTTTTCTGTGACGGTTCCTTTGGCGCGTGGTGGATGAGATGCACACATTTCAGTATGGCAGCCCTCAGGATCGCTTTCTGAATGGGACCAAGGAACAAGTTCAATCAGTGTCATTACCTTTGTGTCGCACATTGCTTAAATATATCGCTTTCCAGTTAATTATCTTAATTAAAAACAGAGAAGGTCACACCTTTGCTTTGGTGGTAAATGTATTCAGAACAGTCATCTTTTATGTGTATCGTTACAATTTGTTAGATTGTTAAATTTCGTCCCAAAAGACCAATCCCTTAAAGAGTAATGTGTCCAGTTACACGATTCCCTACACTTCACTTAGTCTCCAAAATGAGTCGTGACCAAACATCCCTCACATCCAACTGTTCACTATGTATTTGGCTGCCTCTCCAAACGGTTAGAGGGGAGGAGAAAAAGAGAGAAAGAAAAGTTTCCCAAAGACCATTTTGTTTTGTTTGGTAGACACCTTTTGTGGATCATAAACAAATCCCTTCACTACTGCATCGTGTTATGGCTAATGTAGATACTATTGAGAAAGGCACATCATGCTTCACCCCTCTTTTCAGCCCTTTTTAAAGTGGTGTTAGACCTACTGAGAATTATTAAAGGGAAATGCAGCCATAGGTGCTGATGTCAGCACCATGCCGTGTGATCGAACAAGAAATATGGTAGATACTTTAACTCACAAAGACATGAGATACTAGCCAAGGCTTACATTACTGCAGAGCTGAGAGCTTTTCAAAAATATTTTCTCTGAGGAGAATCAGATTTCACTCATACTTCTCTCAGCACAGACATGCCTGAGCAATGATTATTAGCTTCTTTTTGGACCTATGCAATCCACTATTATACAGCTAGTCCTTTAGCTGGCAATATGACAAACAGTTCATTCTTCTTCTTGATGGAAATATTATCAAAACACATGGAGCCTTGATTTAGCTCGCCCCCAAAGCAAAAACATATCCTGTAATTTTGCAGACATTTTTTCACCTCCTCATTCTTTAGGGTGAGATACTTCCTGAGTGCTATGAGAGTCTGTTGGCATCCCCAGATTCACCTCATGACTGGATGACAACAAATCTTAATGAACGTCAGGGTTTTATCCCTTTTGAACTCAAACAATAAGTCATTAACATCAATCTAGCCAGGACGATACAAGGAAATATGCAAATTATTTCTAACTAGGTGCAGTCCTTGGGATCCTGCCATATTGCCAGCTTAGTCTTTAATGCCATAGATGTTGGACATTCCTGGAGTAGGATGTATTCTGGATATATGGTTATTAGGATGAAAATATTGGCATTACATAATCAGATTAGGATCAGAATTTCATGAACGGCCACACTGAATATACAAGTGACAGACTGAAGCACATCTACAAGTGGGTTCTATAAAGTTATCCTCAAAATGGGCAAGCATATTTCTGAGACCACTGCTTTTCACCATTTTATCTTTTAGTATTTTTAAGATTTAGCTTATTTTCTTTTTTATGGAGGAGTCATGTTTAATCGTGGTGCAATCGAATAGGGCCCCACTCCTCAGCTGCCATGTTGGAAACAATAACAATTCATTTGCCAATAAAGTTTTGCAGGATAAATGGAACGCATAATTCCGTTTCATACAGCATTGAACAGACTGCCCGAAACAGTCTTACATTAATTCATCTTGCTGCTTATTTTTAATAGTCACTATAGATTAAGAAGTTACTGCTATTTGTCTTATCACGAGTTAATAGCATTGCAGACTGTTTTACGAAATCCGATCATATGTGCAAATCATGCAGTTTTGTTCAGTAAAAATTATTCACCTCTGATGAGCCAATCACACAGCATATGGAAATATTTTTCCTGAATGGCTTATCAGCGAGGAATCGGCTTTTAGACTTCATCTGCTATTCAGAAAGTTACTTTAAATTTGGGAGGGGCCTGCTTCAGTTTTGAGATTCATGGCCATAAGAAATAATTTCCAACTAATTCTTGTAGATATGTACTAAGTATATAACACTACTTGCTTTGTTTTGTTTTGTTTTCCACTGAGGTAAATATTGACACTTATTGTCCCTTTTAGTGAAATATCTTACTGAGGAAAAAAAAATCCTCTTGGATAAATTAAATGTAGGTATTCAACTCAACAGAATTCAATATCTGCTTAATGAAATGTTCATCAGGAAATTCACTCACTGTGACTAGGATGAGAGGTATAAATTATTAAAAATCCACAATATGTATTACTGGACGAATAGAGTTTGGGGAAATCTGAACGTAGAGTGTTCCTGCAACTTGCTTGGGGCCAGTGGAGTTGGGCACAATTTTTCAGAGGAATTGTTTATTCACCAAAAAATGAAGTTTGGGTTGACCTGAAACTGGTTATGACTTTGACATACATGGTTTTAGTCCTTCAAAAAATGTCTGGAGAAGGTGGTGATGGTGGACCCCGGCTTTGCTCCCCCTCAAAACAAACAAACATGAAAAACCCTCACAGCTTTAGCTAGATGACTAGGGCACTAGCCTGCAATGTAGCACATCTAACTTCAAATTCCTTCAAATTCGCAACGGACACAAAATGGACTTTTTCATTTGGCCAAACATTCTGTAAAAATTCAGATTTGGTTCCACCCAAATCAATCTCCCCACCCCCGATTGATTGATTTATTTCGGAACCGCCACCAGACTGAAAAATCAGTATTTCCCTCGCTCTAGAGTGGCCATCTGAATGGAATTGTATGTTCATTGAAGTTGGTACAGGATCTTCAGCACTTGCATAATTGGGCCTATAACGTATTTTTTGTTTGCTTTTTGTTGTTGTTGATTTTAACATAGGCCTTCAGAATCATAAGGTTGAATTGAGATTCAAAATAACATTTTTTCCCTAATAAAATATAAGGGCCCATTTTTAAACTTCTGTATGCCTAAAGCTTGGCAATTAAGTACATATTTTAATGAGTCTGAATGGAATAATAGAACACCAGGGGAAAACATTACTTATTTATTTGTATTGCGGTATTAATCAAGAGGCGCCAATCAGGGATTAGGACCCCATTATGCTGGGTGTTATACAGACATATGACAAAAAGATGGCCCCTTCCCCAAAGAGCTTAAAATTAAGGTCAGGTCTAAACTAGAAAGTTAGGTCTACCCACTACGTTGGTCAGAGGTTTGAAAAATCCACACTGCTGTGCCATGTAGTGAAGCCGACCTAACCCCAGTGTACACAGCGTTAGGTCAATGGAACAATTCTTCCATCAATTTCGCTACCATCTATTGGTGGGTGGATTAACTATAGCGATGGGAGAACCATTCCCGCTGCTGTAGTGAGTGTCTACACTGAAATGCTTCAGCGGCACTCCGACAGCATTTCTAGTGAAGACACAGTCATCATAAAAAAACGTACTAGGTAACTTGTGAGCAAAATGTAACTGTTATTGTCACACAGGTGTTGTCCTAA
This sequence comes from Terrapene triunguis, assembly GCF_002925995.2. Taxonomy (NCBI): domain Eukaryota; kingdom Metazoa; phylum Chordata; order Testudines; family Emydidae; genus Terrapene; species Terrapene triunguis. Next base: position 12,010,022 of record NW_020664487.1, on the reverse strand, counting down.
AGAATCTCTAGTGGACAGCAGATAGTGCTCAACAGTGGGCATTCTAGTTCCTGATTAACTAAATATTATATAGAGTTTACTTTTGATATTACTAAGTAAAAAAACCAAACCTGTGTACTCTTATGTTTAGTGTTACATTCAAAAGAGCAGACTAAGATAACTGTTTACATGTGAAGGACCACATTAATAGGGTGGAAAGTTTGACAAATCAGTCAGATGAACGGAAAGCTAATAGAAAACTCCCATGAAAAAAGCATTGGTTTCTACACCAGCCTTAGATACCACATTTAAGAGTTTAATTTAGAATATGTCTGGTAAAAGCATTTGTGGATTATTGACATTTTCAGTCTGCCCACTTCACAGTGAAATTCGTTAGGCGGTGATAATTTTGGAATCACATTATAGGAAGCATTGTAATAGGAGGTGCTTGAGCGGCACTTTCATTCACTGGTGCATGGGTATTATTTGAAAAACATAATTTAAAAACTGAGCCACTGAGATTACGCCTGCCTCTTATTAAATGAAGGATTAGCAGCACTTCATTTGCCCAGAGAGACAGATGGCTGTCAGGCATTTTTGCTGTATAATACATAAAGATTTTAATGAAGACCATATTGAGGGTGGAGATATAGATTGTGTTTGTTTACTGAAGCACTTTTATATCTTCATGGCAATATGCCCATTTCAAGCTAAATGTGCCCCACAAGAGGTCTTGCCCTGTGGCATCCTTTTAATTGAAAGAACCATGCCTATAAAAAGATCATACAATGGGTGCTGTATTGGGGCAAATACAAACCGGAGCGAAATCCTGTCCTTCAATGAAGGCAGCCAGCACATGGAGGATGAGCAGGGTTGCTGCTCAATGTCTCCGCTGCAGCAGGAATCTGCCTGGTGACAGCGTTGTGTGTGTCCGTATTCCAGCTACAGGGCATGGGGAGCCCCTGGGTCCGTTGTCTGGCGCACTCATGTCCAGCAGGGTACTGTCCTGTGTTGCTCAATACACAGAAGTAGCAACTCCTTAGGTTTTCTTCCCCCCGGCTCTTTTGCATCGGTGCGGGATTGGGCAGGATCTAACCATGGCGGTCTGGTTTTAATTATGCGTTGGGAAAATACAACAAAGCAGAGATTCAGACACACTGAGGGTTTCAAGCCTTTCAAGTTTGTTTGCCAAAATAGTTTGTGCCGTCTGTATGTTGTGCTGCCTTTTTCTGTGGGTTTTTTATAAGCTTGCTGTGGTTTTTAACTGCAGATAAGAAGGAATCGAGTATGTGCACTACCAGGGCTTATGTCTGTCTATTGAAAATCTGCTGTGGAAAACTTGTGCTACTTTCCCTCCAGCCTCCACAGTCATCTCAGAACCTCCCAGTGAAACCCCCGTGTTCCATCACAGGTCTGGGGCCAATATTAGTATTAACGATCATATCTAAACAGATCTTCCCAGGCAGAGTAGGGTCTTGTATGGATGTCTTAGCCCCACACCCTTCTTCCTGTCAGACCCTTTCCCGGGGCAGGTTATCCTGTAACCTATGCAGGGTTTCTTAGGCATCAGGTGCCAGCCACTAGCAGAGACTTGACTAGATGATCTATCAGTCTAATAAAGGTACAGCTGTTGGTGTATTCCACACTACCAAGACTCTTCCTAGCTATGGTAACTTCTCAGAAGGCATTGGCTACTGGGTATGCTTTGGTCTCTTGGATTTAAATGGATGATTTACTTACTTGAACCTTCTTTGGACTCAATCCTGCAGAGTTGCCAACTACCTAGGCTTCTTTCTGTTTGGGCTAGAGAGGTGAGAGCTGTGGGGAAGAAGTTTCTGGTCTTCACATCCACAGTCAGAATCCAACAGCTGCTATCAATATCCAAAACAAATAACAATATCAGCCTTCCATGCAGACCCCAGTGCCACTCTGTCCACTGTGGTGTGGTGTACTCATTTGGTACTCACTTGCAGACTCTGCATCATATGTTTCCCTTACATGTAAAAACCCACAGAAGGGAGGGAGAAATCATTTGGAACAGCAAGATTCATCACATACTCCCACCCTGCCTCTTTGTGATGTGGGGTTGGCTGTGGATTCTTAGCTGCCATGTAATGGAGCGTGAGGAACACATGGGGCCTGGGATCTACGGGAAAATGAAAAGCCTGTGGGTCTCTGGCCATCCTTGTGCAGCAGCCCTGACTCCATACCCCTTCCAGAATCCTCTCCAAAGCACTGTCAGAACAGCTGATTTGAGGCTATTGGATGGACAAAGTCTGCAATCTTGTAGGGGGGACAGTATAACCTCAATGGTGGTCATAGGGACCATGTTGCTCTATGCAGCAGCATCTTACGCGACTGAGACTAGCTCAGTCTAACTAATTGACTAACTAACTCAACTACCAGAGGAGAACAAGCCATAAAGAGCAAAATGCTATCCTGCACTTGCCCCTTTCAGTCCAGTCCCATCCCTTTTCCCCGTAGGCATCACAGAACATGAGTTGTTGGCATTAGTGCTGATTCGGTTATGTGCACTAAGAGCAATGGACAACATAGTAGTGTTTCACTTCTGCATGATAGTGGATCAACTCATTTTTTTCTCCCCTACATGCGTGGAGCAGAACCTAATATGGGAACCCAAGATTGCATCCAGATCAATACAGTGGACAATACAGTCCCTAACATCAAATGAAGACTCTTCACAAACATTATGTAATTATGTGTTTTTTTGTGAAGGACGCTAACAGCATTTTTTGGATTGTTACTGTCTGATGTGGGAAATAAGCAAACATGGCAGGAGAAGTCTAACACAGAAACCGAAATGTGCATCTGTGATACTTCTTGGTGTCCAGGGAATTGCTACATCTGCTTACAGTGTGACAGAGCCAGCTCTGGGCCCACTGGCAGAAATCCTCTGCTCACCACTGGCAGCACAAGAGCTCTGCTCTGAGCTCCGCCTGCCCCACTCTTTCTCCTTGCAAGCTAGAGATTGACACAGCCACTTCCTGACACACTGCACTCAAGTGCTCAGCCCCTTGTCTTCTGGACATATATAGCATACCTGGGGTGAAAGTAACTTACAGGACTTACCGGTACACCGGAGTCCTGAGCAGGAGGCGGGGCCTCATCCAGAAGAGGCGGGGCCTTTAAATCCCCGGGCCCTTTAAATCGAGATTTAAAGGGCCCAGGGCTCCGGCTGCAGTAGCAGCGACTGGGAGCCCTGGGCCCTTTAAATCAGGGCAGGAGCAATAGCTGCGGCGGCGGCCGGGAGCCCCAGGGCTCCAGCGGTGATTTAAAGGGCCCAGGGCTCTGCTGTGGTAGAGGCAGCCAGAGCCCGTGGCCCTTTAAATCACCGCCAGAGCGCCGCTGCCGGAGCCCCAGTGTAAAAGGCTGCTTATATATAAATAAATATCGAACAACTCCTTCAACTCTCAGCCCACCCTCTTTCTCAAGCCCCCTGCCCCCAGTGTGTGGCTTTGCAGTGCACCAAGAACGTTAACAAATGTGGGTTCTGGCAGATCAAGTTTGGACCTGAGGACCCCCAGCCACCTCTTGTTTATATCCAGGGTTCAAGCACTTACCCTGCTCTCCATGGTGGCCGTTCACCATGGAGAGAGGTGTAGGACGTAAACCAACAGGCATTGGGATGGCTGATGCAGTCCTTCACTCCCAGCTCAAACAGCTTTACATAGACTCATTGAATTGTAAGACTGGAAGGGACTTCAAGAGGTCATCTGGTCCAGGCCCCTACACTCATGGCAGGACTAAGTATTATCTAGACCATCCCTGACAGAAGTTTTTCTAACTTGCTTTTAAAAATCTCCAATGATGGAGATTCCACAACCTCCCTAGGCAATTTATTCCAGTGCTTAACCACCCTGATAGTTAGGAAGCTTTTCCTAATGTCCAACCTAAACCTTCCTTGCTGCAATTTAAGCCCATTGCTTCTTGTCCTATCCTCAGAGGTTAAGAAGAACAAATTTTCTCCCTCCTTCTTGTATCAACCTTTTATGTACTTGAAAACGGTTATCATCTCCCCCCTCAGTCTTCTCTTCTCCAGACTAAACAAACCCCATTTTTTTCAATCTTTCCTTGTAGGTCATGTTTTCTAGACCTTTGATCATTTAAATTTATTTTTAAACAAATCTCATTTTTTTATGATGGAATAAACACAGACTGGATGATCTGTTCTTGATAGCATTTTGTCACTAAATAAAATCCTTAACTTGAGTTAAACAAAGGGATAGATAGATAGATAGATAGATAGGGGGGTTGGGGGATGGATGGATAGATAGATAGATGTAAATTTTTAACTCTTCTTGAGGGGAGAGGAAAATGGAGCCATCCTCTCTTAATATACTATCTGGTGTGACACCTTTTATAAAAGCTGGAAAAGCACAGGACACAATTCTTTAGTTTTAAACCTTCCCCCGCCCGCTGTATTTTCCTTAAACAATTCATCCTTGAGTTGTCTGCTCCTGTTGTGTGTTTGAATGTGTAGCAAAGTCTCACTTTTCCAGTCCAAGGACAGTTATAAAACTGGAGTGTTATTAAATATTCAAACCCAAATGAACACAGCTGGCACAAGCCCCACTGCTGCTATGTCCTTTGAGAGCATACCAAACTGTGGTGCAACCACACCCTGCTCTCCAGAACTGCCCTTATCTTCAGCTGAGCAAAAATGGAGCAAGAGGAGGGTCCTAAGAATCTGGGCTAAGGTTTAAATTGATGAAATGGGAGGGTGAGGGACCAATCAGCTCCCCCACGTACCCTGGCTGACCAATGAGTGGATAGAGTCTCCAGAGGAGGAGGAGCCATCTTTTCATTCCCCCGGTATGTGCTCCCCTCTCTCTTCTACTGGGGCTCTCTCAATCACTTCAAGACCCATCAAGTTTCCCATGCATTGGGGCGTGTACCTACACCCCTGTTATTCCCTTGTGCGTGCTACCAAAGCGGAGAGTCCCATGCAGGACTGTACTTGTGACACAGTGATAGCTCTCTCCTATGTGTGCCTTATGAATGGCTGAACAGAACTATACTCGCTTCTAATTATATATTAGAAAGACAATAGTTAATGTTATATTTTGCTCAAGTGGGTTAATTGTGCTGGAGACTATTAAGAGGCAATTTTCAGAGAGACGACCATTCAGTGCTATCAACATGTTTTTTGTTAATGGGACCCCTTAGTGTCATCATGGAATCTGTGTATTTATTGTGGCAATAGGGTGACCAGATGTCCTGATTTTAAAGGGATAGTCCCGATTTTTGGGTCTTTTTATTATATAGGCTCCTATTACCCCCCACCCCCATCCTGATTTTTCACACTTGCTGTCTTGTCACCCTATGTGGCAACTATGGAGATCAGATATTGTCCTTGCGAGGAGTACATGTGAACTATACTAGTCAAAAGAAACATCAGAAGGAATTGGGGTATGGAGACAGTAACATGTCCCAGGCTTGTACAGTGGTTCTTTGAATTGCTTCTATGTAGCATAGTGATGTTGATATTAATGGTGGCCATGTTGGAAACAGCACAGGAGGTGTAGGGGATACCGTTGATCCGTGCTACTGAGTGCAGTAACAAGAATAGGTGTAGCAGGACTTGTTGTAAGAGAAATAAACATGTCTACAGTTGCTTCAGTTGTGATGAAGTGTTAGGACAACCTCAGTGATATATGCAGCATGTGAATTTTGTGAACTGAAATCTTTATCGTTAAAGTACTGTAGCCCATTCAGACATTGCAACTGGGACACAGACTTCTCTGTAATTAATGCTTTCTGACCAAATTGTTAAATTCTGTGAATGGCAGTGCTGATAGTTTTTAAATGTCATTCCATAGTACACTATGAAGGAATTAGAGATACAGTGAAAACTGCTCAGTACGTTTAATTTTTTCATATTATTATATGATACGCGAACCAAGGGACACTCAGTGGGTTACATTCTCCAGGCTTCCAAGATACCTCAGTGCAACTCCTTTAAAGCAATGTGGAGTTGCACCAGTATAATCAAGAGGAGAATTTGGCCCACTGACATTCCAGAGCAATAAATTTAGATCCAATAAAAGGACATACTTATTTGCTTGACCTATGGAAACCACCAAGCAGGAGATGGTCATCTACTGTGGCTGGCATTTTAAAAGGATTGGATACGGTTACAACCACTAATAATGTGTAGTTCGGCAAGATAAGTATAATGAATTCTTCACAATGCTCAGCTGGTCATGAGTAAATTCTCTCCTCCAGCCTGTTTACCCCTAACTATAGCATTGCACAATTGTTTCAGTGCATTATGAAAGGATTTTGCCATCCTCTGAAGCATAAATTCCTCTCCACTACACTGCCAGCAGTACAGTAGGAAAGATAGATCAGTAACAATTCCTATGGGGCTAGAAGCTTTGAGACACATCACCTATGCCTTTAAAAAAAAACAAACCTCATTTTTCAAGAAAATGAATTATGGCCAGCTACAGCCAGGTGTAGTGTTGGCAGGTGCTGTGCAAGTTTCTCTGTAACTGCTGGGTCCACTTGGTTTTAATCCTGACTGGTCGCATCACTGCTTTTGCAGTGCTAGTGTCACCCTCTCTCCTGCAGAATCAGCCATGTAGCGAAGTCCCCTGAGGCCTTGACTGTGGACAGCTCGAGTCATTTCACTTTTCACCTCAACCTGTTTTAAGCTAGACATGAATCTGAGCCAAGGCCCCACATCCAGAGACTGCTGAACTTTGGAGAAATTTGCAGCAGGATCTGACCCCTATGGGTGGCTCATGCTTCTTTCCCCATCAGGAGCTGTAAATTGAAACACCATATATAGAATAATAGATATAGATAATATTCAAAGCCTGTTCCTGCAATTTTTCTCTTTGAACTTGGAGAGCTGGCAGGATCAGTCTCACAGAGGAGCCACAGCCTGGAAATGCCTGTTGCAAATTCTTGGCAGGCTAAAAAAAACACATATACCTTCCTCTGTGGTATTGTCCCTTGTCCTTGGAAGTGTCTCTCTCTGTTCTCTGAACCTCACCGTGCTGCCAGTAAATGTTCACTTCTCTCAGAAACAAGTGACATCCCTCAGTGATATTCTATGGGTTTTGTTGTCCCCTCCACCTCCAGTGGATGAGGCACCAAGAGCCCAGCAGAACAGAATTTGAGTATCACGTAAGCCATTTCCAGCCTATGGCCCTAGATAGATGTATTCTTATTTTTCTTTTCAGTGAAACACCATTCTCATTGCTATATAAAATATGATTGTTAGCAGTAACAGTAGTATTTAGGTTGTAAGTCTACTTCTGATCATGATACAGATGTCCAAGATTAAGACTGGTGGATCCTTACCTATGAATACAGAAATCACATTATCTACAACAGAATCATTAACACGTCATAATTTGCCAACTCTTCTCATACAGTTACCATAGGTATCTCCTAATTCTAAGTGCAGGGAGGAACTGTTAATTTCAGATGTCTCTGAAGCTTTCAGTAGTGCTCTGTAAAATGTTGACTTTTTAATGGTGAGCCATTTGGTGTGTCTTCTGTTGACTGGACTATGGCTTATTCCTGCATAATTAGCTATAGCTCTCATTCAGAGCGAATTCATGCAAAGTGTTCCTCTTACCTCTCCTGTTGTCATCAGTTTTAAGATGTGTTGTCTGTTTTGTTGCTGTTGTGTTAGATGGATCACAACTTCTTTCTTAAACGTTGATACTGCAGCAGCTGACTTTGTGTGTCTCTTATTTTCTCTGGTGGGGTCATAGAAGGTGTTGGTTCTTTATCAGGGCTGTTTCTTGTCTTCAGTGTGCTTTCCTTCCCACGAACTAGTGATTTTCAACAGATACAAGCATGCTAGCAGTGTCATATAAGCTACACAACTAAAGCATGCATTACCATGCACCAGTGACTTGGTTCAGATTGACTGCACAACTAGTGACCTCATACAGTGCAAGGTCATGACATAAGCAGGAGGGCAGACAGGAAATAGGTCAATGCCTCATCTACTGTAGGAACATCAAGTTTACCTGATGACAACAGCAGCTTGAGAGCTGATTGTTAAACTCCTGCCTTTATTATGGTCTTAAGGAGAGGAAAGGGGCCTGCTATCTGCTGATTCTGTGCAAGGGGGACTGTGACCAGAGTCCCTCGGGAGTCAACTGAGGTCACTCAATTAGGGTGAACTGCAAAGAATGGGGCAGACAATCCCCAAAGCTGGTGGATATTCCAATATGTAGATTTACCAACCAGCACAAAACAGCTTCTTTATTATCTCACTGATTGCCCAGAAGCAAACAACACAGTTCCCTTAAAGTAACCCAGCCTCAGGCCTCCACCCAGACACTCAGGATTACTGAAAATCTTATTCATCATATAAGAAAGTTCTACCAATCCCAAAGGATCTGACACATTACCTCCCAGGTTAATGCATATTCCAGATCTTGCCCAAATACACGCTTACAGCCAGTTCTTATTAACTGAACTACAATGTATTAAAAAAAGAAAAGGGAGAGAGATTGGTTAAAAGATCAGTATACACACAGACATCAGTACAATCTTGAAATTCAGATTCATAGCAGAGATGGTGAGCTTTGTAGCTGGAAAAGAGTTTTTAGAATTTAGTCCATAGGTTATAGTTCAGTGTCCAATATCATATTCAGGGTGTTCCAGTTTAGGATTGGGATCTCAATCTTGCGACTCAAACTTCCCCTGATGAAGCTTAAGTAGATCTGAGATAAAAAGGATTGGGACCCAAGGGTTGTTTATACAGTTTTCTAGCAGCCACTTGATCATAGAGTCCTGGGTGAACAATAGGCTTTTGATGTAACCTTCTGTTTCCTAAACCTCACCGGTAATTAACTACATGAATGAACATAAGATAATTTATCCATTAAGCAGTTTGTGATAAACTTTAAAGAGACATATAGACAATGACATTATTGCACCCAAGATTCATCTACATGTTAATATTCCCTTTTGATATCTGAATCAATAGCTATAGTGACAGACAGGAACTGTCTGTTTACATGGCCAGCAACTATAAGTAAACACATATAATTAGCATCACCTCTCATTTTCTAACAATACAGGTTTTCATTTCAAAGTTCTAGTCTATTTAGCGTTGGATGGCCCTAATTACTATTTGCATACTTTCTAACGTGTTTAAAGGTTGGCTTTGGGTTAGTTAGCCTGCAAGCTGTTTAACCCTTTCTGGCCATGTGTTATACTTTGTATAAGATTCATTGCAATTATATAACAGTGGTAGCAATAATGATTTTCATGGTTATATTTTAATTAGACAACATCATATATAGGAATGGTGCATATAAAATGGAATAGTGCAGTGGAAGGGAAAGCATAGGGCATCCATCTCTTCTAAGATGCTACACAAGGCTTCTGGGTGAAAAGTCTATATCTGCTCTGCAAGCATGGGTGGCGGGTGAACAAATTGTTGGCTAGCTCCCGGCCCTGCCCCTCTGCCCAAATCTCCCCCACCCCGTCTGCCCCCCTCCCCTGCCAGAGCCCAGAGTACCCCCTCCTGGCCCCCCGCGAACCCTCAGCCCCAGCCCTGGAGTACCAGATGTGTAGTGCAGCTGGAGCGCCCCCAGCCCCAGCACCCTCGGCGGGCAGTGCGGCTGGCACGCCCCCACCCCCAGCCCCGGAGTACCGGATGGGCAGTGCAGCTGGAGCGCCCCCAGCCCCAGCACCCTCGGCGGGCAGTGAGGCCGGCACGCCCCCACCCCCAGCTCCGGAGCGCTGGGTGGGCGGCACAGTTCCAGCACCCCCAGTGCCGGGCAGGCAGCATGTCGTAGCCCCAGCCCCCCCAGCCCCAGGCCTTGTCAGCACTGGCACCAGCCTGCCTGCCCCAGCCTCTCTGCCCCGGAAGAGCGGGAAGGGAACTGGGAGTAGGCAAGAAAGTCCTCGGGGCAGAGCATGGGTGGGGCCATGTCAGGCACAGCCTCCCCCGGCCTATGATACCCACCGCCTATGTCTGCAA